>NC_053024.1:104527862-104853953 GCF_003073215.2 Triticum urartu | reverse complement strand
TAAAGGAAATCATATCCTTGGAGTCAACGATGTCATATTTGATAAGGATAGACTTTGCAGTGCTTGTCAAGCAGGTAAACAGGTTGGAGGAAGACATCCCGTGAAGAACATCATGACCACAAGGAGGCCACTCGAGCTACTTCACATGGATCTTTTTGGTCCCAACGCCTACAAGAGTCTCGGTGGAAATTCTTTTGGTCTAGTTATAGTTGATAATTTTTCAAGATTTACGTGGGTGTTCTTTCTTAATGACAAGTCGCAGGTCCAGAAGATCTTCAGAAACTTCGCTAGGAAGGCCCAAAATCAGTTTGATGTGAAGATCAAGAAGGTTCGGAGTGACAATGGAACGGAGTTCAAGAACGCAAATGTGGACACCTTTCTTGACGAACAAGGGATTTCACACGAGTTCTCGGCTACGTACACACCTCAACAAAATGGAGTTGTTGAGAGGAAGAACCGGACGCTCATCGAAATGGCAAGAATGATGCTTGATGAATACAAGACGCCAAAGCACTTTTGGGCAGAAGCGGTTGAGACAGCTTGTCACGCAACAAATCGCTTATATCTTCACAAGCTACTCGGCAAGACGGCATACGAGCTTCTCACCGGTAACAAACCCCAAGTTGGATACTTTCGAGTATTCGGCTCAAAGTGCTACATTCTTGATAAGCATCGTCGTTCAAAGTTTGCTCCTAAATCTCATGAAGGTTTTCTACTTGGTTATGGCTCAAACTCTCACACTTACCATGTCTACAACAATTTCACCCGAAAGGTTGAAGAGACGGTAGATGTGAAGTTTGATGAATCTAATGGCTCACAAGTAGAGCAATTGCCAATTGATGTAGGAGACAAATACCCTTCAGAAGCAATTCAAGACTTGTCCATTGGCAAAATTCGTCCAACGGAGGTGAAGGAGAGTACTTCATCCGTCCAAGTGGAAGCTTCTACTTCACGACAAGGTGAACCAAGAATCGACACGGAAGCATCCACAAGTGGGACACACCAAGATGAAGAAAACAAGGAAATACGTCAAGACGAACATCAACAACCTCCTTCTCCACCACGACAAGAGAACGACGACGTCAACAATGAAGAAGGCCAAGAAGAAGAACAAGATGAAGAAGATGTTCAACGAAGACCCAAGCAAAAGCTCTCACGAGTTCGAGCAAGAATTGCCAAAGATCATCCCGTCGAGCAAATCCTCAATGATATACAAACCGGGAGAATCACTCGCTCAAAAACTCGTTTAGCTAACTTTTGTGAAAACTATTCATTCATCTCTAGCATTGAACCTATGAAGGTTGAAGAAGCATTGGAAGATCCGGATTGGATAAACGCTATGCATGAAGAGATACATAATTTTGAGAGAAACCAAGTTTGGACATTGGTCGAGAAGCCCGACAACAACCACAACATCATTGGTACCAAATGGGTGTTTCGCAACAAGCAAGATGAAGATGGACAAGTGGTTCGCAACAAAGCACGTCTCGTCACCCAAGGGTACACACAAGTCGAAGGTATGGACTATGGTGAGACGTATGCTCCCGTTGCTAGACTTGAGTCCATTCGCATCTTACTTGTCTATGCTAATCACCATAATATCACCTTGTACCAAATGGACATTAAAAGTGCTTTTCTAAATGGTGAAATAGAGGAGAAAGTTTATGTCAAACAACCTCCCGGCTTTATCAACCCTAAGAAACCAAATCATGTTTACAAACTTCACAAAGCTCTTTATGGTCTTAAACAAGCTCCTATAGCATGGTATAAATGCTTGACCAAGTTCCTTACTACAAGTGGTTTTGAAATTGGTAAAATTGATTCTACTCTTTTTACTAAAAGGGTTAATGGAGAACTATTTGTATGCCAAATTTATGTTGATGATATCATATTTGGTTCAACTAACCCTCTCTTTAGTGAAAAGTTTGGAAAGCTGATGTCAGAAAAGTTTGAGATGTCTATGATGAGTGAACTCAAATTCTTTCTCAGGTTGCAAATCAAGCAAACTAAGGAAGGTACATTTGTCTCTCAAACAAAGTACACCAAGGACTTATTCAAGAAGTTCAATATGCAAGAATGCAAAGGTATGTCTACACCCATGCCTACTAGTGGACATAATGATTTAACCAAAGATGGTGAACTGGTTGATCAAAAGGTTTATCGCTCTATGATTGGTTCATTGTTATACCTATGTGCTTCACGTCCCGATATTATGCTAAGTGTGTGCATGTGTGCATGATATCAAGCTGCTCCTAAAGATTGTCATCTTAAGGCTGTGAAAAGGATAGTGAGATATTTAATCCATACACCAAATTTTGGCATTTGGTATCCTAAGAGGTCTTCTTTTGATCTTGTTGGCTATTCTGACTCGGATTATGCCAGAGACAAGGTTGATAGAAAGTCTACTTTGGGTACTTTTCAATTTCTTGGTAGATCTCTTGTGTCTTGGTCTTCCAAGAAACAAAACTCGGTATCCTTATCCACCGTCGAAGCGGAATACATTGCCGCTGGTTCATGTTGTGCTCAATTACTTTGGATGACCCAAACTCTTAAAGATTATGGGATTTATGTGAAACATGTTCCACTGCTTTGTGACAATGAAAGTGCTATCAAAATTGGTCATAATCATGTACAACATTCTCGAACTAAGCATATTGAAGTTCGTCATCATTTCATTCGATATCATGTTGCTAAGGGTGACATCAATCTTAAGCATGTTCGCACCGATAAGAAATTAGCGGATATATTCACTAAACCACTTGATGAGAAAGTGTTTTGCAGGCTGAGAGGAGAATTGAACATCATTGATGCTTCGAACTTGGAGTAGAAACTCCATTGGATACATGCAAGACATGAGCTTATGACTAATCCATGATATATCTCTTATGATAACTATCTTATGTCTTGGATATATTTGCACCTTGCATGTTGTCTAACCCATGTAGGTGCTTGGTTGAATCTAATTCCATGAGATTGCGACTCACTCACATCTTGAGCAGTCTCTACAAGACCAAGACTCTACACAATAGTGGTTGAAGACAAGGAAGCACAAAACCATTCAAACATATCCTTTGACAAATTCTATGTTCAGCCTCATGATTGTCATTTTTGGATACACAAGTGCTCTTCCTTGCAAGAACTAACCCATGTAGGTAGATGAACTCAAACTCCAAGTGGTGCTCCCAACTCTTGATGAGCTACATCAACCTTGAGCACCCACACAAGTTCAACTACATGAGCAAGAACCACACCACCACCCAAGGTATGTTATTCCATCTTAGAGAAGCTTTACTCCAAGACATGAGTCAAAGCAACTCAACAAGATATGAATACATCAAGCTGCTTAAACGAAAGATGGTAACCCCATTTTGAGCTTAAACGATGAGTATGACCTATGATCAAGTGTTCCCACTTGACTCCTAAGTCAATATACTCTAAGATAGGTGACTATGTCACCGCCCAACTCTAGATGAAGCTCTCTTGTGTTCTTTCTTTGTGTTATTGCATTTGTCTCATGCATGTTTATTTTCTCTCTCCTTTTTCAAAAACAAAAAAAAACTTCATCTAGATCTTTCAGTTTCTTCTCTTTTCTCTTTGTTTTTGATCTGCATTTTCTGCACTTAATTCCTTGCAAATCCTTCAGGAAATTCATTGCAAATCTTTGTGAGATCCTACATGTCTAGTGAGCTGAGGTGACAAGTGTTTTTCTCTGTGTAAACCCGGTTTCACCGACTTGCAATTTTCGGTCCAACCGAATCTTTTCGGTACCACCGAAATGTGCCACTCGGTGCCACCGACTTTGCAATCAGAAAAACAAGATTGCCACTTGTTCTACATTTCTTCTGATCCAGCTCCACTCAATGAATCTTGTCCTCTACAAGCATCACAATTTTATCCTCTGCTTTGTGCTGAATCTTAAGGACCAAACCTAGTCGACGGATTCTAGGAAAAACCTTCTTGGAAATTCATGTCAAAGGGGGAGAAAGAGATCACATCAAAGCTCAAGGGGGAGAGAAAGTCTCAAGGATCCCAGATGCTTGATGTTCAAGAGGAGAGATACCACATGTCCTTTTCGGGGAAAGACATGTTCATATGTACTCATTTGAATTAAGTTCCATTTGTATCTTTCAGCTCTGATTTTCTGTTCCCTATCTTCTCCCAATATCCCATGTAAGATTCAGGGGGAGCAAGACACCTAAGGGAAAGAAATCAGTCAAATTCATTGCATATCTTTATTCTTGGGGACATGTTGAATTCAATGTGGTACCTTGTACTCACTCTCTACATGTCATCCTAGTCTTGGTATTCTTGTGGTTTCTTTTGTTTGCTCTGGCTAGTGGATGTACCTGTGTTATCTAACCTTGTTTGTGCAGGTTCATTCCATCCTAAGCCAACTCAAGACCACAAGGTAAGTATATGCATCAAAATCATGAGTATGAGGAGTTCTTGCTTATGTACATACTGTTTGCAAGAAGGACTCATGAGCATGAAGGTATTTTCCTTGATAATCTTTTGCTCTGATGCATATGGCCAAGATGCATGTAACACATTGCCTACTCTGTAATGGTTATGCTCTCACATGCCTCTATATTTCATATCTACATGAGTGCATACATGTAGGGGGAGCCTATGCTTGTTACATGTCCTTCCAAAGCTTTACTTGCTGTTCTTTATATCTTTATCTAAAGCTTGGATGTATGTTGCCATCAATTACCAAAAAGGGGGAGATTGAAAGCACAAGTGCTCCCTAGGTGGTTTTGATAATTGATGACAACATATCTCTTGTTGGACTAACATTTTGATCTAGCATGTTTCAGATAAGTTCAACAATGGAGTGGCATGGACTAAAGGTTGTGGGAACTCCTTCAAGATGCTAAGGACAAAGGATTGGCTAAAGCTTCAAGCTCAAGACTCCTCATTTTACATTTTAGTGATCCAAGATCACATTGAGTCTTTAGGAAAAGCCAATACTATCAAGGAGGGATGAGGTGTTGCTTAATGAGCCTCTTGCTTCATGTGCTTAGTGATATGCTCCAAAACCATCAACTACTTTCCCATATCCACATATGACCTAAACCCTAAGCCAAACTCGGTCCTACCGATTCTTCCTATCCGGCGCCACCGAGTTTCACTTGTCATTAGCCACTGCCAAACCCTAGCAATTCGGTTCTACCGATAGGGATCTCGGTCTCACCGAGATGGGATTGCAAACTCTCTGTTTCCCTTTCGTAACTTTTCGGTCTCACCGAAAGAGAGAATCGGTCCCACCGAGATTGCAATGTAAATTCAGTGTTTCCCCTTTGTAACTTTTCGGTCTCACCGAAAGAGCAAATCGGTCCCATCGAGTTTGCCTGACCAACTCTCTGGTTAGCTAATTACCAAATTCGGTCTCACCGAGTTTGTGTAATCGGTCTCACCGAGATTACGTTATGCCCAAACCCTAACCATATCGGTCCTACCGAGTTGCATGTCAGTCCCACCGAAAATCTCTAACGGTCACTAGGTTTACATTTTCGGTCCGACCGAGTTTGTTGATTCGGTCCCACCGAGATTGGTAAATTGTGTGTAATGGTTGGATTTTGTGTGGAGGCTATATATACCCCTCCACCTCCTCTTCATTCAAAGAGAGAGCCATCAGAACACATACACCATTCCAACTCATATGTTCTGAGAGAGAACCACCTACTCATGTGTTGAGACCAAGATATTCCATTCCTACCATATGAATCTTGATCTCTAGCCTCTCCAAGTTGCTTTCCACTCAAATCTTCTTTCCACAAAATCCAAATCCTATGAGAGAGAGTTGAGTGTTGGGGAGACTATCATTTGAAGCACAAGAGCAAGGAGTTCATTACCTACACACCATTTGTTACTTCTTGGAGAGTGGTGTCTCCTAGATTGGCTAGGTGTCACTTGGGAGCCTCCGACAAGATTGTGGAGTTGAACCAAGGAGTTTGTAAGGGCAAGGAGATCGCCTACTTCGTGAAGATCTACCGCTAGTGAGGCAAGTCCTGTGTGGGCGATGGCCATGGTGGGATAGACAAGGTTGCTTCTTCGTGGACCCTTTGTGGGTGGTTGCTTCTTCGTGGACCCTTCGCGGGTGGAGCCCTGTGTGGACTCGCGCAACCGTTACCCTTTGTGGGTGGAGCCCTCCGTGGACTCTCGCAACCGTTACCCTTTGTGGGTTGAAGTCTCCATCAACGTGGATGTAGGATAGCACCACCTATCCGAACCATGGGAAAAACATCTGTGTCTCCAATTGCGTTTGATTTCTCCAAACCCTTCCCTTTACATTCTTGCAAGTTGCATGTTTTACATTCCGCTGCTCATATACTCTTTGCATGCTTGCTTGATATGTATTGTGTGTGTTGAAATTGTGCCTAAACTCCACTTAAACCGAAAAAGCTTAAAAATTGCAACTTTAGCATTAAGTGTCTAATCACCCCCCCTCTAGACACATCTACTTCTAGATCCTACAACATCCAGAAAACTGCGCCTGCCCCTGCTTCGGGCCTTATGGCATACTCTGAGGTGATCTTCTACAACTGTGGGGAACCAAGGCATCATTTGGATAAATGTGTCAAGCCCAAGAGTTGTTTTATCTGCAAAATGGTTACCCATAAAGTTGAGAATTGCCCTGTCAGAATGAAAACCCACAGTTTTGCTAGATATGTTGGAAGTGTTGCTCCAGGATTATGTCCACCATTAACAGAATTTTCTGTGCCATAGAATTAGATAGTTTTTTTCCCTTTCTAGTTGTAGAGCTCTGCCCAGATGTGGTAGTGACCACACTCCTTTGCTCTGGGACTCTAGTCTTAACCAAACTCCAAAGAGCAATAGTTTTAAATTTGAAAAGTGGTGGTTGCTTAGAGAAAATTTTACTGAGCTAGTTAGGAAAATCTGGAATGAGCCTACTGGGAGCAGCTGCCCCCTAGAAAATTGGCAGATCAAAATCAGGAGATTTAGAAGAACTACCAAAGGGTGGAACTCCAATGAGGAAGCTAATCTTAGAAGATACAAAAGGCTTCTCCTACTTGAGTTTGATTCTCTAGATATTAAGCAGAAACCACTGACCTCTCTGAGGCTGAGACTAATAGATTAAACTTTGTCCATGGAGAGCTCAAGAAAATTTGGATTCAAGAAGAAATCAAAGCCAAACAAAATTCTAGGAGGGTGATAGAAATACTGCTTACTTCCATGCAATAGCTAACTAGAGGAGGAGGAAAACCCTCATTCACTCCCTTGATGGCCCTAATGGCCCTGTTACTGAGGTAGATGAGATGCTGAAAGTGGCTAGTGACTTCTAAAAGACCTGTTTAAGAAAGAAAACCCTTCTGGGTTCTCTCTACAAAACATTTTTTTCTCTGCTTCTGAAAAAGTCTCTCCTGCTAAAAATGAGCTGCTAGAAGCCCCTTTTTCAGAGACAGAGGTGAAGGAAGCCATTTTTAGCTCTTATCCTGATGGGGCTCCTGGTCCTGATGGGATTCCCTTCTTGTTTTACCAGCATTTTTGGGACTTGGTGAAAAATGATCTCTTAGATCTTTTCCAAGCCTTTCATAGAGGAGAGTTGGATCCAGCAACTTACTCATGGGGGGTCTGTTGGGGTCAAGTTAAATAACTATGAAAGTGATTTTTTTCCTTACTGGTAAAGGCCTTAGGCAAGGTGACCCCATCTCCCCACTTTTGTTTAATTTAGTAGTGGACGTTCTTACTAAAATGCTGAGCAAAGCTGCTGATCATAGTCTGATTGCAGGGCTCTGTCCTGAGGTTTGCCCTGGTGGCATTATCTGCCTTCAATATGCAGATGATACCATCCTTTTATTAGACAATGACTCCACACATCCTAGCAATCTGAAAACTGTTCTAACCTGGTTTGAACAAGTCTCACGCATGAGAATCAACTACTCTAAAAGTGAACTCATCCCTATCAACATGGATGATCGGGAGTTAGCTGACTTCCTCTCTGTTCTAGTCTGTAATAAAGGTAACTTCCCCATTAAGTACCTAGGTATCCCTCTCCATTATGATAAACTGAGGAGAGAGGATATCCAACCCCTTCTGGATAAAATCATTAAAAGGATTGCTGGGTGGAGGGGCAAACTTCTCTCTTACAGAGGTAGATTGATCCTCATACAAGCTTGTTTGGGTAGCATTCCAGTGTATCTCCTCTCCTTCAAGTTCCCTAAATGGGTATTGAACCTCATCAATTCTCAGATGTCTCATTGCTTGTGGAATGATTTTGAGGGAAATAGGAAGCTACACCTTGCAAACTGGTCCCTAGTCTCTATGAAAAAGATTTTGGAGGCCTAGGCATACCTAACCTCCAAGAAATTAACATCTATCTTCTAGGGTCTTGGATTAAAAGATTCTATGAGGAAGACCTGAAACCCTGGAAGCTTCTTATTGCCCATAAATACCTAGGAAATAAACCTAATATTTTTGTCCCTTCCTCCAACCCTAAGACCTCTAGATTCTGGAAAGGATTAAAATCTATTATGCATGCTGTGAAATTTGGCTACAGATGGATCATAGGGGATGGGAGCAGAACCAGGCTCTGGGAAGATACTTGGTTTGGCACATCCCCCCTAGCAGTCCAATTTTGGCCTATTTACTCTGTCCGCAATGAGCTTAACAAAAGTGTCAATGAAGTTTGGGACGGTCAATGCCTAAAACTCTCTTTTAGAAGGAACTTTAGTGATAGTCTCATGGAAAAATGGTTCCAGTTGGAGGAAATTGCCAAAAGCATTACCTTTACTGCCGAGCCGAATGCCCTGATTTGGTAGTTGGACAATAAGGGGAGGTATTCCTCCAGCTCCCTCTATCATGTTATCAACTTTAGAGGGGTTCAACCCGTGTTTATCCCTGCTCTCTGGAAATTGAGAGTTCCCCTAAAATTCATGTATTTCTCTGGCTTCTCTCCAAAAACAAATTGATGACTAGGGATAACCTTAGGAAGAGACACATCATCAAATCCCTTGATTGTGTTTACTGCTTGGAACAAGAGTCTTGTTCTCACCTATTTTTTGAATGTATAGTTGCTAAATATCCCTGGGCCCACATTGCCGAATATTTCTCTAGTCAGATTGGCTCATCCTTCGAATCTGTCGCCAGATTCTGGATTGCTACCAAAAAGTGCTCAGTTTTAAACACTGTTAGCTCAGTTGTCCTTTGGTGCCTCTGGAAATATAGAAATGCTATGATTTTCAATAACACCTCCTTGATTTCCATTTCGCAGGTCTTGAGGTTGATCAGGAACATGGTGAGGAACTGGCCGATTCTCTCCTCCTGATCGGACAAGGACAAGTTGATGAACTTCGTGGAAACCCTAACAAGATCCCTCCAGAAACCGTTGGCGATCACTTGTGGCTGAACAAGGCTCGACCTGCTCTGGGACTGGACCCATGGGCTCGTCTCAAGATCTCTGATGAAGATGATGGGCACCTGGCACCAAAAAAGAGGGACATCCACCATGCTACGCCTTCCAGCCCGGTGTCTCTGCTTGCTTACTGGTCGCCGCAGGCTGACACGGCCCCTCGGCTGAAGACCATGAAGACTTCCCTGGACCCTCCTTATGTCATTTGAGTGCTCTATCTGCTCTGCCTTTGGCACCGCTCGGGTGATTTGTGTTATTCAGAGAACTTGTTCATCCACCCCCCCTAGTTTGTAGCTTTTCTACCTTTGCTTTCGAACTGTTCTTTGAGCTACTGTATCAGAATATGTTGTGGTTTCGTTCTCAGCAATGGAACCGGGGAGATGCTCCCTGTTTTTCTAAAAAAATTATTTTATATGTTTTTATATAAAGCTTGGTAAGACTGTAAATTTAAGGGCGAATGTAATAATATCACTTATTATTTAAATATATTTATAACAAAATGCTCAGCCCCTTTTTATTTTTTGATAACATTGCTGGCCCAAGCCAACATTATAATTAGAATCTGCCCAGCAAAATTGTGTATTTCGAGAAAGTGCAAATGAGCTGTAATTTTTTAGGAAATAAAATAAATGGGCCGCATGGACGCTACATTATTTGTTCACCCAGCCCAGCTAATGGTTGTAATTCAAAAAAAAGATCAAATTGACTGTAAATTCTACCGCGCAAAAAAAGAGTGTAAATTCTGAAAAAATGGGTTGAATACGTGCCACATTTTTGGAGGCTGAAATGTGGGCCAATGGGTCGAAGCCAATGCAAGTTGTTGTCAATTTAGTCAAGAAATGATTCTAACATGTTAGCCGTTGGATTTACATCCAACGGCCGGAATCCTTCTTCAATCCCTCGTCTTCTTCCTCCAGCGCCGCCGGGACCACCTCCCGCCTCCTGCTGCTAGCAGCTCTGCTTAGCACACTTCGCTATGAAGCGCTACTCCACCATTGGCCAGGCCATCCCTCGACCCCTCCACACCTCATGTTCTTCTCCACCGACTACCGAACCACACCGCACTAGAACCAGTTAACCCTCATGCACCTCTCTGTCTATGACTCTACTCCCGCGTCTTCCCATCTCCGGCTCGTTGCTGTCCGAGGCCTCGCCTTCGTCCACCACCTTGGATGTGCTCGGTGCGGCGTGGTCAATGTGGTCAACGAACGACACCATCGGAAGTATACTGTGCGTGGAGAGGCTGACAGCTGGGTCCACGGCCGCACACAAGGAAATGCCTCCTTATTACACGCAAAATAATGATTCCTCCACCTGACATCTGGGACCCACCGGAAGGGCCTCTGTATTTCGCGAAATAAAGTGCCCCTCGCTGACATGTCGGACCCACCAGCTATATTCGCACGCAAGGAAGTGCCTCCTTATTACGCACAAAAAAATGAATATTCCCCCTGCCAGCTGGAACCCAGCATAGTGGGAGGCTGACTTGTGGGCCTACCAACTTGACGAGGATGGAGGGCTTTGTCAACTTAGTCAATCTGAACGATTCTAGCTCATGTTACCATACGATATTCATCCAACGGCCGTAGTGCTTCTTCAACCTCTAGTCTTCTTGCTCCAGCCACCCAAACCAGCGCCGGTCATGCCGCGTGCTCCTGCCTCCCGTGGCCGGCTGTGATGCCGCGGAGGCCTCACCGCCCCTACTACTCCCACTGCTGGCCAGGAAATCACTCTACTCACCCACACCCCCTGTTATTCTGCGGCGACAGCAGCCTCACGCTGCAGCCGAACCAGTGAACCCTTGTACTCCTCTTCGCATGGGCATCCACTGCTGCGTCTTCCCCGGCTCCGAGTCATCCCCTTCCTAGTCCTCGCCGTCGTCCACCGCCCTGGTGCTCTCGGCGCGGCATGGTCAACGACCGACTTCTATCGAAAGAGTACTGTACGTGGAGAGGCTGACAGCTGGGTCCATGGCAGCCGCAAGGAAGTGCCTCCTTATTACGCGGAAAAGAATTATTCCTCCACCTGACAGCGGGGACCCACCGGATGGGCCACCAGTATTTTGCGAAAAAATCGTTTCCCCCTGACTGCTGGGACCCACCGGACGGGCCATCGTATTTCGCGAAAAAACGTTCCCCCCGCTGTCAGCTCGGACCCATCGGAAGTGCCTCCTTATTACGCACAAAAAAATGAATACTCCCCCGGCTAGCTGGGACCCACCTTGCTGGGAGGCTGACTTATGGGCCTACAAAGTTGACGGGGACGAAGGGCTTTGTTAACTTAGTCAATATGAATGATTCTAGCTCCAGTGACCGTACGATGTCCATCCAACGGCCGTAGTGCTTCTTCAACCTCTGATCTTCTTGCTCCAGCCGCCCAAAGCAGCGCCGGTCGTGCCGCATGCTCCTGCCTCCCGTGACCGGCTGTGCTGCCACAGAGGCCTCACCGCCCCCTACTATTCCCACCGCTGGCCAAGCCCTGCGACGGCAGCCTCACACCACAGCCGAACCAGTGAACCCTCGTAGTCCTCTCCACGCGGGCTTCCACTGCCGCGTCGTCCCCTTCCTAGGCCTCACCGTCGTCCACCGCAGTGGTGCTCTATGCGCAGCGTGGTCAACGTGGTCAAGGAACAACTTCCATCGGAAGAGTACTGTACGTGGAGAGGCTGACAGCTGGGTCCACCGCCACAGCCCAGTTTTTTTGTGATTTGCCAAGTCGCTTTGTCAGGCCTGTTGGGCTGCAAATCTTTCAAGACGAGGAGAGCTTTCATTCGGCTGGCCGAGAAAATGGCCCATCAGTAATGAGCAATGGGTTGTACATTTTTAAAACACATCAAACCGGCAATTAGTTTCAAATATCTTTTTTTTTCATTTCAAGATTTTAAATTACATTAATTTTTATGCGTGGAGAATTTGTTGGATTTTCTATTGATATACATTTATTTTTAAAATCAGTTTGAATGTGAGTCGAAATTTCGGGATTAAAAACAGTTTGGACCGCACCGAAATATGCAAAATTTTGTATAATTTTTTAACCGTTGCCACAATATGGGCTGTAATGCTAACAAAAAGAATATGGGCTCCAAAAAAACCTCAAGAATTAGAAAATGGGCTGTAAATTATAAGAAATAATTGCAGATGGGCTGTATGTTGTTTTCCACAGATTTGAGGCTTTTCTAAAAAAAAGGTTGACGCACAAGCACTGACTGTTGGATGTCCATCCAACGGCCGTCGTGCTTTTTCAATCTCTGCTCTTCCTGCTCCAGCCACTCAAACAAGCGCCAGCGGGACTGCCTGCTCCCTCCTCCTCGCGGTCGACTGTGCTACCGCGCAGGCCTCACCGCCCGACTGTACTCCCATCGCAGGCCTAGCCATCCCTCTACTCACCCACACCTATTGTTATTCTCTGGCGACGGCACACGAACCAGTAAACCCTCGTACAGTCGTACTCCCCTCCGCGTGGGAAACAACTACCGAGTCTTCCCTGCCTCCGTGTCGTCCCCTTCCTAGGCCTCGCCGTCGTCCACCGCCCTGGTGCTCTCAGCGCGGCGTGATCAACATGGTCAAGGAACGACTTCCATCGGACGTGGACTGTACATGGAGAGGCTGACAGCTAGGTCCATGGCCGCAGCAAGGAAGTGCCTCCTTATTACGCGGAAAATAATGATTCCTCCACCTGACAGCTGGGACCCACCAGATAGGCCACTGTATTTCACGAAAAAAATGCTTCCCCCTGACTGCTGGGACCCACCAGCTACATCTTCGCATGCAAGGAAGTGCGTCCGGGCAAAAAAAACGATTCGCCCCCTGACTGCTGGGACCCACCAGCTACATCTTCGCACGCAAGGAAGTGCCTGACAGTCGGGACCCACTGTCGGATTTCGGGTTCCGGCAGACCCTTGAGGTTCGAACACTGGGGTGCGCGCAGAGATTTCGCCTCCTACCTACCTGCACCCCTCCGCCATGCTAGGATCTAAAGCTATGGAAAGAACAACACAAGAGACACAGGGTTTATATTGGTTCGGGCCACCGTTGTGGTGTAATACCCTACTCCAGTGTGTGGTGTGGTGGATTGCCTCTTGGGCTGATGATGATGAACAATACAAGGAAGAACAGCCTCGCGAGGGTCTGTTCTTGGCTGGGGCGATGAACTGCTCGGTGGAGTTCAGTCACCTTCTCTCTCTCTCTGCCTCCAGCCAACCGACTGAACAAACCCCCTCCGCCCCCTTTGCTATGTGGGTGGCTGGTCCTATTTATAGAGGCCTTGGTCCTCTTCCCAAATATCGAGCGGGAAGGGAGCCAAAAATGGCGGGCTAATTTGAAGGGGGACAGCATGTATCAGCTATCCTGACAAAAGTAGTCTTCGCCTGCGCAAAGCTCTGGTGATGACGCCGTCTTGGGCTCCACGATGACCTCCGTCTCGTAGTCCTCCTGGTCTTGGTCTCGTTGCACCAGAATCGCAACCTTTGCCTAATGCCTCGGTACTCCGCGGCTGCGCTTGCCCCCTTTGCACCAAATAAGAAAGGAGGACGCTGCGCGGGCTGGCACCCGCCTGGCGCCCTGAGTCATCATGGCTTGCGTGACGGGCACCTCGTGAGGTACCCCGCCTTGATCTCTCCGCCTCCTCGTGAGCCAGCCTGATGACGCCGTGCCTGAGGAAGCTCCGCGTCATCCGCCCCGCGAGGCTTGGCCCCTCGCGAGGGTCTTGGGTTTGTGTTGGTGAAGATGGGTCGTGCTGGGCCCCCCTTTGAGCCACGCTGCAGGCAGGAAAGTCTGGGGACTCCCGTTCCCAGAATGCCGACAGTAGCCCCCGGGCCCAAGGCGCGCCCGGACTTGGCCGTGCAGGGAGGCGGAAGGGCAAGAGCGAAGCGCCAGGGGCCCTAACAGCCTGCGGCGTTAGGCGCCGCGCGGCGATTGATTGGTCGTGGGCGGCACTGTTCCCCCACGCCCTCCTTATTTTGCGCCACGCTAGGCGGACCCGTAGTCGTACACAGCCGTTCCCTTTTCTGTTGCTCGAGTGCCCTCTGTCCTCCTTCCGCTCGAACTCCAGCTTCTGTTTTCAACCTGATCTCGAACCTTCCCCCCCTTCCCATCGCCATGGCTCCGATGAAGAAGGGGAGAGGGAAGAAACCCGTGTCTCCGCCTTGCCCGCCGTCGTCGGCGGCCCCCGCCGAGGGCTTGGGCAAGGTCAGCTTGGCTCTGGCCACCATCTTCAATGAATGCGGGAGGACGACGGCCTGGCCTGCGTCCCACTTCTCCATCGACAGGACAGCCACCGAGGTCCCGTATCTTGCCGACGCCCTGTGGGCGGGTCTGGTTCCTCCCTTTTCTGATTTCTTCAACGCCGTGCTTTCCCACTATCTGATCCACATGATGCATCTGGGTCCTGAATCCATCACCCTCCTTTCGGTCTTCGCCTTTGTTTGTGAAGCAATGGTGGGCATCCCTCCTTCGGTTGCCTTGCTGCGCCACTTCTTCTTGTTGCATCTTGTCGACCCTACCCAATGCTGGGCTTGCGTGAGCTTCGTTGCCGCGTCCGAGACTGCGGCCTCTGGGATTGACTTCAAGCTCCCCCTGCCCGCGGTTGGGTTCCGCGAGCGGTGGTTGTATGTGGACGCAGGGGTGCCCAGCCCCCTGCTATCGGAGCCGACCTCACCTGCTGTCCCCAATTCGGGCTGGGGCTAGGAGACGCTTGAGAGCCCCCGGCTCATCTTCGTCTGGCACTGCTTCGCACTCTTGAGGTCGCTTGGCATGACAGCGCCCAAGGTGGTGAAGGAGTTCCTGCTATGCCGCGTTGCTCCTCTTCAATGCCACTCTCGCCGGATGTGGGCCTTCCGTGGGCGCGAGGATCGTATGAGGCTCCAGGAAGAGGACCTGACTCCTGAGGTGCTAAGGACGGCACTCTTGACCCTGGTTGGGGACCCCAACCCCGGCAGCGTCCGGCAGGGAGGGGCCTTGCTGTACCTCTGCCAGAGCAGGGGCGACTTTGTGAAGCAGATGCCTATCTTTGATGAGTGGGGGCCTCGCCCCGCCGGCCTTCAGGGGCCTCGCGAGAACCCAGTGGTGGTGACTGCCCTTCCAGTCGGCCAAGGCGACTCATCCTCGAGTGGCGGAGCAGGGAGGCACGAGGCGCCAGAGGCCGAGGGGGCTCCCGGCGCGGTGATAGCGCCGGGCGAGGCTCATGAGGAAGCAGCTCTTGGGGCCCGTGCCGCTGAGGCTGAGGGTGACGAGCAGCTGCCCTCAGTGCCTGCGACTGGGGCCCCTGAGGCTCCAGCTACTTCTCTTGGGGAGGCGATTGGCAGCGCACATCAGGCAGGCGCCCCTGCCACAGATCGCCTTGACGCTCCATCTTCGTCGAAGGTTGATCCATGCGCCCAACTCTTGGGCCGCTTCCGCATGAACTTCGAGGCTCTCCGGAAGAGAAGGGAGGCCTGGGCGATGATTACCCTTGTCGCCTGCTGAAGCATAGGAAGTACTTCGCCACTGATGAGTAAGCCTTCTCCTTTCCTGGCTCCCGATCCTTCTGTTACTTGTACTGACCCTTGCTCCGCAGGCCCCTTCCAGCCGAGCTTGCGGAGACAGCTGAGGAGTCGTCCCTCTTGACCTCGCCCCCTCCACCGTCCTCAAGCGCTCCCAGCAGCGGAGCCCTTGTGGTGAGGGCGATTGAAGAGGCGAACCATCCCGAGGCATATCATGGCCCCGCGCACCTCGCGATCCTCCTTCGCGGGCCTTCTCGTGGCATAGCTAGCCTGCCATGGGCTTCTCGCCTGGTCGTGGACTGCGGTTGGCTGAGGCGTTTCCTACACTCTTCTCCTAAGGACGGGCTGGCCCCAGGCCGGGCTTCTGACGCGGCGTGCCCAGCCGTCGTGAGGGTGCCAGCCCCCAGCCCCCAGCCCGGAGGGGGAGTGCTGACTCGCGGCCCCCGGCGCTTGCTTGGGCAGATGATGGTGTGGAAGACGTGCTCGAGCGCGCTCGGGAGCGTCGCGCTCTCCGCCAAGGATTCCTTCGAAGGGCGACTGACGCAGTGAGCCTGCTTGGTGAGGAGCTTGCTGATGAAGACGCGCGCCTTGAGGCCGAGGGCCTGCGCCTGGCTGCAGAGAGGCGCGAGCTGGAGGGCGCCATCACCCTTGCGCGCCGTCAGCGTGATCTTGATGAAGCAGAGGCCAAGGCGTCGTTGGTGGCCTCTCGGGGGGCACGGTCTCGGGCCGCCGAGGAGGCTCGGGAAGCTGACCGGCGACGAGCGGCTGTGGAGGAGCGGGCTCGGGAGCTTCTGTCCTGGTGCCACTCGCTGGAGGAGTAGGTGGAGCTGCGCGAGGCAGCCCTCGCATCGATGAAGGTGGCCTCTGGCGACTCAGCAGAGCTCCAGAAGCGTGACGAGGCGCTGACGCTGGAAGCCGCCGAACATACCCGTGAGTACGAGCGTCTGGAGACGAGGGAGGGCTTGGTGACGCAGGCGGAGGATGATGTTGCTGCACAGGAAGCCCGCGTCCTGGAGGAGGTCGGACGTCGAGTGGCGATGGCGCATTTGAACCTCGAGCACGAGTTCGGAGAGAAGCTAGGGTTGATCCGGGCCAAAGCTGAAGGCAGTACTGCCGCCTTGAGGTCCAAGCTGGAGGAGGTGACGCGGCGGGCCGATGCTTCCCGGGCCGCCCTTGAGGTGGCTCAAGGTGAGTTAACCACTTCCCAGGCCGAGGTGCTCCTTCTTCGCCAGTGGGTGGAGGAGGCTGAGGCCGTCGCGCGGCATTATGCGGACGAGATACGTCAGCGGCAGATCCTGGAGCACGAGCACGGCCCCATGCTCACCACGCTCCGGGAGAGAGCCAATGCGGCCTTGGGCAACATCTGCGAGGAGGCCGTCGGCGAGCCACACGCAGTCAACTATGCTGGCAATCTTTAGTTGTTCACTGACGTGGTGACGCAGCTGGAGGCGCGGTCGATCAGGGCTGACAGGTTGGTGGAGGAGAGGAGCCGCGCCCTGCTCAGGCGCGCCTTTTCTTGCATCTTCAGCCACCTCCGGAACATGGATCCCCACTTTGATTTTGATGCCACCATCGCCCCAGTCCCCCAGGCCGTCCGAGGAGAGCTGGCGCACTAGGTGGAAGACAATGTGGACGCTCTTATCAGGGCCTTCGCCTCGGACAACGACGACGTGATCGTGGTGGCTGACGAGGGTGGCGTGATGGGCGGCTCTGGTTGTGCTCCTGAGGACGCATTGGGGGATTCATCCGACTGATTGTGCATCGTTCCTGCTTCCTCACCCTGCATGAATAGAACTCAGGTTTTGGCCTGATAGCTGTGAGAGCATTTTGGAGGGGGAGCCCATCATGTAAAACTTGTGTTTATCATATCAGTAGAAGCTACATCGCCCATGCGCCCGCGCCAAGTGGCTGGCTTAAGCGACGCGCTGGTCGGCTAGTTTACCTTTGTTCCGTGCTGGCCCTGAGGCAGCCCGCGGGGGGTTGTGGTGTCCTGAGTGTCCCCTGATTGAATCCGTAGGATCTGTAGTAAAACACCCTCCTGAGAGGACGCGGCGGCGGCAGTCTGGGCTGCGCGCAAGCTAGGCCTGACCCGGCTCGCGAGGGGCTCACGAGGGGAGGCGGCTGAGGCGAAGTGGTAACCAAAACCTAAGAAATTGCTCGAACGAGACTAAGCACCCCTTCCCCGAACACACGCAAATCTCAAATTCGAATCCAACTTGAATCCAGCGGGGGAAAGCGACAACCAAGGGGAAGAGCAACGAAAGCAAACAAAAGGCCGCGTCCGGCACCTAGTCTAGTCTTGGACGTCTTCTCACCGGCGCGGAGCTAAGTGCTGCCACTGGGCGTGGGAGGGAGCCCCAGGGCCTAAGGCCGGCACCCCTGAGACTCCGGGGCGTGTACAGCCCCACTCATTATTACGTGAGAGTGTCACGGGGCGGCGAGCTTCACAGGCACTGGGCCTTCCTCATAGGTACTGGCCTTGCTTCATATCGCCAGATGAGGGCCCCTCCTTGCGCCACACTCTAGTGCCATCAACGACGACCGGAAACCAGGACGCCGCCGATGGGGTAGAGCGGTCGCCGGCGGTTCCCCCGACGACCACGGGTCCTCCGCCGGGGGCAGGCCCTGGGGCACCTCCCCAGCGGAGGGCCTACCTCCTGAGAACACCTTGCTCCGAACGCCGCGGTGGTGATGTCGAATCCCTGCCCCTCTCCTGCAGCCCCCTGCGCCCTCCTCCCGAGGGGTAGGAGACTGTGGGAGCGGGGCAGCTGCCCGCCGTGGCAACCTGCACTCCTGTGATCCATGGTTAGCGTATGCCTGCTGAAGAATTAGCGGTACCCGATAATCGTTGCCTCCAGCATGCCCAGTGGGACCGTCCCGAGACTCCTGGAAGGGCTCAGCTTCTGGCGCCTCGTCCCCCTAGCTTGGGCTGAGGAGCGAGCCTTGTTCGCCCTCGTGTGGGTGTCCTTGGTCCATCATGAGGGGCACGTATTCCTCTGGCGCCGTCACCCCGAAGGCCACGCCGTAGTGCTCTGCGCGCCACGCGGTCCTGCCTGACGCGCCTACTGTGGGGTAGCAGCGTGGCTGTCCACTTGGGCCGCGGGTCGCGTCGAGTCCTTCTTCTTCGCGGACCAGGAGCGGGGGCTGCGCCGCCGCCGGTCCGGTGCTGACAGCCTCGCTGGTGTTGGAGTAGCCTTGGAGCCCGCGGGCGCACGCGGGGCCCCCGCGCGGGTTGCCCTGGGTTGGAGATGGGAGCTGGGTGCAGAAGGGGTGAGCCCCCGAGGCGGCGAAGCCCAGGAGCTCTGCCACCCGCTCCAACAGCACGTCGCGGCCGCCCTCCAGCAGTCTGCACTGCAGCAGCTCTCGGTCCACCGTGAGCGCGGCCCTCGAGTTCGCTTGCTCCCGGCGGGTGTACGGTGTCGTGGTCGCGGCGTGATTGGAGGCCCTTGCTGCCGACCACGCCTGCTGCGGTGTGAGAGCTGTCGAAGCCTGTCCGTCTCGCCCGCGGCCCGCAGCGCCCTGCGGACCGCGAGCTGCCTAGGGCACAGGGTCGCCCGAGGCGAGCAGCTCTGCACGGGCGGGCCATGCCGCCCATGGGTCTGGGTTGCCCTCCTGGTCGCCGGGCATGGTGATGACGACGCGACGGGGCACGGAGCGGTGGAAGACGAATTCCGGCGCACCCCTACCTGGCGCGCCAAATGTTGGATTTCGGGTTCCGGAAGACCCTTGAGGTTCGAACACTGGGGTGCGCGCGGAGATTTCGCCTCCTACCTACCTGCACCCCTCCGCCATGCTAGGATCTAAAGCTAAGGAAAGAACAACACAAGAGACACAGGGTTTATACTGGTTCGGGCCACCGTTGTGGTGTAATACCCTACTCCAGTGTGTGGTGTGGTGGATTGCCTCTTGGGCTGATGATGATGAACAATACAAGGAAGAACAGCCTCGCGAGGGTCTGTTCTTGGCTGGGGCGATGAACTGCTTGGTGGAGTTCAGTCACCTTGTCTCTCTCTGCCTCCAGCCAACCGACTGAACAAACCCCCTCCGCCCCATTTGCTATGTGGGTGGCTGGTCCTATTTATAGAGGCCCTGGTCCTCTTCCCAAATATCAAGCGGGAAGGGAGCCAACAATGGCGGGCTAATTTGAAGGGGACAGCAAGTATCAGCTATCCTGACAAAAGTAGTCTTCGCCTGCGCAAAGCTCTGGTGATGACGCCGTCTTGGGCTCCATGATGACCTCCGTCTCGTAGTCCTCCTGGTCTTGGTCTCGTTGCACCGGAATGGCAACCTTTGCCTGATGCCTCGGTACTCCGCGGTTGCGCTTGCCCCCCTTGCACCAAATAAGAAAGGAGGACGCTGCGCGGGCTGGCACCCGCCTGGCGCCCTGAGTCGTCATGGCTTGCGTCACGGGCACCTCGTGAGGTACCCCGCCTTGATCTCTCCGCCTCCTCGTGAGCCAGCTTGACGAGGCCGTGCCTGAGGAAGCTCTGCATCGTCCGCCCCATGAGGCTTGGCCCCTCACGAGGGTCTTGGGTTTGTGTTGGTGAAGATGGGCCGTGCTGGGCCCCCCTTTGAGCCACGCCGCAGGACGCAGGCAGGCAAGTCTGGGGACCCCCGTTCCCAGAACGCCGACACCCACCTGGTAGAAGCGTACATAGTGTTGTCATTCTGGTCGCGAACGTGTACGTACATACTGGTTGATGTAGAGGCATGCATGTGTCGTAGTAGAGGCGCGCACGTGTCGTAGTAGAGGCGCGCACATAGCATTTACACGCACGTACAGCGGCCAGGGTGCAAGAAAGAAAATACGGCCACGTATGTGTACATACGGGCGGGGTCTCGAACGCCTACTCGCGCATATGTATGGCCAGGGCTTGTGTACATGGCTAGGTCGGAATGGAGAAACGGCGTCGTCGTCGTGTTCATGGGGAGGCAACGGAATGCGTCGTGTTCATGGGGAGGCAACGGAATGCGTCGTGTTCATCGGGAGGGCTTGGATGGAACAGGCGATGGAAACGAGGCCTGGCCTACTGCAGAACGGAGGAAATAGCCTTGTGTTCGACCGGCCACGTTCGAAACGGGATCCTGTTGATCGGGAGGGGTCTGGCGTATCGCAAAACGGAGGAAACGGACCTCCTATAGTCGAAACGGGGGTCCTGTTCATCGGGAGGGGTGTGGTGTACCACAAAATGGACGAAACGGACCTCCTACGGTCGAAACGGGGTCCTGCTCATCTGGAGGGGTGTGGCGTACCGCGAAACGAGACTCCACGGGATACTGTTCATCCACCGTCGACCTCCTCCAGCCTCCACCTGCGACTGTTCATCCACGGGCTCCTATTCATCCATCCTCCACCGCGCGCTACTCCACCAGCTACTGTTCAACCAGCCCTCTCCACGGGCTCCTATTCAACCACCCCTCCACGGGCTACTATTCATCCTTCCCTCCACCGTCTACTGTTCATCCAGCCCTCCACGGGGTGGTCCTGTTCATCCAGCCCTCCACAGGGTCCTGTTCATCCAGCCCCAACCGACTCGATCGATCGGGGTCCTGTTCATCCAGAGGCAACACCACGGGGTCCTATTCATCCACCCCCACTAGGAACTCTTCATCCAACCCCCCCCCCCCCCGCAATGCTCACTATTCATCCAGAGGCAGCATCGATCGGCTTCAGTTAGCAGCAGTAGCAAAGGAATCGCTCGATCGTGTTCAGTTAATAGCCATCGATCGATCGCTCGGGTTCAGTAACGTGTAGCCTGCAGTGCAATCGCTCGTGTTCAGTTTGAGCCCAACGCCTCACTCGGGTTCAGTTAGAACCAACGCCTCGCACACACGCGCATACGTGTACGAGAGAAACGCGCATCATTCAGCCCCCGACCTCCCACCGTAACCGGGAACTCCTTGAAATTTTCCTCGCCCTCGCTTCTACCACGGTTTTTTCCGTCATGGACAGCCCAAAGAATGTCATGCAGCTGCGTCTCCGGCCCGCCCAGGACGAAAATCCCATTTTCGTCATGATTTTTTGTCATAGAAGTAGGAGCCCACCACATCTATGATGATACCGGGTTTTGTCACAATTATCCTCATAGAAGTGTCATATGTATGACAGAAAAAAATTTGTTCGGCCCAAAATGTCACGGATGTGTCTTTTTTTGTAGTGTTGTCTCCAGTTACCTTCGATCCTCAGACGCACAGTTCGGGACCCCCTACCCGAGATCGGCCGGTTTTGACAGCAACATTGGTGCTTTCATTGAGAGTTCCACTGTGCCATCGACAGAAGGTTCGATGGCTCATTCAATCATCAACAAGGATGCCGTTTTGGGGGAAACTTTCCTCCCCAGTCAACTTTTTGTGTTTGGCGGCTTTGCTCTGTGTGCCAACTCAATTGGCCACCTCGAACAGATCGACAGCTATGCCCCAGGTCATCAGATCAGTTTCAAGAACCTAAATTATGTCGCTGATATCCGAGGAGACTTGATCTTCGAAGGGATCGCGGCCCCGACCACCGCTCTGGCCTTAGATCCAGAGGAACTGCCGGGTCCAAAGATGGGAATTTGGAGCCCGCAAGACTCTCTGCTATGAAGCTCACTATCGGAAATCCGGAGGCGATTGTATTCTCGGCAGGCCCGGAGTCAGACCGGGTTCCCCCTACCATTGAAAGGCCGGTCTCGCCCCCCGATTCTAGCTCCAAACTCTCGAAGTCCATGCCAGGCGAGCATGGCCAGGAGGTTTTTGCCCTGGCTAGCTCCGCGGACTCTCGTTTCCCCGTCCAATCCTCGCTCTTAAATGAGGCTCTGGACTTAATATGGTCCCTCGCCATTACAGAAGGATCACCTCCGAACTACGCCTAGCCCGGATTAAGGGTTGAGAGCAGGGAATTTTACGTCCCTCCCACCACCCACTTCATAGCCACCATCGAGGACTTAACCGACATGCTGGACTACACCTCCGAAGACATCGACGGCATGGACGACGATGCCGGAGACGAACAAGGCCAAGACCCGTCGTTTACCGGACGTTGGACGGCCACCTCCACATACGGCGTGTATATGGTGGATACACCCAAAGAGGATGACGGCGAAGGCAGGAAGGATCTGGTTGAGGACAAACCTACTCAGGCACCACCGAAGCGTCGACGCCAGCGATGACGCTCAAAATCGCGTCATGAAAAAGACAGTAATACTGGCACCGGAGACAATAACACTCCAGAGAACGCTGAAGACCCCGAAGCCCCCTTCGAGCCCACATCCGAACAGGATGATGTGGAGGAGGGGCAAGTTAACCCCGACGATCCGGTCGGGAACGAGGATTCGGAAGATAGCAACTATCTACCGGTCTCCAAGGATGATGTCAGCCTCGACAACAAAGCTTTCATCGTGCCAGAGGAACCCCTCGAGTAGGAGCGCTTTAAGCGACAACTAATCACCACTGCGAGAAGCCAAAAAAAGCAGCAGCAACGGCTCCAAGACGAACAGGATACACTCAACGACAGATGGACCCCGGTCCTAGCTGCCGAAGAATATGGCCTCCAACACCCAACAAAGAGTTATCCAAAGCGTCGGCTACTCCCACAATTTGACGACGAGGCCCTCGAGCCCATACCGTCGAGACATGACCGCGCTGATGAACTAGACCGACCACCACGTGGGCAAGATAAAAGCGGCCACCTATGCCGAACAGCAACCTGCGCCACCTCGCCGTAGGGGCAGAGAGACAGCGGCTCCAGGATACACCTACGACCTATGACAGGGCCTGAAAAATAGAACAGGCCAAGCCAGATCAACCTATGGTTCAAGGGGGCATGCCCCAACGCGAGAAGACGGTCGTCAAGCCCGACGCTATAGGCATATCCTCACCAAGGCCGAGAACCGCATACGGATGTCATCCGAACTCCGTCGTGACGTTGCCCGATACAGAGGCGCTGCACACTCCTTATGCTTCACCGATGAGGTAATGCAGCACTAGTTCCCAAAAGGGTTTAAACCCGTAGACATCGAATCATACGACGACACGATAGATCACTACAAAAAAATACACTTTCGTGATGATACGTGTTTGTCACAGTAGGTCACTTTTTTGTCATGCATGTACATCCATGACAAATTTATGACAGAATCAAGATAGTCATACATGTGTTGTCGTAGAAGTGTTCCATGACATTACCAAAATTATCATCATGGAAGTGTCCACTTCCATGACGATAAATCACGTGTCACATAAGTGCTTTCATCAAGGATGACCGACATGTGGCATCCACCGTAACGGAACACCGTTAAGCTATCGGGTCGGGTTTTGGATCCGATAACCCGTTAACAGCCCCGACCAATGGGGATTTTCCACGTATAAAATCATCGTTGGCTAGAGGAAACACGTGTCGGCTCATCGTTGGGACAGATGTCAACCACTCATTGGACAGAAGGAGCCTATGATACGTCGACACATGGCACGGCCCAATAGAGGCCCATTCCTGTGAAAAGGTCGGCCCGTTTGACTTGGTCAAAAGCTGGTGGGCCGGCCCATGGAAAGCCTGTTAACGGCCTGTTCTAATATAGCCCATTTACAGCCCGCTAACCCAAGGCCTGTTACGCCCTATCCGAATTAGGCCCAGTAGCATCATTTGGGCCATCCAATATGATTCCATCCCGTTTTCACTTCTGGCCCATGACGTCTTTCGGCCCATATGAGGCCCTATGTAACTCTTGGCCTACTAACGGCCCGTGGTGAAAATGGCCCATAATGAACAGTGTATCACTTTACACCCATTAACGGCCCGTGGTGAAACTGGCCCGTAATGAACAGTGTATCACTTTATACCCATTAACGTCCCGTTATTCCGTTGGGCCGTTTCCAGCCCATGTTACCTTTTGGCCTTCTCAGGGCCCATTTATTCTTGGGCTCATTTCCAGCATTCGTTTACTTACGGCCAGTTACTGTCATTTTCTGCTTGTGGGCCAAATTCAGCCTGTGGTTACAGTCGGCTCGTTTGTGGTCCGTTAATACGTTGGGCCGATTTCATAGCGTCATCAAATACGGCATATTAACGTCCTGTTATGGTCAGCCCATGAACGGACGATTCCAACTCGAGCCCGTTTACGGCCATAATGCGGTCTGTCTGGCCCATGTTTGGCCAATCGATTATACCGCCCGTATAAGGCCCATTGATAATACGGCCCGCAGAAGGCCCATTGTTTCTACGGCCCATAGAAGGCCCATTGTTTCTACGGCCCATAGAAGGCCACTATTTCTATGGCCAGTAGGAGGCCCAGTGTCACTACAGTAAATATTAGCCCGTGGTTATTGTGGCCTAGTTTTAAAAAATAGGTTATTGCAGCCACTAGCTAACCGCGGAAAAAGAACTGCAATGACTACAAGCAAACAAATAAACAAGACAACAAGGAAATAAATAAGCAAGCAACTAACGCTAGGCTATCACGGCTATTACACATATTACATCCACTAGGCATCAAAGTTTGCCACCAGTGCAAATATAGGGAACAAAGCAGTATATCATATACGCTGGTTGTCAAAGTTGGCGACCAGCGCAAATAAACACCACAGCAAAACAAATCCAGAACTGAAACCACTTCAGAAGATCTCAAGAAACAATATCCTGGGTACCCATAATGCTGGCAAGATGCTTAGCAAGCTTATTAACTTTCTCTTGTTTGGCACTTAAATCCTCCACCGCTTGCTGTTGCACCAGAAAATATGCATCTGAATTCTGCACGAACTTCCTCAGTCCTTCAGCTTCCTGTCGCAGCACATCTGATCGATGTCTTTCAACTTGAAGTTGATACTCAAGAAGACGAACTGATTCAGGCAGCGAGTTTGAAGAGCTTGTGCCAGCAGTAGTGGCCAGTAACTCGAACACTACATCAAGACATGACTTTTGGGTTCCCTCACTGTCGTCAAGATAGTTTTTATCAGCTTTCTTGGAGACCAACAGGGATGTCTCACTATCTTGAACCTTATCTGCATTACTTCCTTTACCATTGGATAACGCGGTACTGTTCTCCAATATTTTTTCCGCATTGTAAAAGAGAAACAAGCAAACACATCACATGTTTACCATGTTGTATATGAAACTCATTTTGGTAAATGAGTTCAGTAGTAAAGTGGACAGGATAACAGCATGAAACAAACATATATCTATGTACCATGGTCACTTTATGGTCTATATCATTCTAGTTTTTGTTGCCAAATCAAGATAGAGACATAGTTCAAATAATATTTGTTCAAGACAAAGGAGAATAGACAGAATATAAGTGTGGGTAACTATAGAGCAATAACAACACTTGTAATGTGCATGACATGAGAACATAATTGTTTATTCAATTGAAACTGAAATCAACATAGAGCAGGTTACAACAGCAAACTAGTTAAAGAAACAGGTTTAAAACATACCTGTTGCGCCATTGGAGTTTCAATTCCATCCTTCAAATTTGAAAATAGTTGGTATGAGTAAATACAGTCATGCAAGAGCAAAGGAGTATGAACCATAGCTATAGAACCTGACCTGAGAACAAATCTTCTTCTCCTTTAAGCGTTGAGTTGGGATTCGGAGTGGTGGTCCTCGTGCTTTAGGCACTGCAGTTCCCTTACTAACTGCTCGTGTTTGGGTGCTCTGTGGTGGAGACGGTGCTGTGTCAACTGGAACTGGGTTACTATCTGTCGGGGTTGGGGTTAGAAGGGGTGTAGCTGGTTCTCTGTCCAACTGGGTAGGGGTACAATCTGCGAGAGTCTGGGTTATGTGTGGTGGATCTGGTCCTTGGGCAAGTACAACCGTGGTTCTATCTGCATCAACTGGTAGCACTATCTTTTCTGAAGACCGTGTTGTTAATCCCTTAGATACTGCCATCACGCTCTCCAATTCAAATGGCTGATAAACAAGAAAAGTAATTGAAAGTATAGACATTGTATGATAGACATGTGCAATGGATAGTGGGGAATAAAAGAGGGCATGAAATAATTCATATTTATGTTGTCTAACAAAACAGGATAGCATGACACAATTTCACATATATGATGGCTAACTAAACAGGATAGCATGACACATTTTCACATTATGATGGCTAACTAAAAAAGATGGAAAGACATAGTTCAAAATATGAGACTATGTAAACAGGATGACATGGCATAACTATATAATGTGTTTATTAAATAGGTTGGCATGCCATAATTCACATACATTCACAGATAGAATGCCATAATTCCAAATATGATTACTGTAAACACTAAATAGGATGAGATGATATAACTATATGATGTCTTTATTAAATGGGTTGCCATGCCATAATTCAGATAGATGATGTGTATGTACTATGTAAACATGATGGCATGATATAATTCAAATATATGATTTATATAGTAAGCAAGTAAGCAGATGGCAATCCATATATGATGTAAAAACTAAGCAATGCAAGACAACATGCATGACATGGCTAATATAACCCTGCCAAGTTTGAGCATAGACCTCAGGGGGAAAATAGGACTGGTCATCAGTCTCTGAGTCCTCCTCTGAGGAGCTCTCTGTAACCAGCAAGATGTCTACTTCAGCAGGTAGCATTGTCTGCTCTGAATACCTTGTTTTCACTCCAGATACTTCCATCACCGCTTCAAATGGCTGATGCATAGGAAGAGTAGTTGAATATACAAACATTGTCGCCAAATGCAACACGTAATACAAAAAAATGGTAGCATGATATAATTCACATACATGATGATTGGCTAAACAGCATGGCATTGCATAATTCACATATATAATGCCTTTGCAACAAGATAGCATTGTATAATTCACATATATAATGTCTTGCAACAAGATGGCAATGCATAATTCACATATATGGTAATTAGACACTGAACAGGTGGCATTCACACAAAGCATGTCTAAACTAATCAAGTGACATAGCAATGTGAGACACCATACGCACGATATGAGCAACAAAACCCTGCCAAGTTAGAGCATACACCTCGGGGGGGAATAGGACTGGTCATCTGTCTCTGAATCCTCCTCTGAGGAGCTATCCGTCACCAACGAGATATGTGCTTCGTCAGATAGCATAGTCTGCTCTGAAGACCATGTTTTCACTCCAGAATT
Source organism: Triticum urartu (assembly GCF_003073215.2). NCBI lineage: Eukaryota > Viridiplantae > Streptophyta > Magnoliopsida > Poales > Poaceae > Triticum > Triticum urartu. Next base: position 104,826,005 of record NC_053024.1, on the reverse strand, counting down.
TGCCATCACCGTGTCAAATGGCTGATGCACACGAAGAGCAGTTGAATGTAATAACATTGTTGACAAATGTAATATGTAACGAAAAAAAAGGATGGCCAGATATAATTTACATATAATATGACTGGCTAAGCAGGATGGGATTGCAAAATTCACATATATGGTGCCTGGCTAAACAAGATGGTGTTGCATAATTCACATAAATGATGAATAAACTAAATATATGGCATTTGCACAAAGGATGTCTAAACTAAGCAGATGACATATTTGATGTATAAAGTAAGCAATGCAAGACACCATATGCATGATATAACCAACATCAGCATGCCAAGTTAGAGCGAAGACCTCAGGGGGTAAATAGGAGTTGTCTTCTCCTTCTGAATCCCCTTGAGAACAGATATCTTCCTCTCGCTTACAATCCGAAATGTGTGGAGGGGGGTTGCCTTTGCGCCTTCCATGGAGCGACATCTGCATGAAATTTATTGCCACAAAAGGCTCGTCTCTTTTGCTCTACATGTTCAGTTCCATTGTTTACAATAACTTTCATGCATAGGAATAAAACATAGTGAGATTATGTAAGGAGTGCATGCAGAAATCTAGAGTGATGGTAGCAACCTGTGGATAGACCCAAAACCAATAATAACAGGCAGATAATGGCTTCAGTTAAAAAATACAGCTAATGGTTTCTTTACTGTTTGTTTCCCACCCAACATGAAACTCATAGTAGACACCGGAGATTAACCAGATAGTAGATAGATACTATTGATAGTGGCCCCGATATGTACCCCACAACCTTTTAAAAACTCAAGTTTGACCATTAGTTTGGAGCTAACTCAGAGTCTAATCGGTGAACAGGACGATAAAGTAGCATGTAATATTAAGCGATGCATAACGTAAGCAGACACGAAAGAGTGCGACCTCTCTTGTGGACCCGTGTAGTCCTCGAGGTCATCTGCTCGGTTGATGATGGTAGTGCAGTTTTCATGGCTGCCAGCGGCAGGGAAGAAGATCTGAGGCGGTGAAAGACAGTTTGGAGGCCGGATCCCTGCTGTGCTGGACCCTTCTGTCGTTGGAGCAGCTTCGCTGGGGTGGACGACGGCGCAGCAGGAGCGGGACAAACCACGCAAGGTTTTCTTTGACAACTATCTGTAAGAGAAGTAATTATGTAAGGGATCGTTTGAATTGGAAGATTCCAACAATGCAGGGATAGGAAATAGACAGGAATAGGATAGGAATGCACGTGCAAAACAGAGAATTTAAAAACACAGGATTTCGGCCAATCTGGGTGTTTGATTCACAACAATTGGAAGATCATAGGATGCAAAGAAGCATGGTGAGATTAAGTCAAACCACAAGAAAATGTACGGTTATAATGCTATTATGCTACTATCTCTTAGTCTTGTGCTTCATGAATAGGAATTTGAAAAGGAGGACAAGTGAAAATTAAAATTCCTACGTTTTTTCTTTCAAGGAGACACTAAAGGAACAAATCCGTGTGCTCCGTGGACAATATATATAACATGTAGAGTAAAAAAGAGATGCAACAAGTGTACAACCTCTTTGGCGAAGCCATGTCAATCTCAGTGTGATTGGGTTGGCTAGTGAGGATGCTCCGGCTGACTTGGCTGTCGGAGGAGGGGAAGAAGATCTTAGGTGTCTGGAGATGGAGCCCGAGGTACTGCTCCGCTGTGATGGAGGGTTTCGTCGTTGGAGCAGCTCCGGTGAGTTGTACGACGCCGAGGCTGAAGCAAGACAAGAGAGACAACGAACAACGTTAACCTGAGTGGAATTCTAATAGCATCTCCAATACATGACGTAAAATACATAAACACAAAGTGCTAGATGTAAAATACATCTGCCACTCATCTCTGAACTTAACTGTTGAAACTGAATTTAACTGCCAAAACTGAACTTAACTGTCGAAACTGAACTTAACTGTCAAAACTGAATTTTGCTGTCGAAACTGAACGCACTAGCAAGGTGAGGCTACACATCGGTCGACTGACTTCTTCATCTCTGGTCAGTCGATTTTGCAGCCGTTGGATAAGAAATCAATGGCCTGCGGTTCATATTCAACCTCCACCCCCCTGAGTCAGCCAAACAGCAGCCCCTCGCCGCCCGTGGCCGGCGGTGCGCCGCCCCGCCCGCCCCGAAAACACTCCCCACCACCGGTTCGCCGCCGCCCTGGCCATCCCTCTAGGCCCCCCCATGTCGATCTTTTTCTCCGGTGATCCCCACGCCACCGCCCCGCCAATGCCCCGCGATCGCCGGTGACCACTGCCCCCATCCTGAACCCTAAGATAGATAGTGGGGTACCTCTCCGGCGAGCCCCCCTCCCCGCTGTGGCTGATTCTTCCTTCACCCCGGCGGCATCGGAGTGAAGTATAGCTAAATCGGAGCAGCATCGCAAGCAAGAGCAAGAGCGAGAGCAGCAGTGCGAGCAAGAGCAATAGCAAGAGCAGACCAGGCAGGGGACCGAGAGCAAGAGCAGAGCAGTAGCACGAGCGAGAGCTAAAGCAGCAGCAGGTCCTACTGATGTGGACGTCGCCGCCGAGGGAGCGACGCCATGGAGGAAGTGGCCAGCGACACCGCCGTTGATGGAGCCGCGCCGTGTCGGCTCAGGACCGAGCGCCGGCAGCACCGTGAGAACGAATCAAGAAGAAAATGCAGCGATTAGTGTACAACCTCTTTGGTGGCGTCGATTAGGCCGCAGCTTCATCCGAGGAAACGGTGATGATGATGCTCTTCCGGTGGTGCAAGTGAAGACGGCAGTGTGGGAATGGAGGTGGCATGAAAGACGAGGGGAACGTCGGGGTAGCTCCTTGGAGGTGGAGGATGGGGTGGCTGAACCGGCGGGACGATGAGATCGACAACGGATCCACATCCGGTACGATGGATGAGGGACGTCGAGGTGTTGCTGTGGACGACGTCGTCGGGAAATAGGCTCCGGCTGGGTGGCGGACGGAGCAGGGTGTGGGGTTTCGTCGCGGGTTTTCACGGCCTCGGTGTACGAATGGGTGGGAGGATGGGATGGCAGTGGGGAACCATGGCTTAGAGACGCGCTTGTCCGAAATGTGGGGTAAGTTACGAAAGTACCCACACCGATTTGAGGCGGTTCTTTCGGTTCAGGGGTACCACGGGCATTTCGCGTGTCGGGATTTCACAGGAGGTGGGAGTTTTCACGCGCGTTGTAATTTCGGAATAGCAAGGCGCGGGTTGAGATGGAGGGAGTTGTCGGAGCACAACGAGACAAAGATATATCTTAAATATTTTGGGCTAACAAGGCGCGGGTTGAAATATCCGGACAAGCCTAACGTGTACTGTACCAAATCAATGCGCCCTACAAATGTCATTCAAAACTTTGAATTCTTGTTATGTTCAATTAAAATATATCGCTACGTGTATAATGCATGCAACCTACTGCTCAAATGAACGTTTTAGTGCATTCCAAACGTATATACTACCGCTTCAATATGAACTAAATTTGAATTCGTTTCTCTATTTGAATAAGATCTACAGTAATGATTATTGTGAAGTCAAAGCATTTGAATTCATTTCTCTGTTTTAATAAAATCTACAATCATCATTATTGTCAAGTTAAACCATCGTTTGTGTATTATCTTCACAACACACCACATGATTAGTCTCGAGTTACATATGAACTATGTGTACTATATGAACTCGAACTAGATTTTTTGAATCCACTTTATTTTGATTTCAAATCACATTACATTTCTTGCTCTAGCTAGATCTTCATAATCTAAACCATGTCTCATATGTATAATGTGTTTATCACATTATGTATGGTGCCCCGCCCCCTACGCCTACAAGTATTTAGATGTGAGTTGCAAACACCACACATTACCACAAATTCAAATAAAATGTGAGAATGTTTGATATATAGTATTGTGTAGATTGTTCAATATTTAGTTGTAAGCTGCAAACGCCACACATTATCACAAATTCAAATAAAATGTGAGATTGTTTGATGTATAGTATGGTTTAGATTGTTCGGCATTTAGCTATGAGTTGCAAACACCATGCATTATCACATTATGGTATAACATGTGCACAGCACGTGTATCACTGCTATATTCATGCATGCAATGTTTAAAACACTATGATCTCCTATTCAAATATATGAATCCGCTTTCATATCAAATTATGATCTTTGTAGTCTCTTACACCCACACAATCCTCTAACCTTTGTAGCTACCACTAACTTTCTCTCGTGCATGCACACGCCCTCCTCGCCCTCCCCCTCCCTCGGCATTCTATCCACCGGGCACATTCATTTTTTTCTTTAGGTTGTTCTCCCAGAGTCTCCACAACTCCTTTCCGACACACACCGATCGATAAACCTCTCCAGCGATGCCTTCCTACAACATACAAACACACCTTCAATCTCCTCCTTTATGTGTCCTTGCCTCGTGTCTCTCATACGGTCAGACACACGTGTAAACTCTCGCCCCTCTTTTCATCGCTCTCACAACCGCACACTCCTCCCCCTATCTAGCTAGTAGTTGGGCCTCTCGCACCACCTCCTAGCTCCATTCTCTCTGTCTATCCGTCTCGCTGGGCCTTATTTGCCTCTAACAAATGGACGTACACCGACCGATCTCTCGCTATACATATAGCTAGCTAGGTCCTTATAACTCGTTTTTACCCACACGTCAATCGATCTACCTCATTAGTTGTGTCTCTCCCTTCCTCCGACAAACAACAATTGATCTACCGATCTAGTTAGGTTTTCTTACCAAACACATGGTTCCCCTTCATCATCCATGGATGCGTCCCGACAGATCTATCGCACACAGGCACACACAGAAACACATCCCCACTCTTATTGATAACATTGAAGTTCCACCCTCAGTTTGTCTAGTAGGCCTCTCCCACCATCTTCGAGAAGCAACTCCATCACCCATCCAACACTCTACCCCTCTCCCTCCGTCTCCATCCCTCTCTCTCTCTCCTCTCTCTCTCCCATCATATTTCCCGTCCTTCAGTTATGTATGGATGTCGACCGATCTCCCTCAAGACATAGCTGGGTCTCTCCTTCTCAACACATATACGAGTTGTTCTACCTCTATAGTTAGGCCTCTGCCTACCCCTCCCACCACCACCCCCCCCCCCCCCCCCCCCCCCCCCACACACACACACACTGATACATCGAGCGCTCTAGTCATGTCTCCCTGCCACACACAAACTCGACGTGTGCCCTCTAACATTCCGGTAGGCCTGTCGCCCTACATCTTTGACTTGTACACACACACAATTTCGATGGCTCTCTTCATCGATCTCGCACCCACCCACTTGATCCTCTCTTAGACTCTATCGATAGCTATGACCCCTCCCTCTCTTCTCGTGGATTGCCCGATCCTCTATGTATGATATGGATAGGCCTCCATTTCACACACATTGCATGCAAAATTTTGTTTGAGATGTCATCGACACATATTCCCATAAATAATTCACGAAATCAACCCCCCACCCCACCCCCACCACAAAACAAAAAACACTCACGAACGTGGTTTGTATCTCTCACACACACCCACGTAGGTGGGGGACATGCACGAAGAGAAGAGGTGCATGCACGGCGCACGTACTCCCGTCTCTTTCCCAACCACACCCGTGCGGGTACACAGTGGAGCTCACTTCTGTATGAAAAAGGCAGCCCACGTGGTAATTTGGCACATGTACTGGTTGTCCACTTGGTGGAGGGAGGATCGTCTACCATGGGTGAACAAACAAATTGCGACTTGACGTGTTATGTTAAAAAAGAGGCAAACCATGTGGGGCCTACCTTAGAGACAAGGCTCTATACACTGGAGTACTTTTGATGTGTCCCGTCAACTCGCAGAACGAGGAGAAGCTTGCTTAGTACGCCGTCTCCCCCACCCACGGGCGCAGTGGCTCGCAGGATGAGGTGAAGCTTGCTTACTACGCCTTACGCCCGCTCCCTCGCCCATGCGCGCGGTGGCTCGCAGGACGAGGAGAAAATTTTTACTACTCCCTCCGTTTACTCCTCGTCCCTACTACCTTGGTTATAGAGATTATATCATATTGTTTGGAATATATATGTCCTTTAGTAGATTTCAATATGAACTACTAGTACATACTCCAAACACTGATGTATATAGACGTATTTTAGAGTGTAGATTCACTCATTTTGCTCCGTATGTAGCACTCTCCCTCGCCCCTCGACCCTCACCCACGTGGTGGACGTGAAGCAATTCATTCGGTCTCATATAGCCAGAACGATATATACTGCACTACCATTATTGCTCGACTTCCCGAAGAGGCGAAGAGCCAATCGCAAGGTCAATATTTTGGAGATGCCAAGCGCAAGGTTATAGGAGAACGAGTAGTAGGTGCCGCGTCATTTATAAATAAAGTTTTTTTTCTTCACTGGCATGTACGCAATATGATAGGTTCATATGGAGAGAAAAGGAAACCGCTCCACTATATACATAGTCAGGACGGGCCAGCCTACACGGTTGCTTGCTAGGGTTGCTCTCTTCACACTCTCTCGCACAAAACGACTGTGGCCACATCTCTAACATCCCGGCGGATCACGTCCGCTTGGGGAAGGGGTGGGTGCTTAGTGTAGATGCGGTGGCCGTCACCGACGGCGAAAACCCACTATCGGCACGTCCCGATCAGGGGTCCCCGCCGTTCTCTCTCACAAAGCCGGTGAGGTTGCCTTCGTCCCTTGCTCACTGCCGCGACGTGGGCAGTTGCTGCCTCCCGCCGCCCTCCTCAAGGTTGAGCTACGTCCCTCAGGTACAACTCCCTTTACAGCCGGCTTGCACCACTGCTCCAGCTGCCCACATCACTCCCTGTGGATATTTCTCTACTTCTTTGCCCCGCACATACCTCTACTGGCTTCTACGTACTGTATTTGTGATGAGTTTATGTCTCATCAACTAGTCCCAGTAATCTTATTCTAATCACGCTTGTTCAATTTCTTTGCCACAGGGATGCTCATCTCGATTTTGGTGAAACTGCACAAAATGATCCGATGGTCAAAAGGTTGCAAACTTCATTTATTAGGAAGCTCGAACGTTGCCAGCAAATTGAAGCCTAGTCAGGGTTCATGGTTCAAGGGCTAGGGACTGCATGGATCGTTTTTTTCTTTAGCTGCCTCTGTTCCAAAATAAGTGTCAACTTTAGTAGTAGTACAACTTTGTACTAAAGTTTGCACAAAGTTGAGAAACTTATTTTGGAACAGAGGGAGTACATATTTGCTATGATCTGTCAATCATTGAGATGCAATAGCATGCATGTTAGTCTCCTTTGTATTTGATGAAATGTTGCAACGGGCAACCTTGGACGCAAGATACATGTAACAGAAGCTGGAAGCTTCATAGCATTGTACAAATTTATCTCGCTGATAAATTACAGTACGTACTATACTAGTACTTCCTCCGTTCCTAAATATAAGTCTTTGTAGAGATTTCACCATGAACCACATGCGGATGTATATAGATGCATTTTAAGTGTAGATTCATTCATTTTGTTCCGTATGTAGTGGAATCTCTACAAAGACTTATATCTACTAGTAATAGCTAGCCCCCACTACTAGGAATTCTCTATCCTCTCTTTGAGCCACGTCGTCAAAATTGATGTAGCTGTTAGATGAAGTAAATCAGTCCATAATAGCCGTCTGATCTTGACGTTGAGAGGCTCCGCACTAAGCCACATGCAAGCATGCAGAAATACCGTGCCACATGCATGTGAGTGGGTTTTAAATCACATCAACATGTCTGCATGCAAGCATGCACCGGTAGCATGCATGTAAGTGAGCTTTTAAGTCCCATTAACATGTCAAAAAGAAAAATATAATCCCATTATGCACCAGGAGTTGGCTGATCTTTTTTCCTTGCGTGGGATGATCTAAATGATGATGGGAGTTTATTTAGTTTGGCTACCACATTTGTCATGCGGTTATAGAGTTTTTTTGTTCTATGAAATCGATAATTTTGCGCAGAGAGATATATCGCTGTTCCGCACCAACGCGCGGGGACTCATCTAGTAATATTTAGGAATGGAGGGAGTACTATGTAAAGAGTTAGGTGTCGCACGGTGATAGTGTGAGGTGGGCCATGTAATCACTGAGCCTGCATGTTTTCACTGCTCTTGCACGCCTCTGCTGTAAGAATGGAGAAAATTGTAATCTATTAGTAGTGGTATACCTCCTTTCGCCGAAAGCGTGGGACATCCAGCAGTCCTACCACCTCAGTAATAAAGACCAATGAGCCATCAAATCACATAGACCCAGCAGTAAGTTGGACGGACGAAGCAACCATCACTCTTGCGCCAGTGAGAGGTCGCGTCCGCTCTGCCCGGGCATGAATGCGGCACCGATTCTTTGGAGCGGCGCTGACCATTTCGGGCGGGAAGCGCGCGCGGGCGATGGAGGGGCTTTGGGTGGGCCAGGCTGGTCAGGGGCGGGCGTGGCAGCTGTCCGCATGTCCCTACCGGACACGCCCGGAAACGAGAGGATGCACCGACTCTCGCGGCTAAAATCGTACACTACACAACATCTCTCTGTAGGAGTAGGTCGATCTGTCGCTCTCTCTAACACACACATGGTGTTAAACACACACACACACACACGCGCACACGCACGCACCTTGGTCCCGTTGCAACTTCTAACGTGACTTATTACACCTAGACGGAGGGAGTAGTGAGTATACGAGATACGGTGGCACACTGACTTAAGTCGAATACAAGTGCCCAAAATTTGTGTGCATGTTATAATAAGGATTCACTTAAAATAGTACGTGAGCGAACAGAGGGATCAATTGGACAGTGTTCCTGAGCAGTAGCAAGATATGTGAGGTAAGATACACCGCTGGCGCTTTTAATTTTTCTTATTAATTTGTTTGTTTCACCCTCTGACTGGTGGGACCCAGCGTACTATGTGGAGAGAGGTAAGGTGACTAAGGCTGCATTATTTCTGCACCACTGTGGATAGTCTTACCACCAAAGCCACATGACACAATTATGATTGAAATCCCAATGACTTCCACACACACAAAAAAACACGGCATGCTTGTCACACGAATGCAGGAATGTATAAAAGGTTATTTCCCTCTCGTTGAACATAACGGGAGGGTTGTGTAGCTGGTTAGCCTGTTCGCTCACTCTCTCGCCCTCTCCCGCTCGAGCCTCAGTGCTTGTAGTTTCTCTCTTCACACTCTCTTGCCCTCTCCAGATCTAAATAAGACTTCATTGGCCTCTCTCTCCCCTCACTGCTGCTCAAAGAGCCGGCAGGATCCGTCTGTCGGGAAGGGAAGGAGGCTTAACGCTGTCGCCGTCGGTGAGGGACTACCGGCACAACTGTTCACTTTCCACCCAGCGGGGTGCGGGAGGGCCTCCGACCCCTTCTTCTTCGCCGCCGTCCCATCGCCCACCGAACCACGCCCCAAGAACCTTAATGTATAATTTACTTACTCCAGATGCATTGCTCTAGTTGCATGTATACCATGAATCTAGGACATGGTTCAAAGAGGAAAGGAGTGAGGGAAAGTAGTGGGAAAAGTTGTATATAGCATGAATCTAGGACGTGGTTCAAAGAGGAAATGAAGGGGGAAAGTTGTATAGCATTAATCTAGGACGTGGTTCAAAGAGGAAAGGAATGGGGGAAAGTAGTGGGGAAAGTTGTATCGCATAAATCTAGGACGTGGTTCAAAGAGGAAAGGAAGGGGCGAAAGTACTAGTTCAAAAAGGAAAGGAAGGGACAAGGCTGTAGAGTTTGAGCAGGACTAGATTTGCTGCGCTCACATAGGGAAAGGCGTCTAAAGATAACAAAACAAGGACCAACACAAATATGCTCCTTGGTTGCTTGTTCTTTGTTGCAACAGACTGTGCATGACCATAGTACATCGGTAGATGCACATGGTGTTGGTGCGTCCACTGTCCCGTGCAACTCATTAGCTATTGTTAATCTAAGGCCCTTGTGGTTAAAAACTCCCTAGTCCCTACCTGCTGGGTTCCAGGGACTAAACATGGACTAGAGGTTATTAAATGACATGCTAAAAGACCATGTTACCCCTAGTAATGAACTAATAGAGACAAGGTGTGATGCGTGGCAGGGGAAACTGTTGGAAAAAGTCCCAAAAAGACTCCCTCGGGGTCTTCTTTCTTTAGTCCCAAATGCCCACTTTTAGTCCCTAAAAGTCCCTCCTCTTTGGTTTAGATGGGACTGACACGGAGTATTTTTAGTCCCTACACCAAAATGTCCTTGTAAACAAACACCCTCTAATAATGCCGCTGGAAAATTGATGCAATGCCACAGTTAAAAGCAAATTACATGTTTAACAAATTTTATTGTTAATATAATCTCTATGTTAATATTAATCAATGCCACCGTTTGAGAAATGCTACTATCTTGCTTTCTTTCCCATTTAGATAAGGTAGATGCTTCTTTTTGTTGGCTTCTGTGTCATCCACCGTTATTGACCACTAATTGTTTCCTTTGCACCTCTGTGTAAATAGGGTTATCTGCTTCACCTTGTTGCCATTGTGACCTTTTGTTGCACTGCACAAAACACTTTTGTTTTAAGAGTGTTTTGTGCAGTTCAACCAAAATGTCACACCGACAACGTTTCTTGATTGCTTGATCTTAGTGGAACTGCATAAGAGGAGATCTTACTTCTTATCCGTTAAGGCGAATTTGGTTCAGATCTTCTTCTTGTGAGTTGTTTGAATTCCGCATCATGAGAGGTCAGTACTAGCCTTCTTTCACATGATTCTGCAGTGTGCATTCATATGTTCTGCTACTTGTACGATAATGTTGCTTGATTTTAGTGAACTGCACAAATGGAGACAAGACTTCCAATCTATATGTGCACCGTAATATCCCATTGAGGTAAGATAAGGATATTTCACAACTGCTGGCCTGTATTTTGCCACTTTCATCAGAAATCAAGTTTAGTACTATACTTGTGCTCCCTAACTGACATGCCAAATCTTACATTGAAGGCGAAGCTTGTTTGTTATTGAACCAAGTGATGAAGGGGAAGAACAAGGGGAAGAAAAACAAAAATCAACTCCCGGTGCTGTAATGAAGCACTGGAACTGTGATGACAAAAGTTATGATATAGTTTTGCATCTTAATTTATTGCTATGGCTGGAACGAGCAATTGTTTTGCCACTGATTTGATGCCACTCTTAATGTAATATGTAATTATCTCTACTTGTGCAAACAGGGATCTTCTTTTAAACTAATCGAGGAGTATATAGTAAGCATGGCCACCACCGTAGATTGCAACAGATGGTTCCGGAGAATTGCTTCATCTGTATGCTCTACACAATAAGCCTCCTGACAAAGGTTGGTACTCGCCCACTGATTTCATCCATATGATTGAGCTTTGTCATCTCTATTGGTGTTGTGCTACTGTTTAGATATTGTCATGAAAAGGTGGTATTGTCCTTGGGAAGTGCTCCATCTGTGATGTTTTAAATATTCCCTTTCCTTTTTTCGAGCAAACAGTGATGCTAGCATTTAGTAGTCCTCTTGTCTTTGCACAACAGGACCATCTTCCTCTGAAGAAGAATATGGGGTACGTGAAGTGACTAGTTCCGATTATGCCAGGATGAAGAAGCCATGTCTATCTTATCAGCAGAAGGAGCAGTTGAAGGATGGTTACATTACTCCCCACAAGACCAAACTAACTTCATCTCAGAAGGACTGACAAAATCACCTTTTTTGCTGTGATGCGCGAGTACAATGTTGTTCTAGGATTCTTTCTGGTGAGTTCCATTTTTCTAAAAGTGTGCTCTACATGGACCATGTATGTGCCTGTTCAAACTGTCAATTCATAGTACAGTTTGCTCTATACTAATCACTTTTTGTATTTGTGCAAATAGGGGTGCTCAGCTTGATTTCAATGGGAACTGCACAAAATGTTCATGAATACATCGAATCATTCATTTCCACCACAAGAAAGGAGGTGCCGATAAGTTCAAGGCGTTGCAACATATAAGGGCAAAATCATACAAGCTACGCGTGAATTTGGTTGATTTTGCTGGAACTGCACAAAAAGAACAGCTGGTTTATTTAGCACGAGGTGCCATGTCAATGTCCGAACTGATGGCAAACCCTGCCCATTCCACAATCGTAGGCATTTGATATTTTGGAATGGGACAACCTTGTCAAATTTTTCTCATTGATTTTAGCAAGACATGCGTTTGATATTTTCGAATGGGACGCCCTTGCTGTCAGCAGCATCGATCAATTTTTTCTTTATTCTTTAGTTGTGAAGTAAATATTGCCTCTGACATGTGAGTCGCTGAGATGCATAATCATCGATTGTTTTGAATGTTCTCTATGAATTGACAGGCCTGTGTGTTTGATTGCAATGTACAGAAGCGCTAAAAACCTTCTCAAACCCTTTGTACTCCTTCTGTTCCTTTTTACTTCGCACATTGTGAAAGTGCATACTTTTTTGTATAAGATTGGTTAAAGTAGAGATACTTTGACTGCAGACAAAACTTGTATGCAGAGTAGAAAGGACCGGAGGGAGTACATGTGAAACTGCTGCAAACAAGGTGATCACCCTGAGAATAATGCTAGTACATATTGTTTTGCATGTTCATCCAATGCCAGTGATGCAGGAATTTGAACTAAACGAAATAAATTCATTCATACACGGTCGGATTTCATATAAACATGCCAGATTTCATTACATTTCATACATTCTTCAACTAAAAAGGGATGCGCTGGAGGCATAATTAATTAACCGAAGCTACCCACCTGTGTCCCGCTGAGCCGAACAGAAGCTTAAGTGACTTAACTGCAGGTGCAGTTGCGTAACTGACATGTGGCCTATTGGGCCCATGTGTCAGTCAGCCAACTACACCAGCAGTTAAGTAGAAGCAGCGTTCTTCTCCAGCAGAACTCCCTGACTCTACGTCACTGCCAAGAAGCTAACCGCACATCAATGGTCAACCCGCCTAGCTTGGCTTCAACAGGAGGGTAGCAGCGGTGGCCTTACTTGGACCCGCGCGGCAGTGACCTACCGTGTTCTACTCTTCCTCGTTTTCTGTGTGGCGCGGCCTCGTTGGCAGCGGGGCGAGGCCTCATCGAAGCCGGCGATGTCCTCTGTCTCGTTGCCAGCGGGCGGCGCCTCAGCGGAGCGGTGGAAATCCTCCCCCGCGTTGCTGGCAGGGTGGGGCCTCGGCTGAGCCGGCGATGTCCTTGCCTCGTTGTTGGCAGGGCGGGGCCTCGGCGGACCCGGCGGTGTCCTCTGCCTTGTTGTTGGCGCCGCGGGGCCTCGGCAGAGCAGGGCCTCGTCCATGCCAGCGGAGCGGGGACTCGTCGGAGCCGGCATTGTCCTCTGCCTCGTCCTCGGTCTCGCCAAACAGCGCCTCGCCCGCTTCATCATCCTCTTTTCTAGCCTCTTTGTAGGCGGCCGCAGCCTCCACCACCTGCATGCGGTCCCGCCAGTGCTCGAGGCGGCCCTTGCGGGCGGAGCGGTACAAGTCGAGCAGCGCCTCCTGCTCCGCCCGCTCCGCGGCGATCTGCTCCTCCGCCTGCAGGTGCTCCTGGAGGAGATGGTGATTGTAGGCCGCGTCAGCCTGCGCCTCCCGGAACTGCTCCTGATGCATCCGCCTCACACTGTCCATATATTGGGCACGGGCCTCGCCGATGGTCATGGTGCAATGCACCGGCGAGGATGGCGCGGAGGAGGGGGTTGGCGCCGGATCGTCGACTACCATGTTCTCCATTGGGACGTCATCGTCCTTCGGCTGCCTGCCGGCCAGCCGGTTGGCAGCAATGGCTGCCATCTCCTTGTGGTCTGTCGTCCGCCCGTCCCAAAGAGCGCTGGAGCGCAAGGAAGCCATGGTGGGCAGTAGTGGTGTGGACAAGAGAAAGGGAACGGATGCGGATGACTGCGACTATGGCAGGCACAGCAGTTTATATAGCAATGGTGGGCGGGCGGAGGGACGGACGTGTGGTGCCGGAGTAGCCGCCTCGACAACCGCGTATCATTAATGTGGGCGACAGATGGACGGACGAACGGCACTTGTGTTGTTTGAAGGCGGAGCAATCGCCTACACCGAGAAGCAGGGCAGGCGGCGCTGACTGTTTCGGGCGGAAAGCGCGCGCGGGCGAGGAGATGACTTTACTTGGAGAGGATGACAATGTGGACCCACCAGGTCCATAGCCTCACGTACGCCAGTGCCTTTCCATTTTATGATATATATGTATGTATAAAACTATACTCCCTCCGTCTCGGTGAATAAGTTGTATTAGAAGGTGCATCACGACCTAGGTGCAAGCAGATTGGTGGAAAAGAAGAATATTTCTCTCTTCTAAACACAACATTTAATCACAGCAGTTAAGAGGATGCCTTATTAGCTACCCATGCAGGCCATCATAATTCATAGCATGCAAAGCGCTTTTATTTCTTTCCTAATAACCACATGGACGTGCTGCATGCATTGGTCCTTGCCCGAGCAAAAAAAGGAGGAAAGGGGTTTCCACGGGAGACAACAAGGCAGAGGTGGAAGCGCTCGCTGGAGTTATTTATTTTGCTTCCCCCTGGTTTCCTAACATCACGGTCCCACACCATTGTCAACCTATGTAGTACTAGTCAATAAACGAGAGAATTGCACAAGAAGCGGCTGACAGCTGGGACCAAGCAGCTCGAGCAGTATTTGTGTTTTTGAGGTGTGAGCACTGGAGAGTTTTTCGATGTTTAGCCCAGATATTAATTTTTCTCCTCTGAACAACAACGAAAACATCGCTGCAGGTATTAACTGGGCGGGTTGTGGCCCATCTAGCCCGGGCCAGATATCCAGCCCAGATATTAATTTTTTTTCAAGCTGAAAATGGCCAGCCCAGCTATACTTTTTTTAGGAATACCCAGTCAAGGTCAAGTTGTTATTCTCCGCCCCACTGGGCTGCAAATCTTTCCTAGGAGGGATGCATTAGGCTTAACAAGAAAATGGGCTTTAAGAAATAATAAATGGGATGTAATTATAAAAACTGGGCAGTAACTATACAAAAATGCACCAAACATGTGATTACTTTATAAAATATTATTTTTGGATATTGAAATTTTTAATTTCATTAATTGTTGCGAGCGCAATTTTCCGTTAGATTTTTATGTAATATAAATTTATATTGAAATTGTATTTAATCTGACTAGAAATTTCGGGATAAAAATATTTCGGATCCCATCAAAATGTGGGAAATTTTATTGAGTTCTGTTTTGAACGGTTGGTTGAAATGGGTTGTACTTTTAACAAACTGTAAATGGGTTGTAGTAAATTCCATTAGAATTCAAAAATGGGCTACACATTCTTACAAATCTCAAATGGGCTATAAGTTCTCTGCCACACACTTCTGGCCTTACTAAGTTGACGCGTCCCCTAAAAACAGAGTTGACGCGTATGCAAGGCTTTGTCAACTTATAGTCAACACACGGTTCTACCAGCAGTGGCCATTGGATGTCCATCCAATGGATGCCGTGCTTCTTCTTCAATCTCGGATATTCTAGCTTCACCCGCCCAAAAAATGATTCCTCCCCCTGACATATGGGGTGCACTATTTCGGAAGCTGACATGTGGGCCTACTAAGTTGACGTACCAAGGGCTTTGTCAACTTAGTCAATATAAACGATTCTAGCTGCAGTGACCATATGATGTCCATCTAACGGCCGTAGTGCTTCTTCAACCTATGGTCTTCTTGCTCCAGCCGCCCAAAGCAGCGCCGGTCATGCCGCCTGCTCCTGCCTCCTGTGGCCGGCTGTGCTGCCGTGGAGGCCTCACCACCCCTACTATTCCCACCTCTGGCCAGGCCCTGCGGCGACGACAGCCTCACACCGCAGCCGAACGAGGGAACCCTCATACTCCTCTCCGCGTGGGCATCCACTGCCGCGTCTTCACCGGCTCCACGTCGTCCCCTTCCTAGGCCTCGCCGTCGTCCACCGCCCAGGTGCTCTCGGCGCGGCGTGGTCAACGTGGAAGGAACGACTTCCATCGGACATTGACTGTACGTGGAGAGGCTGACAGCTGGGTCCACGGCGGCAGCAAGGAAGTGCCTCCTTATTACGCGGAAAATAATGATTCCTCCACCTGACAGCAGGGACCCACCGGACGGGCCACCAGTATTTTGCGAAAAAACCGTTTCCCCCTGACTACTGGAACCCACGGGACGGGGCACTGTATTTTGCGAAAAAACATTGCCCCCGCTGTCAGCTCGGACCCACCGGAAGTGCCTCCTTATTACGCACAAAAAAATGAATACTCCCCCGGCTAGCTGGGACCCACCTTGCTGGGAGGCTGACTTGTGGGCATACTAAGTTGACGGGGATGAAGGGCTTTGTCAACTTAGTAAATATGAACGATTCTAGCTCCAGTGACCGTATGATGTCCATCCAACGGCCGTAGTGCTTCTTCAACCTCTGGTCTTCTTGCTCCAGCCGCCCAAAGCAGCGCCGGTCGTGTCGCATGCTCCTACCTCTCGTGGCCGGCTGTGCTGCTGCAGAGGCCTCACCGCCCCCTACTATTCCCACTGCTGGCCAGGCCCTATGGCGACGGCAGCCTCACACCGCAGCCGAACCAGTGAACCCTTGTAGTCCTCTCCGCGCGGGCTTCCACTGTCGCATCGTCCCCTTCCTAGGCCTCGCCGTCGTCCACCGCCGTGGTGCTCTCCACGCGGCGTGGTCAACGTGGTCAAGGAACAACTTCCATCGGAAGAGTACTGTACGTGGAGAGGCCGACATCTGGGTCCACGGCCACAGCCCAGTTTTTTTGTGATTTGCCAAGTAAGTCGCTTTGCCAGGCCTGTTGGGCTGCAAATCTTTCAAGACGAGGAGAGCTTTCATTCGGCTGGCCGAGAAAATGGCTCATCAGTAATGAGAAATGGGTTGTACATTTTTAAAACACATCAAACCGGCAATTAGTTTCAAATATCTTTTTTTTAATTTCAATATTTTAAATTACATTAATTTTTTATGCGTGGAGAATTTTTTGGATTTTATATTGATATACATTTATTTTTAAAATCAGTTTTAATGTGGGTCGAAATTTCGGGATTAAAAACAGTTCGGACCGCACTGAAATATGCAAAATTTCGTATAATTTTTTAACCGTTGCCACAATATGGGCTGTAATGCTAACAAAAAGAATATGGGCTCCAAAAAAACCTTAAGAATTAGCAAATGGGCTGTAAATTATTAGAAATAATGGCAGATGGGTAGTATGATGTTTTCCACAGATTTGAGGCTTTCCTAAAAAAAGGTTGACGCACAAGCACTGACTGTTGGATGTCCATCCAACGGCCGTCGTGCTTCTTCAATCTCTGCTCTTCCTGCTCCAGCCGCTCAAACAAGCGCCGGCGGGACTGCCTGCTCCCTCCTCCTCGCGGACAGTTGTGCTGCTGCGCAAGCCTCACCGCCCGACCGTACACCCATCGCTGGCCTAGCCATCCCTCTACTCACCCACACCTGCTGTTATTCTCCAGCGACGGCAGACGAACCAGTAAACCCTCGTACAGTCGTACTCCCCTCCGCAAGGGAAACAACTACGGAGTCTTCCCTGCCTCCGTGTCGTCCCCTTCCTAGGCCTCATCGTCGTCCACCGCCCTGGTGCTCTCGGCGCGGCGTGGTCAACGTGGTCAAGGAACGACTTCCATCAGACATGGACTGTACATGGAGAGGCTGACATCTGGGTCCACGGCCGCAGCAAGGAAGTGCCTCCTTATTACGCAGAAAATAATGATTCCTCCACCTAACAGTTGGGACCCACCGGATGGGCCACTGTATTTCGCGAAAAAAACGTTTCCCCCTGACTGCTGGGACCTACCAGCTACATCTTCACAAGCAAGGAAGTGCGTCCGGGCAAAAAAACGATTCGCCCCCTGACTGTTGGAACCCACCAGCTACATCTTCGCAGGCAAGGAAGTGCCTCACAGTCGGGACCCACCTGGTCGAAGCGTACGTAGCGTTGTCATTCTGGTCGCGAACGTGTACGTACATACTGGTCGATGTAGAGGCGCGCACGAGTCGTAGTAGAGGCACGCACGTAGCATGTACACGTACGTACAGCGGCCAGGGTGCAAGAAAGAAAATACGGCCACGTATGTGTACATACGAGCGAGGGCTCGAACGCCTACTCGCGCATACGTACGGCCAGGGCTTGTGTACATGGCTAGGTCGGAACGGAGAAACAGCGTCGTTGTCGTCGTGTTCATGGGGAGGCAACGGAATGCGCCGTGTTTACGGGGAGGCAACGAAATGCATCGTGTTCATGGGGAGGCAACGGAACGTGTGGGAGCCAACCGGCTGGGTCGGAACGGAATGTGTGGTCGTGTTCATCGGGAGGGCTTGGACGGAACAGGCGATGGAAACGAGGCCTGGCGTACCGCACAATGGAGGAAACGGACCTCCTACGTTCGGAACGGGGTCTTGTTGATCGGGAGGGGTCTGGCGTACCGCAAAACGGAGGAAACGGACCTCCTACGGTCGAAACGAGGGTCCTGTTCATCGGGAGGGGTGTGGCGTACCGCAAAACGGACGAAACGGACTTGTGTTGGAGCACTACGGTCGAAACGGGGGTCCTGTTCATCGGGAGGGGTGTGGCGTACCGCAAAACGGGACTCCACGGGATACTGTTCATCTCCACCGTCGACCCCCTCCAGCCTCCACGAGCTACTATTCATCCACCGTCGACCTCCTCCAGCCTCCACCTGCGATTGTTCATCCACGGGCTCGTGTTCATCCAGCCTCCACCGCACGCTACTCCACCGGCTACTATTCAACCAGCCCTCTCCATGGGCTCCTGTTCAACCACCCCACCACGAGCTACTGTTCATCCTGCCCTCCACCATCGACTGTTCATCCTGCCCTCCACGGGGTGGTCCTGTTCATCCAGCCCTCCACGGGGTCCTGTTCATCCAGCCCCAACCGGCTCGATCGATCGGGGTCCTGTTCATCCAGAGGCAACACCACGGGGTCCTGTTCATCCACCCCCACCGGGAACTGTTCATCCAACCCCCCCCCCCCCCCCCAACGCTCACTGTTCATCCAGAGGCAGCATCGATCGGCTTCAGTTAGTAGCAGTAGTGAAGGAATCGCTCGATCGGGTTCAGTTAACAGCCATCAATCGATCGCTCGGCTTCAGTAACGCGTAGCCTGTAGTGCAATCGCTCGTGTTTAGTTAGAGCCCAATGCCTCACTCAGGTTCAGTTAGAGCCAACGCCTCGCACACACGCGTGTATGTGTACGAGAGAAACTCGCATCGCTCGGCCCCGACCTCCCACCATAACCGGGAACTCCCCGAAATTTTCCTCGCCCTCGCTTCTACCACGGTTTTTTCCGTCATGGACGGCCCAAAGAATGTCATGCAGCTGCGTCTCCGGCCCGCCCAGGACGAAAAGCCCATTTTCTGTCATGATTTTTTGTCATAGAAGTAGGAGCCCACCACATCTATGATGATACCGGGTTTTGTCACAATTATCGTCATAGAAGTGTCATATGTATGACAGAAAAAAAATTGTTCGGCCCAAAATGTGACGGATGTGCCTTTTTTTGTAGTGGATCCCACGGTATGGATTGAACATTTCCTTCTCCATGTCCACATGGCCAATGCTGACGATGTCCAAGTCATCAAATACCTCCCCTTAAAGTTGAAGAGACCGGTGAGGGAGTCCTGGATAAGGGGGTCCTCGGGCGTCTGGGCTATGCAACATGGGCCGGACTAATGGGCCGCGAAGATACAAGATAGAAGACTTTCCCCCGTGTCCGGATGGGACTCTCCTTTTCGTGGATGGCAAGCTTGGCGTTTGGATATGAAGATTCCTTTCTCTGTATACCGAGTTTGTACAACCCTAGCCCCCTCCGGTGTCTATTAACCCAGAGGGTTTGGTCCATAGAGGCTATCATAATCATACAGGCTAGACATCTAGGGTTTAGTCATTACGATCTCATGGTAGATCAACTCTTGTAACCCCTATACTCATCAAAGTCAATCAAGCAGGACGTAGGTTATTACCTCCATCAAGAGGGCCCAAACCTAGGTAAACATCGTGTCCCTGTCTCCAGTTACCTTCGATCCTGAGACGCACAATTTGGGACCCCCTACTCGAGATCTGCCAGTTTTGACACCGACATTGGTGCTTTCATTGAGAGTTCCACTATGCCGTCGTCGAAAGGCTCGATGGCTCCATCAATCATCTACAACAATGCTGCCGGGAAGGATATTTTTCTCCCCGGCTAGATCTTTGTATTTGGCAGCTTTGCACTACGCGCCAACTCGGTTGGCCACCTGGAGCAGATCGACAGCTACGCCCCTGGTCACGAGATCAGTTTTGGAAATATGAACTGTGTCGCTGATATCCGAGGAGACTTGATCTTCCAAGGGTTGGCGGCTCCAACCGCCGCTCAGGCCTTAGACCCGGAGTGCGTCACCAGGTCCGGAGACGGGAGTCTAGAGCCCGCCGAACTCTCTGCGGCTATAGAGCTCACCACTGGAGAACTGGAGAGGATAGCACCACCAAGAGTCATCACAAAGTCGGGCTCTTCTCCGGACACTAGCTCCGAACCCTCGAAGTCCGCGTCATGCAAGCTCGGCCAGGGAACTTCGGTCCCCGTCCAAACCTTGCTCTTAAACAAGGCTCTGGACTTAATGTGATCCCTCGCCATCACCGTCGAACATTTTCGAATTGCGCCCAGCCCAGACTAGGGGCTGAAAATAGGGAATTTTACTTCCCACCCACCACCCACTTCATAGCCACTGTCGACGATCAAACCGACATGCTCGTCTACGCCTCCAAAGACATCGACGGTATGGACGATGATACCAGAGAGTAGCAGGTCCAAAACCCGCTGTTCACCGGACGCTGGACGGCCACTTCCTCATACGACGTGTACATGGTGGGCACACCTAAAGACGGCGACGGCGATGATGAAAAGGATCCAGTCGAGGACGAACCTCCCGAGATACCACCAAAGCGCTGATGTCAGCGGCACCACTCTAAATCGCGTCGCAGAAAAGACAGCAATACCTGCACCGGAGACGATGACACTCCGGAGAACGCCAAAGACCAAGAAGACCCCATCGAACCAACATCCGAATAGGATGATCAGGAGGACAGGCAAATTAACCCTGACGTTCAAGCAGGGAACGAAGACTCGGAGGATAGCAACTATCTACTACTCTCCAAGGACGACGTGAGCCTCGGCAACAAAGATTTCATCATGCCAGAGGAACCCCTTGAAGAAGAGCGCTTTAAGAGCCGGCTAATAGCCATTGCAAGAAGCCTAAAGAAAAAGCAGCAGCAGCTTCAAGCTGACCAAGATCTGCTCAATGATAGATGGACTAATGTCCTGGCAGCCAAGAATACAGCCTCAAACGCCCAACAAAGAGTTACCTGAAGCATAAACTACTACCCCAATTCGATGTTGAGGCGCTGGATCCCTTACCACCCGCGCGTAACGCGGCTGACGGACCTGACCGACCACCACGTGGCCGGGACAGAACGGCAACTCAAGCCGAACACCAGCCCGCGCCACCTCGTCGTAAAAGCAGAGAAACAACGGCTCGGGGATACACTTATGACCTATGTCAGGACCTGGACAATAGAGCCAGCCAGACCAGGTCAATCTACGGATCAAGGGGCGTGCCCAAGCGCGAGAAGACGGCCATCAGGCCTGGTGCGACAAACAGAACCCCACCAGGGCCAAAAACCGCATACGGACTTCCTCCGAACTGCGCCGTGACGTTGCCCGATACAGAGGCGCCGCACACCCCCTATGCTTCACTGATGAGGTAATGGAGCACTAGTTCCCAGAAGGGTTTAAACCCGTGAGCATTGAACATACGATGGTACAACAGATCCTGTAGTATGGATTGAAGATTTTCTTCTCCACATTCACATGGCACACGGTGATGATCTACATGCCATCAAGTACCTCCCCCTAAAACTCAAGGGGCCAGCACGGCACTGGCTGAATAGCCTACTAGGAAACTCTATTGGTAGCTGGGAAGACTTGGAGGACGCATTTAGAGACAACTTCCAAGGTACCTATGTTCGGCCCCCAGACGCTGATGATCTTAGTCACATAATCTAGCAACCCGGGGAATCAGTCCGGCAGCTCTGGACCAGGTTCTTAATCAAAAAGAATAAGATTGTGGATTGTCCGGACGCCGAAGCCCTCACGGCATTCAAACATAGAGTCTAAGATGAGTGGCTCGTGCGAAACCTCGGCCAAGAAAAGCCGAAGTCCATGGCAGCCCTTACCGCACTTATGGCCCGCTTTTGCGCGGGAGAGGATAGCTGGCTTGCTCATAGAAGCAATAGCACCAGCGACGCTGGCACCTCCGAACCCAGGGACAACAACGGCAAGCCACGACGCAACAAGCACAAGCGTCGAAACAATAACGAAGGGACCCAAGACACGGCGGTCAACGCTGGATTCAGTGGCTCCAAACCCGGTCAACAGAAGAAGCCATTCAAGGCAAACAGAGATGGCCCATCCAGTTTAGACTGAATACTTGACCGGCCTTGCCATATTCATGGCACCCCTGATAAACCCGCCAATCACACCAACAGAAATTGTTGGGTCTTTAAACAGGCCAGCAAAATCAACACCGAACACAAGGGGAAAGGGTCGCCAAGCGATGACGATGACCAAGAGCCTCCTCAACCGAACACGGGGGGACAGAAGCAACCCCCCCCCTACCCGAGGTAAAAACAATGAATATGATATATGTCACACATATCCCTAAGAGGGAGCGCAAGCGCGCATTATGAGACATCCACGCCATAGAGCCGATCGCCCCAAAATTCAAATCATGGTCAGCTTGCCCGATCACCTTCAATCGAAAGGACCACCCAACCAGTATCCGTCATGGAGGTTCAGTAGATCTCGTCCTTGATCCAATCATCGATGGATTCCATCTCAGGCGAGTCCTCATGGACGGCGGCGGCAATCTCGATCAACTTTATCAAGACACTGTCCGCAAAATGGGCATCGATCCGTCAAGAATCAAGCCCACTAAAACTACCTTTAAAGAAGTAATACCTAGTGTAGAGGGCCGCTGCACGGGCTCAATCACGTTGGAAGTCGTCTTTGGTTCGCCGGACAACTTCCGAAGCGATGACTTGACCTTCGATATCATCCCGTTTCGCAGTGGCTATCACACACAGGTCGGACGAACCGCTTTCGCCCGCTTTAACGCGGTCCCGCACTATACCTACCTAAAGCTTA
This sequence comes from Triticum urartu, assembly GCF_003073215.2. NCBI lineage: Eukaryota > Viridiplantae > Streptophyta > Magnoliopsida > Poales > Poaceae > Triticum > Triticum urartu. Next base: position 104,802,780 of record NC_053024.1, on the reverse strand, counting down.
AGATGCCCGGTCCATGTGGCGTCATTACAATCAGCGAAAACACAGAACGCTCCCTCTGTACTGAGGAGCATACTGCGACCATTGTGGCCGAAGTACAAAGCGGCCCTGTCAAGCCGCACACCTCATCGGCTATTAAGCCGTCGGACTCTATTACACAAGGCCGGCCAATTCCGCATGCTAACAGCTCAGCAATTCCAGAGCTAGATTAGCAGCTTTGCCTCCATCGATCGCCATGTATATCCGCGAAAGCCATATCGCGCATGAATAATTATGCACTCAAAGTACCTTGGGCATCAGTGGAGGCACAATGCGAACAAGCCTATAGTACGGTTTGACCCTATAAGGCCTCTCCCTTTTCTTTAATTATTTTTTATCTTTTACCACAGGTGCATCAAAACCTACTAATCCTACAGACTCATAAGGACTCTCTCCGAGCCCGGTTCCATACAAATAGTTGAAAACCATTCCTCTCAAGGAATCTTTTCTTACTCAGGCGAAAGCGGCGCAGATGTGCGGCAGGAAGGTGCAAAGGACTTCGTAGACCACAACTTCACTCAAGAACCTATATAAATATTTTTCCCTTAGCCATAGACCCCCGCATGTAAAATTACCTTGGTGATTATGGTACCCTCTGTAAGATTATGTTTTGACGTATCAACCAGATTCCAGTAAACCAAATTCTTCTTCGGTATCGTCTTTACTTATAGACTTTATTTCGTCTCTTTAGTTGTCTCACGCACACACCTCGACACAAATTTCCAGGGGCTCTATATGGCAACACATGTGTTGCCAAACAAAAAGTCCGAACAGCTTTATAGCACAATTCGGCGTCCCAAGTTCGACACTATATGCATCGGCTCCGAATCACGTCTTTGGTCAATAGTTGGGTTGACCAGCTCCTGTGTTTGCTACCTTACATTCCGTATGATCGGCTAGGTAGTAAAGGGAGAAGTACTGTGATTGTGTTTCCGGTTCGTCTGATTAAGCACCTCAGTAGAGAAAGCCGAAAACTGGCTGTCATGATGCGTCGAGAGCTGGTCAGCCACTCGGTGACCTATTAAAATCCTTAGCGATTTTTTCCATATTACACGAAGGACTGTTTTTCGGTCACATATGCAACTCATCTGCATTGGGATAGCCGCGTACACACCAGGGCCTACTTTGTAGACCCATCGTCAAACTCCTATGGCTAAGTGAGAGCAATAAAACCACATAGTCCGATTGCCTGGTTCACCACACTGAGACCTACTTCATGGACCAAGACGTTGGGATAAGTGTAGTCATGCGCAATTCCGAACACCCTATTAGTATCTACATGGGGGTTGAAGCCAACGACTAGGAACTCTCAGATATAAAACGGCCGCACAGGAGGATAAAACACTTCATAAAGGCATGAATATATTACAAAAGCCTTAGTTCATAATACAAACTCCCCAGTAGTTCGGACTCGTTCACTCGAACACTACATCCTTCGAGCATTGGCCTTCTACAAGGCGGGCACCTTTTAGTACGTCCTCAAAATATCGCTCCGGTGTGCGATGGTCCTTGCTTTCGGGCAGGCCCTCAACTGTCACTTTTTTGGCCTTCATCTCCTTCATCTTCGCCTAGTGCATCTTCACACGGGAGAAGGCCATTCGCGCTCCTTCTATGCAGGACCACCTCTCAACAGCGTTGATTCAGAGTAGCGCATCGACGAGACACCGTACAAGGCCGAAGTAGCTATCCGGAATGGCTTCGGTCGGCCAGAACCGGACTATGACGTCCTTCATGGTTGTGTTGGACATCTTATGCAGCTCCGCCAATTATGCCATCTGGTCATTTAGCAGTGCGGGACGCTCTTGCCCCACAGACTGTGACCAGAAAAGCTTCTCCGTGGCGTACCCCTCCTGGGCTCGGAGGAATTGAGCGGCGTCCACAGCACTCTATGGCAGATCCGCATATGCGTCTAGAGAACTCCATAGTCGATTAAGCAAGGCATACCCCCGATCCCCAAATTTAGCCTGTAATGGAAAAGGCTTACCAGCCGCTATCTGTCTGGCTTGACGGATTTTCTTGCGCACCGCACGGGATTCGGACCGCACCTCCTTGGCGTCTTGAAGGGCCTTGGCGAGTTCGGTCCCCTTCGCCTAATTTTCCTCTTCTAAGGACTCGCACTTACAGGCAGTGTCCTTGAGCTTCTGCTCCACCTCGGTCACCCGTTCCTCAAAACGACGCCGAGCGATCTGTTCAGCCGCCTTGCTTACCCTAGCTTGCTCCTTGGCTTGGGTAAGCTCACCCCTGAGGGTTTCAACCGCGGCAGCACCATCTGCACAAAATACACACATTGCAGCTCTGGAAATCCCACGGAATACGGACATAAATAGGCATAACATAAGAGTATCTCATACCTTGTGCCTGGTCGAGCCGCTTGTTAATAAGGACTAGGTCCTCATCAGCTCGCTCTAGTTTCTGTTTGAGTTTGGAAATTTCCGCTGGTTGGGCAGTCGCCGCTAACAGGGAGGCCTGTTTTAATCAATATAAAATAGCATGTTACCACCTGACAACTGACTATTGATCCTCTGCTTGCTTTTCTTTCAAAGAACCGAAGAGAGTCTGAGGGGCTACTGTCTATATACAGGCATATTTCTCATAAAAATGATAAAAAAAATATTACATTGCGTACCTCGAAGCCTGCTAGAAGGCTGGAGAAGGCTTCGTTCAGCCCGCTCTTGGCGGACTGAATCTTCTCAGCCACCGTACCCATCAGGATGCGGTGCTCATCCAAGATGGATGTAGTTTGCAGTGCGTCCACCGTGGTATTTGGCGCCTCCGGATTAATAGAGGACGCCGCTCCCCCTTCCTCTGCAGGGGGTCGCTCACTAGAATCCGAAGCCGTATGGGTCTCCGAAGTAGTATCTGGCTGCGGGACGGATTGACCGGGGCCCCCGTCGTCGGTCTCCATAGGGGCCGTACCCCCAGTCCTTCGGCAGCCAAGGTGTTGCCCTCCGGCGCCGTTAAGTCGCCCCCTGTGTCTCTTCGAGGCCCGAGGAGGGCCTATGCGATGACACCTCGGTGTCATCCGCCCTAGGCGATTGGGAAGCTAGTGGAGGCGATTCGCTCTCCATCATCTCCGGCGGCAGATCCCCCGAGGATGAGGATTGTTGGGGGAGACTGCGCGCCGGACTAAAAAAATAGAACTTAGAGTTATCATCACAATCCATAGACATTGGATGTACATGGAAAAATCCCAGACTACTTACGAGTCGACTTGGGGCTTTGTCCGGCGACGGTGCTTCGGGATGGCCTCGGCGTCTGATTCTGAGTCATCGGAGAGGGTAATCTTGTCCCTCTTGGATGCTTCGGCCCCCAGGTCTTTGGAGGCCGCCCTCTTCTTGCCCTTGCAGGGAGGATCTTCTTCTTCCTCCTCCTCCTCCTCATCGTCGTCGTCGCCCTCGTGAGAGGACTGGGTATCAGCTTCTCCAGACACTGCGTCCGAAGCGCCCTCCTCTTTCTTCTTCTTCTTCTTCTTCTTCTTCTTCTTCTTCTTGTCCTTCTTTACCGGTGCCTGGTATGGCACCGGGACCAGCATCCTCATTAATAGAGGATCGTTTGGGTTTTCGGGGAGCGGAGCCAGACATCAGATCTGCTCTGCCTTCTTGGTCCAGACCTGTTTGGAGATGGACTACTCAATACTTCTCCTTCGGATGGACGCAACAATTGGTGTTCAGAGGTTTTAGAATTTACGTCGGAGACTGGATGATTGCATTCGAGGCCGGTGTCGTCCGATGACTTTGGCCACGACTTCTGCTTCTTAAAAAGCAGCTTCTAGATCCCCTTATGCGTTGTGCCGTAGAACCATTGTAGGGTCTATGGCTCTTCCGAACTGAACTCCCACATCTTGAGGGGTCGCCGCTCGCAGAGAAGTGCTTGGCGAATCAACATCACTTGGATCACATCAGCGAGGGTAATTTCCTTCGCTATCATGCCTCAGACGCGTTTTTGCAACAGCATCACCTCATTGACCGACCCCCAGTACGGACCCTTGTCGGCCCAGGATGTGAGCCTTAGCGGGGATCCGGATCTGAAGGCTGGAGCAGCTGCCCACTTAGGGCCACAGGATTCTGTGATATAGAACCATTCATGTTGCCATATCCTGACGGTGTCCACGAAGACTCCCTTTGGCCAGTTGACTTTGGGGAGCTTGCTCACCATGGCGCCACCGTAGTCTGTGTGTTGCCCATCAACCACCTTCGGCTTCACGTTGAAAATCTTGAGCCATAAGCCGAAGTGTGGAGGGACATGGAGGAAGGCCTCACACATGACGATGAACGCCGAGATGTGGAGGAACGAATTTGGGGCCAGATCATGAAAATCTAGCCCGTAGTAGAACATGAGACCCCTCACAAAGGGGTGGAGGGCGAATCCGAGTCCGCGGAGGAAGTGGGGGATGAACACCACCCTCTCGTTGGGCTCCGGAGTGGGGATGACCTGTGCCAGTTCGGGAAGCCTGTGCTTGATTTCCGCGGTTAGATACCGTGCCTCCCGCAGCTCCATGATGTTCTCCTCTATGACGGAGGAAGCCATACACTTGCCCTGAGCGCCGGACATGGTTGGAGGAGTTGCGGAGGGGAGAAAATCTTGGAACTTGGGCGCTGGAGCTCGAGGATGGGGAGGCAGAGAGAGAATGAGGCGTGGGACAGAAGAGTTGGATTCTATCCACTTATATGGACTGCGAATATCAAGCGTCCCCCCTCCCTTGAGCCTTAAAACTTGCATGTTCCCAAGGGGTCGTGCGAACAGCACGGTTAGATTACCAAATCTCCTATTGATGAGAATCCTGCAATAAAGGGACACGATCTCTACTTTGACAAGATGTATCGATAGGAGTTGCGTGTTAAAACGCGAGGCGGGAGGCCCAAAACGGTTTGAAATGATAGCGGAGCTAAGCATGATTTTTCGTTGGAAAAAGTTGCCGATTGATATATCTTATTTTAAGTATTATGATTTTATTGTTGGAGGGTTGACCTGTTAAACAGATCCGTACATAGTTCTTGTTGATCAACTACTTTAAAGTACTTGGAGGAGGAACCCGCCTTGCAATGCCGAAGACAACCTGCGCGCCTGACACATCGTCATTGAATCCTAGTTCAGGGGCTACTGAGGGAGTCTTGGATAAGGGGGTCCTCAGGCGTCCGGGCTATGCAACATGGGCCGGACTAATGGGCCACGAAGATACAAGATAGAAGACTTTCCCCCGTGTCCATATGGAACTCTCCTTTGCGTGGATGGCAAGCTTGGCATTCGGATATGAAGATTCGTTTCTCTATAAACCGACTTTGTACAACCCTAGCCCCATCCGGTGTCTATATAAACCGGAGGGTTTAGTCCATAGAGGCAATCATAATCATACATGCTAGACATCTAGGGTTTAGCCATTACGATCTCGTGCTAGATCAACTCTTGTAACCCCTATACTCATCAAAGTCAATCAAGCAGGACGTAGGGTATTACCTCCATCAAGAGGGCCCGAACCTGGGTAAACACCATGTCCCTGTCTCCTGTTACCTTCGATCCTTAGACACACAGTTCGGGATCCCCTACCCGAGATCTGTCGGTTTTGACACTAACAACCAGCACGGCACTGGTTAAACAACCTCCTAGAGAACTCTATTGGTAGCTGGGAAGATTTGGAAGATGCCTTCATAGACAACTTCCAAGGTACCTATGTCCGGTCTCCGGACACCGATGACCTTAGTCATATAGTCCAGCAACCCAGAGAGTCAGCCCGAAAACTCTGGACCAGGTTCTTAATTAAAAAAGAACCAAGTTGTCGATTGTCTGGACGCCGAAGCCCTCGCGGCCTTTAAACACATCGTCCATGACGAGTGGCTCGTCCGACACCTCATCCAAGAAAAAACAATGTCCATGGCATCTCTTACCGCACTAATGACCCGCTTTTGCACGGAGAAGACAGCTGGCTAGCTCGTAGAAGCAACAGCACCAGCGACCCCGGCACCTCCGAAGCCAGAGATGGCAATGGTAGGCCACGACGCAACAAACACAAGTGTGAAAGCAACAATGAAGATACCGAAGACACAGCGGTCAATGATGAATTCAGTGGCTCTAAACCCGGTCAGCGGAAGAAGCCATTCAAAGGAAACAAAGATGGTCCATCCAGTTTGGACAGAATACTTGATCGGCCTTGCCAGATCCATGGCACCCCTCACAAGCATGCCAATCATACCAACAGAAACTGTTGGGTCTTTAAACAGGCTGGTAAGCTAAATATCGAACATAAGGGGAAAGGGCTGTCCAGCGAGGATGATGATGAGCCTCGCCCAACGAACACAAGGGGGTAAAAGAAGTTCTCCCCCAAGGTAAAAACAGTGAATATGATCTACGTCACTCATATCCCTAAGCGGGAGTGCAAGCACACACTACGGAACGTCTATGCCATAGAGCTAGTCGCCCCAAAATTCAACCCATGGTCGGCCTGTCCGATCACTTTTGATCGCAGAGACCATCTGACCGGTATCCGTCATGGAGGTTTGGCAGCATTGGTCCTCAATCCAATCATCGACGGATTCCATCTCACGCGAGTCCTCATGGACAGCGGCAGCAGTCTTAACCTGGTTTATCAGGACACTGCCCGCAAAATGGGTATTGATCCATCAAGCATCAAGCCTACTAAAACCACCTTTAAAGGAGTAATACCCGACGTAGAGGCCTGCTTCATAGGGTCAATAACTCTGGAAGTAGTCTTCAGCTCACCAGATAATTTCCGAAGCGAAGATTTGATCTTCGACATTGTCCCCTTCCAAAGTGGTTATCATGCACTGCTCGGACGAACCGCTTTCGCCCGTTTCAATGTAGTCCCGCACTATGCTTATCTAAAGCTTAAGATGCCCAGACCACGCGGTGTCATAACAGTCAATGGAAATATGGAGCACTCCCTCCGTACTGAGGAGCATACTGTGGCCCTCGCAACTGAGGTACGTGGTGTCCTTATCAAGCCGAATACTTCATCGGCCATCAAGCCCCCAGACATGGTTAAACAAGTCCGGTATACCCTGCAGAACGATAGTTCGGTTCATCCAGAACTAGATTAGCAATTTGGCCTCCGTCAAAATCCCCACCTAATCGCAGCATACGTACCGCGCATACATAACTACGCATTAAAAATTCCATGGAAAGTACGGAGGCATACTAAGGACAAAGTCCACAATACGGCTCGACCCTATTTGAACCTTAATATTCTTCCTTTTTCGCTTTTCTCTTTTTTTTTCAGGTTCTTTAAACCCCAAATAACTTTTCGGTGGTGCAAAGGGCCCTTTCCCAGGCCCCTTCTATATACACGGTCGTTGATCCTCTCAAAGGATCCTACACCAAGGTGAAAAGCGGTGCAGACGTGCGGCTGGGTGTCCAAAGGATCTTCAAGACCACCTTTTTTAGGACCTGTATACAGCTTTCCCTTGTTCATGAATTCTTGGCATGTAAAATAGCCTTGATGATTATGGCATTCTCTGCAAGAGCACGTTTGACGTATCAATCAGACTATAGCGGAAATAGTTTTGTCCAACCCTATTCGGTATTGGCTTATTTCATAATCTCTATTCCGTCTTCACGACAGATTGACATATATACAACTCGGCATAAATTGCCAGGGGCTCTATTCGGCCACATATATTTTTCAAAAACAAAAAGTCCAAACACTTTTATAGTATACTTCGGCGTCCCGAATACTGCATTATATGCATCGGCTCCGAATCATGTCTTTGGTCAATAGTTGGGTTGCCCGGCTCCTGTGGTTACCACCTTACGTTCCGCTTGTTCGGCTAAGGTAGTGAAGGGAGAACTACTAAAATTGTGTTTATGGTTCGTCCGGTCAAACACCTCGGTAGAAAAAGGCGAAAACTGACTGTCATGGTATAGCGAGAGCTGGTAAGCGGTTCGGTGACTTACTAAATCTTTTGTGTTTTCTTCCATATTATAAGAAGGAATGGCCTCTACCCAGTCATGCGCCTAAAGCATCCAAGTTCAGATAGCCGCACATGCACCAGGGGCTAGCTTATAGTCCCATTATCAAACTCCTATGGCTAAGTGAGAGTGATAAAGCCGCATAGTCTGATTGCCTGGTTCGCTGCACTGATACCTCCTTTACGGACCAAGACGTTGGGTAAAGTGTGCTCATATGCTACCCTGAACACCCCCGTAGTATCTACGTGGGGGCTGAAGCCGACGACTGGCAAACTTTTAGAAATAAAAACGGCCGCCCAGGAGGAAAATAATTTCAGATAAAAGCACAAGTATATTACAAAGGCCTTGGTTCATAAAACAAATTCTGGGCAGCACGGATACATTCATTCAAACATGATATCCTTTGAGCATTGGCCCTCTATCAAACTGGCACCCTCCAGGACGTCCTTGAAATATCGCTCCGGCTTGTGGTAGTCCTTGCCCTCGGGTGGACCCTCAACTGCCACGGCGGCGGCCTTCATCTTTGCCCAGTGCATCTTAACGCGGGCAAAGGCCATTCGTGCACCCTCTATGCACGCCAAGCGCTTCACTGCTTCAACTCCGGGCAGGGCATCGCCGAGTCGCTTGAGTAGGCCGAAGAAGCTGCTCGGAATGGGTCCGGTTGGCCATAGCCGGACTATGATGTCCTTCATGGCCAAACCGGACATCCTATGCAGCTCCGCCAGCTACATCATCTGGTTGTTCAGCAATGCTGGCCTTTCTGGTGCCAGGTGAGGGAGTCCAGGATTAGGGGGTCCTCGGACAGCCGGACTATATACTTTGGCCGTACTGTAGGACTATGAAGATACAAGATTGAAGACTTCGTCCCGTGTCCGGATGGGACTCTCCTTTGCGTGGAAGGCAAGCTTGGCAATTCAGATATGTAGATCTCCTCCCTTGTAACCGACTCTGTGTAACCCTAGCCCCCTCCAGTGTCTATATAAACCGGAGGGTTTTAGTCCGTAGGACAACAACAATCATATCATAGGCTAGCTTCCAGGGTTTAGCCTCTCTGATCTCGTGGTAGATCAACTCTTGTAATACTCATATCATCAAGATCAATCAAGCAGGAAGTAGGGTATTACCTCCATCGAGAGGGCCTGAACCTGGGTAAACATTGTGTCCCCCGCCTCCTGTTACCATCCGCCTTAGATGCACAGTTCGGGACCCCCTACCCGATTCCGCCGGTTTTGACACCGACATTGGTGCTTTCATTGAGAGTTTCATTGTGCCATCACGGTAAGGCCTGATGGCTCGCCTTGTTGTCAGGGACAACGTTGCCTTTGGGGGAGCCCTGGCTGTAGGCCAAAATCTCTGATTAGGCGGCTTCGTCTTGACCGCCCCGTCGGCCGTCGCGTCGACGATGACTTCTCGGGTCATCAAAAACAGCCTCTACATCGGCTCGGGATTCACCGAGCAGATGGATCCAATGGAGCTCTCTTCTTTGAATGAGCTCTTGGATCGCATCACCGCCTTGGGAGTCGCTACGGACTACGATCGGATCGGGCTTAAACCAGACCAAAGGGAGATTAACTCTCCGCCGGTTACCCATCTGATAGCGGTGGTGGAGAAGCGATGCAGCGATTCTTCCTCTATTTTGAGGACAAACTATGTCCGGATTCCTAAGCTCTCCAAGCCGGATAGCCGTCTACGGGAGGACACGGCCCAAGCTTTGAACCTGGAATCGAACAGCGGGTTAGTACCTGTGGGCAACGTCCCAGAGCCTGAACTACCAAGCTTGGAAACTCCTTTGGGTCTCAGACCGGGCCAGGGTTTGGACTTAAATCTACCCACCCACCCTCACATAAGCGATCTTTCCCATATTAGACAAGAGCCCCAAGAGACAGTACATCACTATTGGGCCAGATTCCTCCTTGCAATAAGCAAGGCGAAGGACTGTCGCGAGGAAGATGCAATTTCATTCTTTTGCAAAAATTGCACGGACAAGGGAATCCTCGACGCCATAAGTCGCCGTGATATAACACACTTCGCTGACTTGGTGTCCATAGTACGGAACTACTGTGCGATGGAAAGCACTTGGAAATCCCAAACACAATTCTGGGATCCTCCGGGTCTAACTAAACCCTCTGTCCGAACTAAAAGGGTGTACTCTCGTAAGTCACCCAATCCAATTACAAAGAAGCCAAAACCCACTACAGGGCGCAGAACCGTATTGGAGGGATGGCTCAATGGGCCATGCAAAATTCACAGTACATCAGATACCATGCCAACACACAGCCTTAGAGCATGTTGGATACTCCGGCAGGTGGCCAGGAGCGGTGAGGATCTCCTCATCAACAATACCGCAGAGCACCCTCCCGCGGAAAATAACAATACAGTACTGACAGTCTTTGAGACTTTCGCCTCAAACAATAGGTGCAAGCGGGCACTTCGCAGCCTCGCCGAAGTCTGCCATGTCGCAACGATAAATCCATGGAACGACACGGCCATAACCTTCAATGCCAGTGACGAACCTCAATTCTGCACAACCCGAGCTCTAGCCGCTTTGGTCCTTAGTCCAATTATGGACGGCTTCTAGCTTACTAAAGTACTCATGGACGGTGGCAGCACAATACCTCATCTATGAGGAGACTCTTAGAAAAATGGAAATAGACAAGAGCCGCATTGAGCAAAGCAGCACGACCTTCAGAGGAATCATCCCTAGTCGGGAGGCACGATGTGCGGGAAAAATCACACTAGATGTGGTATTCGGCACGCCGGAGAATTACAGGTCCGAAGAAATCACATTCCAAGTGGCCCCGTTTAGCAGCGGATTCCACGCCCTTCTAGGGAGAGAGGCATTCACGATCTTCCAAGCTATACCCCATTACGGGTACATGAAGCTCAATATGCCCGGGCCCAATGGAATCATCACTCTAGCTAGTGATCCGGACATAGCACTCCGCGCCGAAAATAAAACCGTCGCACTGGCCCTCGAAGCGTTATCTGAAGCCCTCGCAGCCAAAGAACTAACTGCGCTGCGCTCTACAGTGGACAGGGACGATGTGATAGTCGACCAAAGACCCAATTCCATCTCTTTTAAACCAGCGGACGAAATATTCAAATTCCAGGTCCACCCAACGGACCCTACAAAAACAGCATCTATCGGGGCACAGTTGAACCCCACAACCGCACTGCGAGAGTTCTTACGCGAGAATTGGGACATCTTCGCCTGCCATCCTTCAAATATGCCAGGCATCCCACGGAGGCTGGCCAAGCATAGCCTAAACATTCTAAAGGAATACAAGCCGGTCAAGCAAACTCTTTGGCGTTTCTCCGAACCCAAGCGACAACCCATGGGAGAAGAACTAGCCAAGTTACTCGAGGCCGAATTCATCAGAGAAATAAAACAACCAGACTGGCTAGCAAACCTGGTGATGGTACCAAAGAAGGACAAATCGTGGCGCCTATGTGTCGATTTTAAGGACCTTAACAAGGCTTGCCCCAAGGATCCCTTCCCCCTCCCCCGCATCGATCAAATTATCGATGCTACCGCGGGACACGACTCGTGTTTCCTCGATGCATACTCCGGATACCATCAAATCAACATGGCGGAGCCCGATCAAGCCGCAACGGCATTCATTACTCCATACGGCCCCTTATGTTTCAACACCATGCCTTTCGGGCTCAAAAACACCGGTGCGACCTATCAACGCATGATTCAGACATGCCTGGAAGCACAAATCGGCAAAACAGTGGAGGCATACGTAGATGATGTGGTAATTAAAACCAGACACGTCGAATCTTTGATAGACGACTTGAGGCTCACGTTCGACAATCTCCGAACATATGACATTAAGCTCAACCCGCAAAAATGCGTGTTCGGCGTACCCACCGGAAAGCTCTTGGGCTTCATTGTTTCCAATAGAGGAATTGAAGCGAATCCGGCTAAAATCCAAGCTCTGTCACAGTTGGCTATCCCAACAAACCTCAAGCAAATCCAGAAATTAACTGGATGTGTGGCTGCCTTAAGCCGCTTTCTCTCCCGATTGGGAGAAAAGGCATTACCTCTTTATCGCCTTCTTCGGCACACCGAACACTTCGAGTGGACGGACACGGCTACGGCCGGATTGGAAGAAACGAAAGCTGCCTTGGCCAGCAACCCAATCTTGGCCGCGCCAAATATCGGCGAACCAATGCTATTATATATAGCGGCAACACACCAGGTTGTAAGCAAAGTGCTCGTCGTCGAACGAGAAACGGTCGGAGATAAGATCCCGCTTCAAAAGCCGGTATACTACGTATCTACTGTCCTCACTCCATGCAAATCCCGGTACCCACATTATCAAAATATAGCATACGCGGTCTTCATGGCATCCCGAAAACTACGACACTGCTTTCTAGAGTGTTCAATTATGGTGGCCTCTGAGGTTCCACTCAACGACATTATAAACAACCGCGATGCCACGGGCCGGATTGCTAAATGGGCTATTGAGCTCCTCACGTTCGACATATCATACAAACCACGACGAGCCATTAAGTCACAAGTACTGGCCGATTTTGTCGTCGAATGGATAGAAGCCGAACTCCCTAAAGAATACGGCGCATACTCCAACTGGATCATGCACTTCGACGGCTCTAAAATGCTGGCGGGTCTGGGAGCAGGCGTCGTCCTGACATCCCCAACCGGAGATACAGTCCAATACGTACTCCAAATATTATACACAGACTCCAACAATGCAGCCGAATATGAGGCCTTGTTGCACGGTCTCCGTATGGCAGTCTCCATGGGCATTCAACGCCTAGAAGTGCGTGGGGATTCGAACCTCACAATATCTCAAATAAATGGAGATTTTGATGCCAAGGACCCAAAAATGGCGGCTTATCGCAATGCCGTCCTCAAAATGTCAGCTCGATTCGAGGGGCTCGAATTCCACCATGTGGTCCGAGAAAACAATCAAGCGGCGGATATCCTCGCCCGAATCGGCGCTAAGCGCAACCCTGTCCCACCTAATATCTTCTTGGAAAGGTTGTTTAAGCCATCCTTGGTGTGGGAAGGGGAGACCGGCAACAATAGTCCGGATCCGGCCACAACACCAGACCCCGAACACTCTGACGTAATCAGAGGCTCCACCACCGAGATAACACCTTCAGCCCACATGATTATGGCTGTCATCGCCCTGTGGACATAACCCTTCTTGGCTTACCTAAATAGGCAAGAACTCCCTGAGGACCAAAACGAGGCACGTTGCATTGTGCGGCGGTATAAAGCCTACAAGGTCCACGAGGGAGAGCTTTATAAGAAAAGCGCTACCAGAGTACTGCAAAGGTGCATCTCCGAGGAGGAAGGCCGGCAACTTTTGGTGGAAATTCATGCTGGACTCGGCGGCCATCATGCCGCAGCTCGGGCCCTTGTAAGTAAGGCCTTCCGTACAGGTTTCTACTGGCCGATAGCTCGAGTAGACGCACAGGACCTCGTTCAACATTGTGTCGGTTGCTAGCTCTTTGCAAACCAAAGCCATATGCCACCTACCGCCCTCCAAACAATCCCCATTACTTGGCCCTTCGCGGTCTGGGGGCTTGATATGGTCGGACCCCTTAAAGGAGGAAGCCATAAGAAAAAGTACCTATTGGTCATGGTGGATAAATTCACCAAATGGATAGAGGCCAAACTAGTTAAAATGGCCGAATCCGGACCAGTGATAGATTTCATATCCGGGGTTGTACACCGCTACGGTGTCCCCCACAGTATCATCACCGATAACGGCTCGAACTTTACAGTCGATGAGGTAAAAACTTGGTGCGACAACATGGGCATTAAGCTCGATTATGCATCCGTCTGTCACCCTCAAACTAACGGTCAAGTCGAACGAGCAAATGGTGTTATAATGAGTGGCATTAAACCCAGACTAGTGCGGTCCTTGAAGGAATTAGATACGCACTGGGTCGAGGAGCTCGACTCCGTACTATGGGGGCTACGGACCATGCCAAATCGCACTACCGGACACACCTTTCTTTATGGTGTATGGCGCAGAGGCGGTACTGCCCTGCGACATCATTCATGACTCACCTTGCGCGCGCATGTACGAAGAGAAAGAAGCCGAGCTAGATCGGCAGGACAGTTTGGACGCCCTGGAGGAGGAGCGTGACATGGCAAAAGCCCGATCCGCATTCTATCAACAACAATCTCGATGATATCAAAGCAGAGAAGTACGGGCCAAAACTTGTAATGTTGGCGAACTCGTTCTACGCCTACCAGAGAAAAAAAGGACAAGCTCAAACCCAAATGGGAAGGTCCCTTCATTATTGACAAAGTTCTGACTGGTGGAGCGTACCGTTTGCGGGATGCATCGGACAATCGACTCGAGCCAAACCCATGGAACGCGGCCAAACTCCGAAGGTTCTACGCCTAGCGCCAGACTCTGTGTTTGTCTCCTTACCTCCGTCAATTTTTTATATATATTCATTATCTATATTTTTCTGTCTTTCTTCCTTTTCTTCGCGTCCTTCAAAGGTTAAACTGTGTCTTGATTGCGCAATTTGTACGCGCTAAGCGCGCTCATTATACCTGGGGGATTCTTACACAGAAGCTGAATATAATTATGATCCGGGCTCTTGGCCTACCGCACATGTGTTATTTTTACACATGCACCTTTCTTTGCCATTATATGCATCGATATGACTTAAGTTTTGGCCAAGCTGGGTTGCCTGGCTCTTGTGTTTATGCCCTACGTTCCTGTTAATTTGGCTAGGGAATTAGGGGAGCACCTCTACAATTGTTACTGTCGGGTCAGCCGAACGTGTACCTCAGACTGGGTGAAGCCGAAAGCTAGCATTCTTAAGGGAATATTCGGTCGGCGAACAAAGGATGACTTTTTTACTTATTAGAATACATACCCCCAGATGTTTATATTCTGCGTCTCTTGTCGCAGTTCGGACATGCACATTAATGCATGTGTACCCAGGGAAAGGAACCCTTAACGAAACTATTCTCCCTGGAAGATGTTTCTTACTATCCATGTAATATAACATAACTAGTTGGGTACTTGTCTGTTCAAGCACTTATGACCCCTACACCTGGTTTCCACGCGTACCCCGGTTTTTACATAACTAAGTGGGTATTCGGATACACTCCGGACTGTCGGGTCCGGAGGTCGAAGAGAAAAGGTCCGCCATGACAGATGATTTACAATCCGGATAGGGACAATATATGTCACTCGAAGTACATAGTCACTTAGACTGACTAAATTCTTCTTGTATACCATCCAACAAGCTGTCTAGCCTACAATCCTGTTGGGAATACTTTGCGGCTAATTTCACCTAGTCATACACCAAGCTGGCGGGGATCTCCTTCCCGTCAAGCCCTACAGGTCTGACCTCGGCCATATGGTTCGGGTCAGCTTTGGTATATCGAGTCTTCACCATGGCCTAGGCTTCCCTCGCACCTTGTCGACAGGCAGATATCTTCCATAAGCGGAAGCGCCGCCGCGCTCCCTTGAGTATCTCTACAAGCTCCCCCATGCCTCCCGGCAAGGAGGCGGATGGCCACAAGGCCTGGGCAAGGTCCTGCATCACCTGCCGAACTTGTTCATGCAGTTGTGAGAGCTCTGGCAGAAGATCTCCCGCAGACCCGGGCATCTCCTCTCCGGGACGGCCTGTCGGCATACTTATACATATAGCTCTGTTAGCTGGTTTCTTCGCCGAACTCTATCGAAGTTCACTCAAGCACTTACTGAAAATGCCGCGTCGAAGCGTTTTATTCTCCTTTACGGAGTCAGCCAGCTGGGCCCAAACATCTTTCAGTTCAACACCCAGCCGGGTATTGGCATCTTGGAGATCGTTTTTCTCCCGCCTTACTTGTGTAAGCACGCACTCGCCAACCTTCAGCTTGTTGGGGAACATAGTAATTTCAAAAAAATTCCTACGCACACGCAGGATCATGGTGATGCATAGCAACGAGAGGGGAGAGTGTTGTCTACGTACCCTCGTAGACCGTTCGCGGAAGCGTTATATCAACGTGGTTGATGTAGTCGTACGTCTTCACGATCCGACCGATCCAAGTACCGAAAGCACGGCACCTCCGAGTTCTGCACACGTTCGGCTCGGTGACGTCCTTGCCTTCTCGATCCAGCAAGAGGGGCGAAGTAGTAGATGAGTTCCGGCAGCACGACGGCGTGGTGACGGTGTTGGTGAAGAACAATCTCCGCAGGGCTTCGCCTAAGCACTAAGAAAACTATGACGGAGGATAAACTAGAGGGGACGGAGTTGCCAGCACACGGCTTGGTGTTTCTTGATGTGTCTTGGGTGCTAGCCCTACCCCTCTATTTATATGTTGAGCCTTGGGGTCAAAACTTGGAGTAAAAGCCTCCACAAAGTCGGTTCCACCCGAAAGGCAAGAGTCCTTCTCGGACTCCAGGGCCAGACGCCAGGGTTCCTGGCGTTTGGACCCAGACGCTAGGGACCCTGGCGTCTGGCCCCTGGACTCCACAAAACTTCCTTTTGCACTTTCCAAAAACCTTGTGGGCTTTCCCCTTTGGCCCAAATAAAGTGTTCTCCTACCCAAACATTTCGGGAAACATCCGGAACCCCTTCCGGTGAATTCCGGAACCCTTCCAGTGACCAAAAACTATTATCCCATATATTAAACTTTATCTCCGGACCATTCCGGAGTTCCTCGCCATGTCCATGATCTCATCTCGGACTCCGAACAACATTCGGTCACCAACATACATAACTCATATAGTACTATATCGTCAACGAACGTTTAAGCATGCGGACCCTACAGGTTCGAGAACTATATAGACATGACCGAGACACCTCTCTAGTGAATAACCAATAGCGGGACCTGGATGCCCATATTGGCTCCTACATATTCTACGAAGATCTTTATCGGTCAGACCGCATAACAACATGCGTTGTTTCCTTTGTCATCGGTATATTACTTGCCCGAGATTCGATCGTCGGTATCTCAATACCTAGTTCAATCTCGTTACCGGCAAGTCTTTTTACTCGTTCCATAATACATCATCCTGCAACTAACTCATTAGTTGCAATGCTTGCAAGGCTTATAGTGATGTGCATTACCAAGTGGGCCTAGAGATACCTCTCCGACAATCGGAGTGACAAATCCTAATCCAGAAATACGCCAACCCAACAAGTACCTTCACAGACACCTGTAGAGCACCTTTATAATCACCCGGTTACGTTGTGACGTTTGGTAGCACACAAAGTGTTACTCCGGTAAACGAGAGTTGCATAATCTCATAGTCATAGGAACATGTATAAGTCATGAAGAAAGCAATAGCAACAAACTAAACGATCAAGTGCTAAGCTAACTGAATGGGTCAAGTCAATCACATCATTCTCCTAATGATGTGATCCCGTTGATCAAATGACAACTCTTTGTCTATGGCTAGGAAACATAACCATCTTTGATCAATGAGTTAGTCAAGTAGAGGCATACTAGTGACACTATGTTTGTCTATGTATTCACACATGTATCATGTTTCCGGTTAATACAATTCTAGCATGAATAATAATCATTTATCATGATATAAGAAAATAAATAACAACTTTATTATTGCCTCTAGGGCATATTTCCTTCAGTCTCCCACTTGCACTAGAGTCAATAATCTATATCACATCACCATGTGATTTAACATCAATAGTTGACATCTTTATGTGGTTAACACCGATAGTTCACATCGACATGTGACCAAAACCCAAAGGGTTTACTAGAGTCAGTAATCTAGTTCACATCGCTATGTGATTAACACCCAAAGAGTACTAAGGTGTGATCATGTTTTGCTTGTGAGAGAAGTTTAGTCTACGGGTCTGTCACATTCAGATCCGTATGTATTTTGCAAATTTCTATGTCAAAAATGCTCTGCATGGAGCTACTCTAGCTAATTGCTCCCACTTTCAATATGTATCCAGATTGAGACTTTGAGTCATCTGGATCAGTATCAAAACTTGCATCGACGTAACCCTTTACGACGAACCTTTTGGCACCTCCATAATCGAGAAACATATCCTTACTCCACTAAGGATAATTTTGACCAATGTCCAGTGATCTACTCCTAGATCACTATTGTACTTCTTTGCCAAACTCAGGGCAGGGTATACAATAGGTCTGGTACACAGCAAGGCATACTTTATAGAACATATGGCTGAGGCATAGGGAATGACTTTAATTCTCTCTCTATCTTCTGTCGTGGTCGGGTTTTGAGTCTTACTGAACTTCACACCTTGTAACACAGGCAAGAACTCCTTCTTTGACTGTTCCATTTTGAACTACTTCAAAATCTTGTCAAGGTATGTACTCATTGAAAAACTTATCAAGCGTCTTGATCTATCTCTATAGATCTTGATGCTCAATATGTAAGCAGCTTCACCAAGGTCTTTCTTTGAAAAAACTCCTTTCAAACATTCCTTTATGCTTTGCAGAATAATTCTACATCATCTCCGATCAACAATATGTCATACATATACTTATCAGAAATGTTGTAGTGCTCCCACTCACTTTCTTGTAAATACAGGCTTCACCGCAAGTCTGTTTAAAACTATATGCTTTGATCAACTTATCAAAGCGTATATTCCTACTCCGAGATGCTTGCACCAGTCCATAGATGGATCGCTGGAGCTTGCATATTTTGTTAGTACCTTTAGGATTGACAAAACCTTCTGGTTGCATCATATACAACTCTTCTTTAATTAATCCATTAGGGAATGCAGTTTTGCTTATCCATTTGCCAGATTTCATAAAATGCGGCAATTGCTAAGATGATTCGGACAGACTTAAGCATAGATACGAGTGACAAACTCTCATCCTAGTCAACACCTTGAACTTATCGAAAACCTTTTTGCGACAATTCTAGCTTTGTAGATAGTAACACTACTATCAGCGTAAGTCTTCCTTTTGAGATCCATTTAATCTCAATGCCTCGCGGATCATTGGGCAAGTCAATCAAAGTCCATACTTTGTTCTCATACATGGATCTCATCTCAGATTTCATGGCCTCAAGCCATTTCACGGAATCTGGGCTCATCATCACTTCCTCATAGTTCGTAGGTTCGTCATGACCTCCAGAAAAGGATTACCGTAACACTCTGGTGCGGATCTCACTCTGGTTTACCTACGAGGTTCGGTATTAACTTGATCTGAAGTTACATGATCATCATCATTAGCTTCCTCACTAATTGGTGTAGTAGTCACAGGAATAGATTCCCGTGATGAACTACTTTCCAATAAGGGAGCAGGTACAGTTACCTCATCAAGTTCTACTTTCCTCCCACTCACTTCTTTCAAGAGAAACTCCTTCTCTAGAAAGGATCCATTCTCAGCAATGAATATCTTTCCTTTGGATCTGTGATAGAAGTTGTACCCAACATTTTCTTTCGGATATCCTATGAAGACGCACTTCTCCGATTTGGGTTTGAGCTTATAAGGTTGGAACTTTTTCACATAAGCATTGCAACCTCAAACTTTAAGAAACGACAGCTTAGGTTTCTTGACAAACCATAGTTCATACGGTGTCGTCTCAACGGATTTAGATGGTGCCCTATTTAACGTGAATGTAGCTGTCTCTAATGCATAACCCCAAAACGATAGCGGTAAATCAGTAAGAGACGTCATAGATCGCACCATATCTAATAAAGCACGGTTACGACGTTCGGACACACCATTACACTGTGGTGTTCCAGGTGGCGTGAGTAATGAAACTATTTCACATTGTTTTAACTAAAGGCCAAACTCGTAACTCAAATATTTTACTTCTGCGATCATATCGTAGAAACTTTTATTTTGTTACGATGATTCTCCACTCCACTCTGAAATTCTTTGAACTTTTCAAATGTTTCAGACTTGTGTTTCATCAAGTAGATATACTCATATCTGCTCAAATCATCTGTGAAGATCAGAAAATAATGATACCTGCCGCGAGCTTCAATATTCATCGGACCACATACATCAGTATGTATGATTTCCAACAAATCTGTTGCTCGTTCCATTGTTCCGGAGAACGAAGTCTTAGTCATCTTGCCCATGAGGCATGGTTCGCAAGCATCAACTGATTCATAATCAAGTGATTCCAAAAGCCCATCAGCATGGATTTTCTTCATGCGCTTTACACCAATATGACCTAAACGGCAATGCCACAAATAAGTTGCACTATCATTATTAACTTTGCATCTTTTGGCTTCAATATTATGAAAATGTGTATCACCGCGATCGAGATCCAACAAACCATTTTCATTGGGTGTATGACCATAGAAGGTCTTGTTCATGTAAATAAAAAAACAATTATTCTCTAACTTACATGAATAACCGTATTGCAATAAACATGATCCAATCATACTCATGCTCAACGCAAACACTAAATAACATTTATTTAGGTTTAACTCTAATCCAGAAAGTATAGGGAGTGTGCGATGATGATCATATCAATCTTGGAACCATTTCCAATACACATCGTCACTTCACCCTTAACTAGTCTCTGTTCATTCTGCAACTCCCGTTTTGAGTTACTATTCTTAGCAACTGAACCAGTATCAAATACCGAGGGGTTGTTATAAACACTAGTAAAGTACACATTAATAACATGTATATCAAATATAGCTTGTTCACTTTGCCATCCTTCTTATCCGCCAAATACTTGGGGTAGTTCCGTTTCTAGTGACCAGTCCTTTGTAGTAGAAGCACTTAGTCTCAGGCTTAGGTCCAGACTTGGGCTTCTTCACTTGAGAAGCAACTTGCTTACCATTCTTCTTGAAGTTCCCCTTCTTCTCTATGTTGTTTCTCTTGAAACTAGTGGTCTTGTCAACCATCAACACTTGATGTCTTTCTTGATTTCTACCTTCGCCGATTTAGCATCGCAAAGAGCTTAGGAATTGTTTACGTCATCCCTTGCATATTATTGTTTATCATGAAGTTCTACTAACTTGGTGATGGTGACTAGAGAATTCTGTCAATCACTATTTTATCTGGAAGATTAACTCCCACTTGATTCAAGCGATTGTAGTACCCAGACAATCTGAGCACATGCTCACTGCTTGAGCTATTCTCCTCCATCTCTTAGCTATAGAACTTGTTGGAGACTTCATATCTCTCAACTCGGGTATTTTCTTGAAATATTAACTTCAACTCCTGGAACATCTCATATGGTCCATGACGTTCAAAACGTCTTTGAAGTCTCGATTCTAAGACATTAAGCATGGTGCACTAAACTATCAAGTAGTCATCATACCGAGCTTTACCAAACGTTCATAACGTCTGCATACGCTCCTACAATAGGTCCGTCACCTAGCGGTGCATCAAGGACATAATTCTTCTGTGCATCAATGAGGATAATCCTTAGATCACGGATCCAATCCGCATCATTGCAACTAACATCTTTCAACTTAGTTTTCTGTAGGAACATATCAAAAATAAAACAGGGGAGCTAAACGCGAGCTATTGATCTACAACATAGATATGCTAATACTACCAGGACTAAGTTCATGATAAATTTAAGTTCAATTAATCATATTACTTAAGAACTCCCACTTAGATATATATCCCTCTAATCCTCTAAGTGATCACGTGATCCAAATCAACTAAACCATAACCGATCATCACATGAAATGGAGTAGCTTTCAATGGTGAACATCACTATGTTGATCATATCTACTAAATGATTCACGCTCGACCTTTCGGTATCACTGTTCCGAGGCCATATCTGCATATGCTAGGCTCGTCAAGTTTAACCTGAGTATTCTGCGTGTGTAAAACTGGCTTGCACCTGTTGTAGATGGACGTAGAGCTTATCACACCCGATCATCACATGGTGTCTGCGCACGACGAACTTTGGCAACGGTGCATACTTAGGGAGAACACTTCTATCTTGAAATTTAGTGAGAGATCATCTTATAATGCTACCGTCAATCAAAGCAAGATAAGATGCATAAAAGATAAACATCACATGCAATCAATATAAGTGATATGATATGGTCATCATCATCTCGTGCTTGTGATCTCCATCTCCGAAGCACCGTCATGATCACCATTGTCACCGGCGCGACACCTTGATCTCCATCGTAGCATCGTTGTCGTCTCGCCAATATTATGCTTCTACGACTATCGCTACCGCTTAGTGATAAAGTAAAGCATTACAGGGCGATTGCATTGCATACAATAAAGCGACAACCATATGGTTCCTGCCAGTTGCTGATAACTCGGTTACAAAACATGATCATCTCATACAATAAAATTTAGCATCATGTCTTGACCATATCACATCACAACATGCCCTGCAAAAACTAGTTAGACGTCCTCTACTTTGTTGTTACAAGTTTTACGTGGCTGCTACTGGGCTTAGCAAGAACCGTTCTTACCTACGCATCAAAACCACAACGATAGTTTGTCAAGTTGGTGCTGTTTTAACCTTCGCAAGGACCGGGCGTAGCCACACTCGGTTCAACTAAAGTTGGAGAAACTGAAACCCGCCAGCCACCTGTCTGCAAAGCACGTCGGTAGAACCAGTCTCGCATAAGCGTACGCGTAATGTCAGTCCGGGCCGCTTCATCCAACAATACCGCCGAACCAAAGTATGACATGCTGGAAAGCAGTATGACTTATATATCCCACAACTCACTTGTGTTCTACTCGTGCATATGACATCTACGCACAAAACCTGGCTCTAATACCACTGTTGGGGAACGTAGTAATTTCAAAAAAATTCCTACGCACACGCAGGATCATGGTGATGCATAGCAACAAGAGGGGAGAGTGGTGTCTACGTACCCTCGTAGACCGTTTGCAGAAGCGTTATATCAACGCGGTTGATGTAGTCGTACGTCTTCACGATCCGACCGATCCAAGTACCGAAAGCACGGCACCTCCGAGTTCTGCACATGTTTGGCTCGATGACATCCTCGCCTTCTCGATCCAGCAAGAGGGGCGAAGTAGTAGATGAGTTCCGGCAGCACGACGGCGTGGTGACGGTGTTGGTGAAGAACAATCTCCGCAGGGCTTCGCCTAAGCACTACGAAAACTATGATGGAGGATAAACTAGAGGGGACGGGGTTGCCGGCACACGGCATGGAGTTTCTTGATGTGTCTTGGGTGCTAGACCTACCCCTCTATTTATACGTTGAGCCTTGGGGTCGAAACTTGGAGTTAAAGCCTCCACAAAGTCGGTTTCACCCGAAAGGAAAGAGTCCTTCTCGGACTCCAGGGCCAGACGCCAGGGTTCCCGGCATCTGGACCTAGACAACAGGGACCCTGGCGTCTGGCCCCTAGACTCCGCAAAACTTCCTTTTGCGCTTTCCAAAAACCTTGTGGGATTTCCCCTTTGGCCCAAATAAAGTGTTCTTGTACCCAAACATTTCGGGAAACATCCGGAACCCCTTCCGGTGAATTCTGGAACCCTTCCGGTGACCAAACACTATTATCCCATATATCAAACTTTATCTCCGGACCATTCCGGAGTTCCTCGTTATGTCTATGATCTCATCCCGGACTCTGATCAACATTCGGTCACCAACATACATAACTCATATAGTAATATATCGTCAATGAACGTTTAAGCGTGCGGACCCTACGGGTTCGAGAACTATATAGACATGACCGAGACACCTCTCTGGTCAATAACCAATAGCGGGACCTGGATGCCCATATTGGCTCCTACATATTCTACGAAGATCTTTATCGGTCAGACTGCATAACAACATACGTTGTTCCCTTTGTCATCGGTATGTTACTTGCCCGAGATTCGATCGTCGGTATCTCAATACCTAGTTCAATCTCGTTACCGGCAAGTCTTTTTACTCGTTCTGTAATACATCATCCCGCAACTAACTCATTAGTTGCAATGCTTGTCAGGCTTATAGTGATGTGCATTACCGAGTGGGCCCAGAGATACCTCTCCGACAATCGGAGTGACAAATCCTAATCTCGAAATACGCCAACCCAACAAGTACCTTCGGAGACACCTGTAGAGCACCTTTATAATCACCCAGTTACGTTGTGACGTTTGGTAGCACACAAAGTGTTCCTCCGGTAAACGGGAGTTGCATAATCTCATGGTCATTGGAACATGTATAATTCATGAAGAAAGCAATAGCAACAAACTAACCGATCAAGTGCTAAGCTGACTGAATGGGTCAAGTCAATCACATCATTCTCCTAATGATGTGATCCCGTTGATCAAATGACAACTCTTTGTCTATGGCTAGGAAACATAACCATCTTTGATTAACGAGCTAGTCAAGTAGAGGCATACTAGTGACACTCTGATTGTCTATGTATCATGTATCATGTTTCCGGTTAATACAATTCTAGCATGAATAATAAACATTTATCATGATATAAGGAAATAAATAATAACTTGTTTATTGCTTGTAGGGCATATTTCCTTCACAGCTGTCGTTGAGCATGTTGCTCCTCCAGATTCACTCCGGGATCATCTGCAGAATCTATTGATTAGATTAGCATGCAAGCCAAATATTAACTGGTACATCTTGTTCTTTTCGATAGGAACAAGTGTTACCAGATGGGGCCTTCTGGGACTCCTCCATTTTGGCAACTGCTGCCCATAGCTGGGCTTTGCACTCCTCCAGCTCTTGAGACAACTAGGTATTGTTCTCAGTAAGAACCTATGAAAATAATGATCCTTAAATCAGTTGTGCCAACTATTTCATGTCTCGGGGGCTACTGGTATATATATATAATTATCAGATTTTCTTACCCGTATATCCTTTACATACTGGTCCGTGGCTCTGGCAAGACCATTTTGAGCAGCTCGGATGTACGCGTCCCCTGAGTTTAAGGCATCAAACGCCTCTTCAGAAAAACCGGGGTCGCGGAGTACGGCCCAGCGACGCCTGTGCTTCATGGCACTCTCCACTTCGGAATTTGTGGCGGACAGCCTATCTGCATCCTCGGTAGGAGGAATATCCGGCGTTGTCCCCATGTTAGCATCTGCCTCCAAGTCCCGCTCTGGAGCCCGGCTGGTGGAGGCATGGCCGGCAGGCTCTCCGGATGCGGTCCGGCAAGCGTTTTTCCTGGTTTTAACCACGGACGTTATTATATTTTAAAGACAATGACCACGGAGCAGGGTTCTTTTTCATACCTCAGTGACGGCATCTCAGTCCTGACCGCCTTCCTTTTAAGCCTACCCGGTTTCGGTGCCCCTTGTTGGTGAGCCACTGCGGGTTCGGCATGGCGTCCCGAGGGCCTTCCCTGCAAGACACCATACGTGTGCGGTGGGTGAAGTGCGAAAAAGGGGATCCTTCTCGGAAGTTGGGACTCCGGTTTTACTTACATGCGATGCAGGGAGTAGTCCAGGATAATCAGTGGTGATGACCACCAAGGCACTGTCGCAGCTTAACTGATAAAACTTCATGTCGATGAGCTCCACGAATATGTCCGGATCTTCCTCGAGTCCGGGATCGAGGGCCCGATCAGGGTCCTCCAGCTGTGGAGACGGGTTGTGAATCTCCCTCACAGCTTTTCGTAGTTCCTGCTATCAAATAGCAAGGTAAATATTTATGACAAAGAAAGCTGGGAGGTTTGGAGTAAAAAGCAGCAGCTCACCCAGTTCGGGGGGTTGTACATGGAGAATCCATCCCGTGGCTTAATGCAGATGAACTCCTCTTCCTCTCCCTTATATAAATCGGACAGTATTTTCGCCATAGCGGCGGCAGAGTTCGAACCTTTACGGCCGCAGCGGGTGGCATCGTCTTCTCAATTGAAGTGCCACATGGGTTGTCCCCGATATTGAAGTGGTTGCACCCCCCGCGTTATACATATTGACATAACCTTGATTATTGTCAGTCCTGATTCGGCCAGTGTCTTTATCCGGCTCATCAGGTAGAGGACCTCTCTGTTGTCTTCCTCCAGGGGGCTCCGAGGGCACCAGCTATGGAGTTTCTTCAAAGGGGTGTTGTTGAACGCAGGAAGGCCCATACGAATAGGGTCGGGGAGAGGAACTTCCTCCATATAAAACCACTCCAAAGGCCAGTCTTCGGATGTCTTCTTCGGAGTACCAGACAGGTATCCAGTCCCGGCGATGCGCCATATTTCGCCTCCGGCCACTTGAAATATTGATCCCTTCTGTGTAAGGGGCACAAGGCAGAATAGCCTCTGCCATAGCTCGAAATGAGCTTCGCAGCCCAGAAACAGCTCGCAAAGGGTAATGTAGCCTGTGATGTGTAATATGGAGGCGGGAGTAAAGTTATGCAGCTGGAGTCCATAGAACTCCAGGAGCCCGTGGAGGAATGTATGGATTGGAAATCCGAGTCCCCTCAATAAATAAGGGACGAGGCATACCCGCTCCCCTGTGGATGGGTTGGGAAAGCTTTCCGCTTGCTCCCCGCCATCATAAGTGGCTAGTCCGGCTCGGACGGGGACCATGTACGCAGGAGGGAGGAACCCCTGGGTCTGCAACTCTACTAGTTGGCTATGGGGAACAGAACACTTCTCCCAACTACCTGGTTTAGGGCTACGGGGGCGAGAGGAGGATCTGCGGTGGCCGGCCATGATGAGATGGATTTTTCCGGGCACGCTCCGATGGATACTCACTGTGGGAAGGTAGTGTGATCTAGATCTGAAGATCCCCGACTGTTTAAATAGACGATTCACCTACGTGGTTAGGGTGGTAAATGTAAAAACACCCCCACCTCTCGCATTCGCTCAACACATGGAAGATAGCCATTATTAAGGCACAGAAGCCGAGGAGTGCAACATTCATGGGAGGCTGGACACAACTCGTTATGACAGGTACTCGGGATTTGGAGGACAACCCGCCTTGCAATGTCGAAGATGATCTGCACACCGGACTTATCATCATTAAAGCCTGGTTCGGGGGCTACTGAGGGAGTCCAGGATTAGGGGGTCCTCGGACAGTCGGACTATATACTTTGGCCGGACTGTAGGACTATGAAGATACAAGATTGAAGACTTCGTCCCGTGTCCGGATGGGACTCTCCTTTGCGTGGAAGGCAAGCTTGGCAATTCGGATATGTAGATCTCCTCCCTTGTAACCGACTCTGTGTAACCCTAGCCCCCTCCGGTGTCTATATAAACCGGAGGGTTTTAGTCCGTAGGACAACAACAATCATACCATAGGCTAGCTTCCAGGGTTTAGCCTCTCCGATCTCGTGGTAGATCAACTCTTGTAATACTCATATCATCAAGATCAATCAAGCAGGAAGTAGGGTATTACCTCCATCGAGAGGGCCCGAACCTGGGTAAACATTGTGTCCCCCACCTCCTGTTACCATCCGCCTTAGACGCATAGTTCGGGACCCCCTACCCGAGATCCGCGGTTTTGACACTGACACCAGGTACTAAGACCAAAAGAGCTTCTCCATGGTGTTTCCCTCCTGAGACCGGAAGAATTGCGCGGCGTCGGCCGCACTCCTTGGGAGATCCGCAAAGGTGTCCGGAGAACTCCATAGTCGATTAAGCAAGGCATATCTCTGACTGCCAAATATACTATGTAAAAGAAAGGGCTTACCAGCCGCTATCTGTTCGGCTTGCTTGATCTCCTCGCGAGCCGCCCGGGACTCGGTCCACACCTCCTTGGCCTCCTGAAGAACCTTGGTGAGATCGACCGCTTGGGCCTTATCTCCTCCTCCAAGGCCTCGCACTTGTTGGTGGCATCCTGGAGCTCCTGCTCCACTTCGGTCACCTGCTCCTCATACTTGCGGCGGGTGACCTGCTCAGCCTCTAAATCTGCAGCCACTTGGCTCACTCGCGCCTGCTCTTTGGCTTGGGCGAGGGCACTCTTCAGGGTCTCGACCTCGGCCGCACTACCCGCAAATATGATCGGGACAACACATGAGATTAGACTCTGCATTGGCATATCACTTTAGGTGTGTAAACTTTTTTTTAAAACATACATTGCGCCTCATTAAACCACTTGTTGATGCGGATGAGGTCCTCATCGGCCCGCTCCAGCTTTCGCTTGAGTTCGGATACTTCAGCGGCCTGGTCGGTTGCCACTAACAGTGAAGCCTATTTATCAAAATAGACAAGTATGTTATCCCCTGCGAATATTACTTGAACCTCTATTCGGCCTTTCTTTTCAAAAGCCGAACAGAGTCTCAGGGGCTACTATCTATACACAAGCATATTTTTTGCATAAGCAAAGCAGCTAAGAATATTACATCACGCACCTCAAAGCCTGTTAATAGGCCGGTGAAGGCTTCGTTCGGCCTACTTTTGGCGGATTGAACCTTCTCAACCAACATACCCATGAGGGTACAGTGCTCCTACACAATGGAAGCACGTCGAAGCGCTTCCACCAGAGTGCCCGGTGCCTTTGGATTGATAGAGGTCGCCGGTGGAGTCGACGCTCCCTGAGGGAGTCCTGGATTAGGGGGTCTCCGGACAGCCGGACTATATCCTTTTGCCGGACTGTTAGACTATGAAGATACAAGATTGAAGACTTCGTCTCGTGTCCGGATGGGACTCTACTTAGCATGGAAGGCAAGCTAGGCAGTAAGGATATGGATATCTGCTCCTTTGTAACCGACTTGTGTAACCCTAACCCTCTTCGGTGTCTATATAAACCGGAGGGTTTTAGTCCGTAGGACACAATAACATACAATCATACCATAGGCTAGCTTGTAGGGTTTAGCCTCTTTGATTTCATGGTAGATCAACTCTTGTAATACCCATATCATCAAGAATAAATCAAGCAGGACGTAGGGTTTTACCTCCATCAAGAGGGCCCGAACCTGGGTAAAACATCGTGTCCCCTGCCTCCTGTTACCATCCGCCTAGACGCACAGTTCGGGACCCCCTACCCGAGATCCGCCAGTTTTGACACCGACATTGGTGCTTTCATTGAGAGTTCCTCTGTGTCGTCATCATCAGGCTTGATGGCTCCTTCGATCATCGTTAGCGATGTAGTCCAGGGTGAGACTTTTCTCCCCGGACAGATTTTTGTATTCGGTGGCTTTGCACTGTGGCCCAATTCGCTTGGCCATCTGGAGCAGATTGAAAGCTACGCCCCTGGCCATCAGGTCAGGTTTGGAAGCTTAAACTACACGACTGATATCCGCGGAGACTTGATCTTCGACGGATTCAAGCCTCTGCCTTGTGATTCACACGGTCACGATGAGTACGATTTAGCTCTACCATCAGACAGTGTTCAGGAGATTGCACCGGCAGCCGCTCCGACCCTCAATTCGGAGCCAGTTGCGCCGTCCATAGACGGGTGGATGGACCCCGCCACGGAGGCCTTACCCTCAGCGGCGATCGAGCCGAACATCGACCTTACCATGCACAAAAGCCGTGTTGTCAGACTAACGGATCCTTCTCCGGCCACGGACTCTGAACCGTCTGCGCCCGTTCCTAGCGAATTTGATTGGGCGTCGATCATGGAGTTTACCTCCGCGGATATTTTTCAGCACTCGCCCTTTGGCGACATACTGAACTCATTAAGGTCTCTCTCCTTGTCAGGAGGACCCTGGCCGAACTATGTACGGCCGGATTGGGATGCGGATGACGAAGAAATTCGCTGCCCACCCACCACCCACTTAGTACCACTGTCGACAACTTAATCGACATGCTCGACTTCAACTCCGAAGACATCGACAGTATGGCCGATGATGCGGGAGACGAAGAGGAATCACTGTCCATAGGGCACTGGATAGCCACCTCATCATACGATATATACATGGTGGACACACCCAAAGAATGCAATGGTGACGAGACAGCGGAGGATGACCCCTCCAAGAAGCAACCCAAGCGCCGACGTCAGCGGTGCCGCTCTAAGTCCCGCCAAAGCAAAAGTGGTGATATCGGCACAGGAGATAATAACACTCCGGATAGTGCCGAAGATGGCAACAATCCCGTCCAGGACGATCTAGGACAGGAGGATGGAGAGGCCATCCCTCCAGAGAGAGCGGCAGATGGAGAGGCGGGGGATGATAATTACATGCCCCCTCCGAAGATGAGGCAAGCCTCGACAATGACGAATTCGTCATGCCAGAGGATCCTGTCGAACAAGAGCGCTTCAAGCGCCGGCTTATAGCCACGGCAAATAGCCTTAAGAAAAAGCAGCAGCAGCTTAAAGCTAATCAAGATCTGCTAGCTGACAGATGGACTGAAGTCATCGCGGCCGAGGAATATAAACTCGAACGCCCCTCCAAGAGTTACCCAAAATGCAGGTTGCTACCCCGACTGGAGGAAGAAGCGTATGACGCGACTGATCGGCCACCTCGTGGCCGCGATAGGGAGGCATTCCATCCAAAAGCTCAGCTTGCACCCCGACGCCATTCAAATAAAAAGGCATGGGGAAATACGCCAGACCTGTGAGACGTACTGGAGGACAAAGCAAAACATGCAAGATCGATCTACGGATCACGAGGGCACGCCACTACGCGAGACAATAAACGTCACGCCGGATACAATAAAAGTAAATCCGACCGAGCCGAACACAGCGGGCAAGACTCATTGGAGCTGCGTCGCGATATAGCCCAGTACAGAGGTGCCGCAAACCCCTTATGCTTCACAGACGAAGTAATGGATCATCAAATCCCAAAGGGTTTCAAACCCGTAAACATAGAACCATACGACGGCACAACAGATCCTACGGTATGGATCGAGGATTTCCTCCTGCATATCCACATGGCACGCGGTGATGATCTACACACCATTAAATACATCCCACTCAAACTTAAAGGACTAGCTCGGCATTGGCTCAACAGCTTGCCAGCAGAGTCCATTGGCTGTTGGGAAGATCTGGAAGCCGCATTCCTCGACAACTTTCAGGGCAATTATGTGCGACCACCAGACACCGATGACTTGAGCCACATAATTCAGCAGCCACAGGAACCGGCCAGGCAATTCTGGACACGGTTCCTAACAAAGAAAAATCAAATCGTCGACTGTCTGGATGCAGAGACTCTAGCAGCTTTCAATTACAACATCCGCGACGAGTGGCTAGCCCGGCACCTTGGTCAGGAAAAGCCGAAATCTATGGCAGCCCTCACGACACTCATGACCCGCTTGTGCAGGAGAAGACAGCTGGCTGGCTCGCAGTAACAACATATCAAAGAACCATGGTACTTCGGATACCAAGTACGATAGTAGCATGTCACGCCGCAACAAACATAAGCGCTGCATTAACAGCGACAATACCGAGGATACGTCAGTCAATGCCGGATTCAAAGGCTCTAAACCCGGTCAGCGGAAAAAGCCATTCAAAAGAAGCACTCCGGGCCCGTCCAATTTGGACCGTATACTCGATCGCTCGTGTCAAATACATGGCACCCCCGACAAGCCAGCCAACCACACCAATAGGGATTGTTGGGTGTTCAAGCAGGCCGGCAAGTTAATTGCCGAAAACAAAGATAAGGGGCCACATAGCGATGACGAGGAGGAGCCCCGGCAGCCAAATACCGGAGGACAGAAGAGGTTGCCCCCACAAGTGCGGACGGTGAACATGATATACGCAACCCACATCCCCAAGAGGGAGCGGAAGCATGTGCTCAGGGACGTATATGCGTTGGAGCCAGTCGCCCCAAAGTTCAACCCATGGTCCTCCTGTCCGATCACTTTCGATTGCAGGGACCACCCCACTAGTATCCGTCATGGCGGATTCGCCGCACTGGTCCTAGACCCAATCATTGACGGATTTCACCTCACTCGAGTCCTTATGGATGGCGGCAGCAGCCTGAACCTGCTCTACCAGGACACGGTGCGCAAAATGGGTATAGACCCCTCAAGGATCAAACCCACAAAAACGACCTTTAAAGGCGTCATACCAGGTGTAGAGGCCCATTGCATAGGCTCAGTCACACTGGAAGTGGTCTTCGGATCCCCGGATAACTTCCGAAGCGAAGAGTTAATCTTTGATATAGTCCCGTTCCATAGTGGTTATCATGCACCGCTCGGGCGAACTACATTTGCGAGATTCAATGCGGTACCGCATTATGCATACCTCAAGCTCAACATGCCAGGACCTCAGGGGGTCATTACAGTTAATGGAAACACAGAGCGCTCTCTCCGAACGGAGGAGCACACTACGGCCCTCGCAGCGGAAGCGCAAAGCAGCCTCTTAAGGCAATCCACTAGTTCGGCATGTAAGGACCCGAACACCTTCAAGCGCGCCCGGAGTAATCGGCAACAGGACCGCCTGGCACGTTCTGAGCTCGCACAGCAATGCGGCCCCACCCCGGCCCAAGCCAAACGGCGAAATTCGTGCCACGCATACATAATTACGCATTAAAAATACCATGGGCGCAGGTATGGTGGGGGCATGACTACGGCATGCCCCAAGACGTGGCTTAAACCGCACTAGGGGCTTCCCGCTTTGTTATTTTTCTCTCTTTCAGGACATTAATCTCTGGAAACCCGGTCCGGCAGCATGATTGTCGAACACATGATGCAGCAACCAAGGAGGCAGAAAGCTACATCACACCACGAAACTCCCAGGTGGATTACGATAACGAGTGACATACTTGCTCTAATATTATTCCTCAGCTTGCCTTAGAGGGGACATAGTCCTACTTTTTGCTTATTGCACTGCATGTATCATTCTGCTTCAACGCACCTTTTTGAATAAACAATGCATAGCATTAAGACTATTATTGCATTCTTCTTTTATATATATATATATATATATATATGTATGTTCATTCATGACATCCAGCACCCGTACACTCTGGTACGGCCAATACACCAGGGGCTTAAGTACCCCACAATATGGTGTGAGAAGTCCGAACACTTTCACAAGTGCGGCACCCCGAACTTATAGCATTATATGCATCAGCTCTGAATCATGTCTTGGGTCAATAGTTGGGTTTGCCCGGCTCCCATGTTTTGGTACCTTACGTTCCGCTATATCGGCTAAGGTAGCACTGGGAGAACTACTGTGATTGTGCCCCGGTTCTG
Organism: Triticum urartu; assembly: GCF_003073215.2. Taxonomy (NCBI): domain Eukaryota; kingdom Viridiplantae; phylum Streptophyta; class Magnoliopsida; order Poales; family Poaceae; genus Triticum; species Triticum urartu. The sequence goes on along the minus strand of NC_053024.1, from coordinate 104,769,959 downwards.
CTGGGCTAAGCACCTCAGTAGAGAAAGCTAAAACTGACTATCATGATAAGGCGAGAGACTGGTCGTTGTTCGAGAGGTTTTCGAGTCCTTAAAGACTTATGCCGCTTAGAGCGAGGAGTCGGCCCTGTCCGGCTTAAGGCGTGTATCGCGCCCTAGATTCGGCCTTCCGAATACTAGGGGCTTCGCCGAAATTTAAAATTATAGAATTCTATGGCTAAGTGAGAGTGATAAAGCATTATTAGTCCAATTGCCTTGTTCGTTGTGCCGAGCACCTCCCTCGAAGGACCCAAAAATGGGAACAAGAGTGCTCAGGTTTATCCCGAACACCCCAGCACTCGTGGCATGGGGGCAGAAGCCGACGACTAGCCATCTCTCAGATTTGATAAACAGCCGAACAGAAGGTAATATTTTAAATTCAAACAAGCGTTGCATAGCGCATATGAACAAGTTTTCATAAATACAGGATTACACAAGCGAGTTTACTCAAATATTATATCTTTCATACACTCGTCCGCTACGAGACGGGCACCCTTCAGGACACCCTCATAGTACATCTCGGGGTGGCGATGCTCCTTGCCCGCCGGCGGCCCTTCCTTAATTAGCTTCACGGCATCCAGCTTGTCCCATTGCACCTTCACACGGGCAAAAGCCCGGCGTGCACCTTCGATGCAGACGGATCGCTTGATGACTTCTAGCCGTGGGCAGGCATCTATGAGCCGCCTCACCAGGCCGAAGTAGCTGTTGGGAAGGGCGTCGCCAGGCCACATCCGGACTATAAAGCCCTTCATGGCCTGTTCGGCCACCTTGTGCAGCTCGACCAGCTGCTTTAGCTGGTCGCTCATGGGCACCGGGTGTTCGGCCCCAGTATACTAAGACCAGAACAACTTCTCCGTTGAGCTTCCCTCCTCGGCCTGGTAAAACTGTGCGGCATCTGACACGCTACGGGGCAAATCTGCGAACGCTCCTGGAGAGCTCCGATTCGGGTAAGTAACAAGTAATTTACTTTCACATGCTTACTCTGCATAAAGAATGCCTTACCCGGCGCTATTTTCTTCATCGCCTCAATCTCCTGGAGGGATTTTTGGGCTTCAGCCTTAGCATTTTTTGCGCTTTCGAGGGCCGCGGCAAGCTCGGACCCTCGCGTCTCCGAGTCACGCTCCAGCGCCTCATGCTTCGACACGAGAGCTTGGAGCTCTTGCTGCACCTCGCCCACCCGTGCCTCCTGCCTTTCCTGCTCGATGCGCTCCTTGGCCGCTTTGTCTTCGGCCTTGGATAGCGCTTGCTTCAGGGTCGCCACCTCGGTCGTGGCCCCTAGCAAATTGACGATGATCCTGTCATTTTGCAACCGTGTCTTCTTTTATATATACATATCTATAGACAGGATATTACTTACCCTTGTTCTCCTCGAGCTGCCTCTTGGCAAGGCCGAGCTCTTTCTTGGACCCCTCGAGGTCCTGCTTCAATGCGGCAACCTCCGCAGTCTGTGCGGCAGAGGCCAGCAGCGAAGCCTGCATACGCATATAGACATACTTATGTTAGACTCCTGCAATATTGTTTGATCCTCTATTCGGCTTTTCTTTGTGAACACCGAACAGAGCATCAGGGGCTACTGTCTATGCGGTAATATTTTTCCTATATTTTAAATACTTACCTCAAAGTCTATTAGAAGGCTGGCACAGGCTTCAGTCAGTCCGCTCTTGGCGGACTGAACCTTCTGGACCACCGCACTCATAATAGTGTGGTGCTCTTCGTCAATGGAAGCGCTGCGAAGCACTCCCAGCAGATTGTCCGGTGCCTCTGGATGGGCAGAGGTCACCGGCACAGGCGTCTTTCCCCTCTTGGAAGGAGGACGCCTTCCCGAGTCCAGAACCACTGGAGGTTCCGGCGCGGTGTTCGGCTGAGGGCCAAACTCGGAGCCCTTGGGGGCTTTGCTCCCCCTGCCCCCGGAGTCCGGAAGGTTGCTTTGAGGCGCCTCCAGGACTGTCTCCCCTCGACCCAGTGCCTCTTGAGACAACACCTCGGCGTTGTCCATAGGGCAAGGGGAGGTGGCGGTCGGAAGTGGATCGCTATCCATATCCGACGAGCCCAGGGAGCCGTCCGACGAGGATACGTCGATGCGGTTCGGGGCGGTCTGCACAATCATAATTCAGCGTTAGGAGAAGCAGTGCGACAAAGGAATTCTATGAGTTAGTCTGGTATCCAAATACTAACGACTTCTCTAGGGGCTTGGCCCTGAGCAGCCACTCGTCTTTGCCTTCGGCGGCGGTGGTGGAGTAGTCCGGAAGGAGAGTCCTTCCCTTCTTGGACCCTTCGGCCCCCCAGTAGGGGCGGCCTTCCTTTTCTTGTCTCCCCCGACTTGAGGGGGAACATCTTCATCTTCCTCCTCGTCTTCAGGGGAGGAGTGTGTCGCGGAGTTATGGACGATGAGTCCGATAACACCTGGCGCCGGGAACTCTTTCGGGTTCCCTTGGCCTTCTTGGTTTTCTCCGGCACCTTGTAAGGAGCCGGGGTCAGCATCTCCGTCAGGAGAGTGTCCGCGGTGTCTTCGGGCAGAGGGGCCGGACAGTTAATCTGCCTCGACGTCTCCACCCAGTCCTGTCAAAGGCATGGAGATCAGACCCCGGACACGGTTAAGCTAGGGGAAATAAATATCCTACCAGATGTATAGAACTCACCGAATGCGCTCGGCACTTCGCGCTTAGCCCGCGGTCCTCGGTGAGAGAGGGAGGGACCTCGGTGCCCTTGAACAGCACCTTCCAGACGTCCTTGTGCATCGTGTCGAAGAGCTCGCTCAGAGTCTGGTGCTGGGCTGGGTCGAACTCCCACAAGTTGAAGTCCCGTTGTTGGCACGGGAGGATCCCGCGGATGAGCATGACGTGGACTATGTTGACAAGCTTGAGCTTCTTGCTTGCCATACTCCGGATACATTTCTGGAGTCCATCCAGCTCCACCGATGAACCCCACGATAAGCCCTTCTCTTTCCAGGAAGTGAGTCGTGTAGGGAATCCGGATCGAAACTCGGGGGACACCGCCCATTTGGTGCCGCGCTGCTCGGTGATGTAGAACCAGGACGATTGCCACCCCTTTATGGTATCCACGAAGGAGCCCTCAAGCCATGTGACATTGGGAATCTTGCCACCATGGCTCCGCCGCATTCTGCTTGTTGGCCTCCCACCACCTTCGGCTTGATGTTAAAGGTCTTCAGCCACAGGCCGAAGTGGGGTCGGACGCGGAGGAAAGCCTCGCACACGACGATGAACGCCGAAATGTTGAGGACGAAGTTCGGGGCCAGATCATGAAAGTCCATCCTGTAGTAGAACATGAGACCACGGACGAATGGATGGAGGGGAAACCCCAGTCCGCGGAGGAAGTGGTGGAGGAAAACTACCCTCTCATGAGGTTCCGGGGTAGGAACGATCTGCCCCGCAGCGGGCAGCCGATGCGCGATATTCGCGGCTAAGTATCCGGCGCCGCGTAGCTTTTTGATGTGCCCCTCCGTAATGGAGGAAGCCATCCATTTGCCCCCCCCCCCCGCTCCAGACATGTTTTGAGAAGGTTGAGGGGAAGGATGTGGACTTGGGTGTTGGAGCTCGAGTGCGCAAGAGTGGATGAGCAAGGAGGAAGAAGGCGTGGGTAGAAGAAAGGTTAAACCTTGTCCCTTTATAAGGGCGGCCGAAACTATGCGCCCTCACTAGCCTGGTAAAACTCGCTTATCCCCCAAGCACCGTAATCGATGGCGCGGTTGGGTTACCCACGCTCGTTGAGGGAGTCCTGGATTAGGGGGTGTTCGGATAGCCGAACTATACCTTCAGCCGGACTCCTGGACTATGAAGATACAAGATTGAAGACTCCGTCCCGTGTCCGGAAGGGACTTTCCTTGGCGTGGAAGGCAAGCTTGGCGATACGGATGTTCAGATCTCCTACCATTGTAACCGACTCTATGTAACCCTATACCTCTCCGGTGTCTATATAAACCGGGGGGTTTTAGTCCGTAGGACAACATACACATCAACAATCATACCATAGGCTAGCTTCTAGGGTTTAGCCTCTCTGATCTCGCGGTAGATCTACTCTTGTACTACCCATATCATCAATATTAATCAAGCAGGACGTAGGGTTTTGCCTCCATCGAGAGGGCCCGAACCTGGGTAAAACTTTGTGTCCCTTGCCTCCGGTTACCATCAGGCCTAGACGCACAGTTCGGGACCCCCTACCCGAGATCCGCCGGTTTTGACACCGACATTGGTGCTTTCATTGAGAGTTCCTCTATGCCGTCGCCGTCAGGCCCGATGGCTCCTACGATCATCAATGGCGATGCAGTCCAGGGTGAGACCTTCCTCCCCGAATAGATCTTCATCTTTGGTGTCTTCGCATTGCGGGCCAATCCACTTGGCCATCTAGAGCAGATCGAAAGCTACGCCCCTGGCCGTCAGGTCAGATTTGGAAATTTAAACTACACGGCTGACATCCGCGGGGACTTGATCTTCGACGGACTCGAACCACCGCCGAGCGCGCCACACTGTCACGACGAGAATGATCTAGCTCTGCCGCCGAACAGTGCCCTGGAGGCCGCACCCGCGTCGGCTCCGACCCTTAGTTCGGAGCCAGCCGCGCCAATCGAGGATGGGCGGTTGGACGCCACCTCGGGGGCTGTGATCCCAACGGCGGTTGAGCCGAACACCAGCCCCGTACTCTGCGAGACTCGTGACTCCACAAAGCCGGATTCTTCTCCGGACTCCGAACCCTCCGTGCCCCTGCCGATCGAATCCGATTGGGCGCCGATCATGGAGTTCACGGCCGCGGACGTCTTTCAGCACTCGCCTTTCGGCGATATCCTGAAGTCACTGAAGTCTCTCTCTTTATCAGGAGAGCCCTTGCCGGACTACGGTCAGCAAGGTTGGAGTACGGACGATGAAGAAATTCAAAGCCCACCCACCACCCACTTTGTAGCCACTGTCGATGATTTAACCGACATGCTCGACTTTGACTCCAAAGACATCGATGGTATGGACGCCGATGAAGGAGACAATGAAGAACCAGCGCCTATTGGGCCCTGGAACGCCACCTCGTCATATGACGTATACACGGTGGACGCAGAAAAGATGACGACGAGGAGCGAAAGGACGCGCCGAAGGCCTGTTCCCTCGAAAAGCAGTCAAAATGGCGACGCAAGCGCCGCCCCAAATCCCGCCTTGACAGAAATAGCGATCACACAGACCCAGCGCTGGAGCAGGGCGAACCACTGCCGGACAATGGCAATCCGGATATCCAAACCGAACAAACAAATCCTATCAGGGATAATGGTCCGGATGACATAACGCCGGACAGGCACCCGGAGCATCAGAATGCCCGCGAAAGGCTCGTTGCCACCGCAAGGAGCCTTAAAAAGCAGAAGCGAAGGCTCAAGGCCGCGCAAAACAAACCCCAATTCAGATGGAGTAAAATACTTAATACAGCAGCAATGTACAGCGACGATCGCCCCTCAAAGAGCTACCCAAAGCGGAAGCTGCTACCTGAATTCGATGAGGAGGCCTCCAACCCCCCACAACCAAATATCAAAGCAACCACCTGGTCGGATAGACGACCCCTCTATCAACACAGAACGGCATACAATGCCGCTCACAATACAACACGCGACCCACGCAAGGGCTCGCACCCAAAGGATGGCGCAACAAGATCCATCTATGGACCACGCAAGCGCGCCCCAGCATACAATGCAACACAACAAGCATCAGAACAATGTGGTACACCTAGTTACAGGGGTGCCGCACACCCCCTATGTTTCACCGATGAGGTGCTGGACCATGAATTTCCAGAGGGATTCAAGCCCGTAAACATAGAGGCATACGATGGGACAACAGACCCTGGGGTTTGGATTGAGGACTATATCCTTCATATCCATATGGCTCGAGGAGATGATCTCCACACCATCAAATACTTCCCCTCAAGCTCAAAGGGCCAGCTCATCACTAGCTCAAAGGCCTCCCCGAAAGCTCCATTGGAAGTTGGGAAGAGCTCGAAGACGCCTTTCGGGCAAATTTTCAAGGAACTTATGTCCGACCTCCGGATGCGGACAATTTGAGTCATATAACTCAACAGCCCGGAGAGTCAGCCCGAAAGCTTTGGAACAGGTTTCTCACTAAAAAGAACCAGATTGTCGATTGTCCGGACGCTGAAGCCTTTGCAGCTTTCAAGCATAGCGTCCGTGACGTATGGCTCGGCAGACACCTCGGCCAAAATAAGCCGAGAACGATGGCCGCATTAACAAACCTCATGACCCGCTTTTGCGCGGGTGAGGATAGCTGGCTAGCCAGATGCAGCACCAACGACCCCAGTACATCTGAAGTTAGAGATGGAAACGGGAAATCACGGTGCAACAGCAATAGCTAACGCTGGAATAAAGAAGACAGCACGAAGGGCACGGCGGTAAATGCCGGAATCAAAAGCTCCCGGCCAGGTCAAAAGCCGCCCACTAAAGGCACCAGGGATGAACCGTCCAGCCACAACAAAATTCTGGACCAGGTATGTCAGATACATAGTACCCCTAGCAAGCCCGCTAATCATACTCACAGAGAATGTTGGGTCTTCAAGCAGTCTGGCAAGCTCAACACCATACACAAGGGGGAGGATACACCAAGTGAAGATGAGGACGAGCCTCCCAAGCAAGACACTAGGGAACAAAAGAAATTCCCACCAGAAGTCAAAACAGTAAACGTACTACACATGATCAAGGAAAAAAACAATGCGGCACCCCGAGGAAAATATACCCAAGTGCCTGTCACCGCGAAGTCCTGCCAATGGTCGTCTTAACCGATCATTTTCGACCATCGCGATTACTCAGCAAGTATCCGACACGCAGGATGGGCTGCCTTGGTATTAGACCCAGTAATTGGCGGATATCACTTCACACGAGTCTTGATGGACGGCGGCAGCAGCCTAAACCTAATATACCAGGATACAATCCGCGGGATGGGGTTAGACCCAACACAAATTCACCATAGCAATACTACCTTCAAAGGAGTAATGCCAGGCCCAGGGGCTCGTTGTACAGGCTCCCTCCTACTACAAGTTATATTCGGCTCCCCCGATAACTTCCGTAGCGAGCATTTAACCTTCCACATCGCTCCGTTTCAAAGTGGCTATCAAGCACTGCTCGGGCGCGAAGCTTTCGCTCGCTTTCATGCAATACCACACTACGCCTCCCTCACACTCAAGATGCCCGGTCCACGTGGCATCATTTCAGTGCACGGAAATATCAAGCGATCTCTGTGCGCCGAAGAGAGTGAGGTTGCCCTGGCAGCCACACACTAAAGGCGCCCGGACTAGCCAAAGCGCCCCATAGGTCGTCAAGACCTCAGACACAACTAATCGAGTCCGGCGCCGCTACTTATACCGAATAAATGGTCACACCCCTATTTACAAGGGGCTCAACGCGCGCAGACATGTGGCCATTCCTCCTCATTTTAAATTATGCATAGTTTCTTTAATTATCTTTTTCACATGACAACCATTTTCACCTAAATTCCTCTCTTTTACAGACAATCATCGTGCCACACCCGTCCAGGATACGGCACAACGGAGACACAGGCGCAGACGTGCGGCAGGGACCCGCTCCAAGGATTCTTTTTAGATTAAGACCCTGCGTAAACCTTTTTTACTGTCTCTTGTTGATACATATCCACCGTTGAGAAGGATGCTGACGTCTTGGCATGTGGCCACGCCAAACCAATGCATGGACCTAGACATAAGGGGCTTCTTACGAAGGCCATTATTTAGGCCCGGTTTATACCACAAAGACCGAATACCTTAGGGAGTGTTCAGCGTCACGAGTTTGGCCCTATATACATCAGCTCCGAATCATTGTCTTTGGTCAAATGTTGGGTTTGCCCGGCTCCTGTGTTTTGGTGCCTTACATTCCACTTTACCGGCTAAGGTAGCACCAGGAGAACTACTGCGATTGTGCCCTGGTTCATCCGGACGAGCACCTCAGTAGAGAAAGCCGAAAACTGATTGTCATGATCTAGCGCGAGACTGGTCAACCACTCGATGACCCATGGGAATGTTAGAATTCCTCCGCCTTAATGAAGGGCCGCTTTCCGGCCAGGCATATACGCACCCAGGGATCGGGAGAGTGCGGAGCCACCAGGGGCTATCTAGTAGCCCCATTGTCAAACTCCTATGGCTGAGTGAAAGTGTTAAAGCATTATAGTCCGGTTGCCTCGCTCGCTCCGCTATCACCTCCTTAATAGGACCAAGACGTTGGGTTAAGTGTGAACGCGTGTTTCTGCGAACCCCTCCGCATTATATGCGTGGGGGTTGAAGCCGACGACTGCAATCTTTCAGGTTATACACATGTATACATAAACGGCCGCCTAGGAGGCATCACATTACTTTCAGGCAAAAGTATAAAAGTAGCCTTATGAAAATTTATAAAAGCATTTCGCTTATAATGAGATTACATGTCACTCAAACATAATATTTTTTGAGCACTGGGTCTCTATCAAACAAGCACCCTCAAGAACTTCCTCAAAGTAGTGCTCAGCAGCCCTTCGACCTATGGCCGAAGCCTGCGCTGCAACAGTGGTAGCATCCATCTCCGCCCAGTATGCTTTAGCACGGGCAAAGGCCATTCGTGTACCTTCTATACACGCCGACCTCTTCATCGCATTAATGCGTGGCACCACGTCAAGGTACTGCTGCACCAAGCCAAAATAGCTGTTCGGTTTCAGCCTTTCCGGCCATAGCTGATCCACAACAGACCTCATGGCGAGTTCGGACAATCTATTTAGTTCGGCCCATTCGGCTAGTTGGTCAGACAACGAAAGTGGACGCTCGGGAGAATGGAATTGTGTCCAAAACAGTTGGTCCACTTCACGGTCTGTCTGACCCTTGAAGTACTTGGCCGCATCAGCAGCGCTCGCCGCCAAATCCATATACGCATCCTCCGAACTCCACAGCCGATCCAGAGGGGCATACCATGGATCTGAACTTCCTATGCAACATAAAGGATTTCCCGGCTACAATATCCCCGGCTTCCCGCAGCTCCTCCTTCTTTGCCCTCATAGCAGAGCGGAGGTCTTTTCCCGTTGCAGCAACCTTCTCAAGGTCCGATGCCTTTGCCTGGTTTTCCTTTTCAAGAGCCCGGCAACGGTCGACGGTGGCTTTTAATTCTATGGCCATATTGGCCATCTTATCCCGGCTCTCGCCATGCGAGGCCTTCTCGGCTCGCAACTCTTCGGCCGCCTTCAAAGCAGCCGCATTACCCAATCTTGCTTGTTCCTTGGCTCGGGCAAGTTCCGCCCGCAAGGTTTCAATAGTGGTAGCTCCATCTGCAGTAATAACATGTTAAATATACTGGTTTCATGCCGCTCTTACTATGCGGCGTTTACCAGATAATAACACCTACCCTGCGCCTCGTCAAGACTTTTGTTAACAAGCTCGATGTCGGCGTCTGCCGCATCCAACTGCCGTTTTAAATGGGCAAACTCGCTAGTCCGGCTAGCCACCGGAGCTTCCATCACCTGCTCTTAAAAATAGTATGGTTACTACCTGGGATTATGATCCTTTGATTGTCGTCGTTCCCAACGACAACCAGAGTCTCAGGGGCTACTATCTACATAGGGCACACTTAGCATGTGCAGGACTATCATACATTATTTTACGTACCACAAAACCTGTCAGTAGACTCATAAAAGCTTTATGCAATCCGCTTTCGGCGGACAAGATTCTCTCCATCACCGTATTCATCAGCACACGGTGTTCATCTAAGATGGCCTCTTGCCCCACCAACTCCCTCAGAACATCCGACCGCACACTAGACGGTGCCGGACTCGTTTGTCTGCTCTCTTCGGGAGCCGGACACTGGGAACTTCGGGGGTCGACGAGATTATCTTCTGGCCTCGCCAGACTCGGAGAGGCCCTCCGCGACGACACTTCAGGGTCGCCCGCTTCAGGAGCGGAGGAGTCCGGTGGAGGCGTTTCGCTCTCCATCATCTCTGGAAGAAGATCCCCCGAAGATGAGCTCATTTGAGAGGGGCTAAGGCCCGAACTGCAAAGATACATGCAGTGGTTATCTTCTCAGAAGAAAAGATGACATATCTGTACTATTAAGGTATTTTGGGTCACTTACGACTCGTGGGAGAATTGATCCCCCCGAGGACTTTGTGCGGCAACCGCACCCCCCGGGGTAGGACCCTCTGTGGCAGACTTCTTCTCCCGTTTTGAAGCTTCGGCTTCCGAATCCCCAGATGCAATCCTTTTCCTCTTCTGGTCGTCTTCCTTCGTGAAGACGCTCGCTCCATCGGCTGGAGCGGCCAGCGTTTGGGGCCCGTGACCGCCCGCATTTCCCTTCAAGGGCTCCGGGCAAGGTAAGGTCTGGAGCATCTTTTCCAAACCCAAACCCTTAGGGAGGGGGGCCGAGCACCGAATCAACTTCGCCTTCATTAGGCAGTCCTGGTCAAAAAGCAAACTCTCAGAAATAACTTCGCATCAAAGGAGAGGTAGTACGCTCGGTCGGAAGATGCCTTGCCTGCTCGGCGGCACGGTTGCTACTCAGGCCCACGTCCTCGGTAATTTCCGGACACTCCACTTGAGGTCCGAAGAACAACTTGTACATCTCCTCATGCGTCAGGCCGAGGAAATTTCGAATGGTGCGCGGTCCCTCGGGATTGAACTCCCACAAGCGAAGAGGCCGGCGTTTGCAAGGCTGGACTTGACGAACCAGCATAACTTGTGTTACCGCGACCAAACTGAAATCTCCATTAAAGAGATCTTGAATGCGGCTTTGCAGTATAGGCACGTCCTTGGCCAGACCCCAGCTCAATCCACTGCTAATCCATGACATCAGCGGTGGTGGAGGGCCTGGGCGGAAGACAGGGGCGGCCGCTCACTTGGCACTTCTAGGAGCCGTGATGTAGAGCCACTCCTGTTGCCACAATTCAGACACCTCTGGAATGGAACCTTTGGGCCATGCAGCTCCCGTCATCTTGTGTATTGAGGCACCTCCACACTCCGCATGTTGCCCCTCGATCAACCTCGGTTTTACTTCAAAGGTCTTGAGCCATAGGCCAAAATGAGGGGTAACCCAGAGGAAGGCCTCGCACATAACAATAAATGTCGTGATATGAAGAAAGGAGTCCGGAGCTAGATCATGGAAATCTAGCCCGTAGTAAAACATCAAGCCCCTGACAAAAGGATCCAATGCAAGGCCTAGACCTCGGAGGAAGTGGGAGACGAACACGACGCTCTCGTTGGGTTCGGGGGAGGGGACGGCCTGCCCCCGGGGAGGCAGCCGATGCAGAATCTCGGCAGTCAGATATCTGGCCTCCCTCAACTTTTTGACGTCTTCTTCCGTGACGGAAGAAGGCACCCATCGGCCTTGAAGGCTAGATCCGGACATGACTGAAGGTTCGGAGCACCTGACCTGAACTTTGGGCGTTTGAGCTTGAGGTGGGGGAAGGATTCGATTGTGCACGGGAGGGAAAAATAAAAGGCCTCGTCCCTTTATAAAGAGGGTGGATATCGAGCGTCCTCTCCATGTCCGTTTGGACTTGCCTATGATCTAAGAGTCCTAGAAGCGGTTGGGTTACCCATGCCCGTATTGATGAGAATCCCGGAATAAGGGGACATGATCTCTGCTTTGACAAGACGTGCCAAGGAAACCGCCTCGCATAACGCGCTGAGGTGGGATACTGAAACGACTCGGATAAAGGCTTGGCTGTGATGTGTCACACTACGGAATACGTTAGCAGATTAGATTTGTGTAAATATTATTCTCTCTATGGCAATATGTGGAAACTTATTTTGCAGAGACGGACACTATCTTTGTGTTCAAAATCTTCTATGAAGTACTTGGAGGAGGAACCCGCCTTGCAATGCCGAAGACAAACTGTGCGCCGGACTCATCGTCATTGAAGCCTGGTTCAGGGGCTACTGAGGGAGTCCTGGATTAGGGGGTGTTCGGATGGCCGGACTCCTGGACTATGAAGATACAAGATTGAAGACTCCGTCCCATGTCCGGAAGGGACTTTCCTTAGCGTGGAAGGCAAGCTTGGCGATACGGATGTTCAGATCTCCTACCATTGTAACCGACTCTATGTAACCCTAACCCTCTCCGGTGTCTATATAAACCGGGGGGGTTTAGTCCGTAGGACAACATACACATCAACAATCATACCATAGGCTAGCTTCTAGGGTTTAGCCTCTCTGATCTCGCGGTAGATCTACTCTTGTACTACCCATATCATCAATATTAATCAAGCAGGACATAGGGTTTTACCTCCATCGAGAGGACCCGAACCTGGGTAAAACTTCGTGTCCCTTGCCTCATGTTACCATCCAGCATAGACGCACAGTTCGGGACCCCCTACCCGAGATCTGCCGGTTTTGACACCGACACTAACCCTCTCCGGTGTCTATATAAACCGGAGGGTTTTAGTCCGTAGGACACAATAACATACAATCATAACATAGGCTAGCTTCTATGGTTTAGCCTGTCTGATCTCATGGTAGATCAACTCTTGTAATACCCATATCATCAAGAATAAATCAAGCAGGACGTAGGGTTTTACCTCCATCAAGAGGGCCCGAACCTGGGTAAAACATCATGTCCCCTGCCTCCTGTTACCATCCGCCTAGACGCATAGTTCGGGACCCCCTACCCGAGATCCGCCGGTTTTGACACCGACACTCCCCCTCCTTTAAAGGGGGTTGCTCGTTCGATTCCGGAGTCGTATGGGTCTCTGGAATAATGTTCGGCTGGGGGCCAGATTGGTCATGGCCCCCGTCACCAGTCTCCATGGGGGTTGGTTCCCCCATGTTCTCGGCAGCCGAGGTGTTGCCCTCTGGCGCCGTCTTGGCAGCCTCCCGCACCTCTCCATGGCCTAGAGAGGCTCTTCGAGACAACACTTCGGTGCTGTCCGTGGCGGTTGGCGGAGAGGCTCGCGGAGGCGTCTCGCTCTCCACCATCCCGGGCTCCAGCGAGTTCCCCAAAGATGATGATAGTTGGGGGAGATTGCGGGCCGGACTACAGCACGCAAGTTAATGTGTTAAAACTACAATCATCAAAACCGGATATATGTACGTTACCCTTGGATACTTACGATGCGGCCAGGGGCTTCGACCTGGGGCGCCACTCGGGGATGGCTTCGGCATCCGAGTCCGAGCCGTCTAAAAGGGATATCTTCCCCCTCTTGGACGCCTCCGCCTCTAGGTCCACGGAGGTTGCCCTTTTCTTCTTCCTCTCCTTAAGGGGAGAATTGCTCTCCTCCTCCTCCTCTTCGTTTTCATCTCCCTCATGGGAGGAGGGAGCTTCAGTATCTCCGGACGCAGTGTCCGAAGTACCTTTATGGTGGAGGTCACTTTTGGCCTCCTTGTCCTTCTTCTTGGCCTTCTTTTCCGGCGCCTAGTATGGCATTGGGACCAGCATCCTCGTTAGTAGAGGAATGACAGGGTCTTCGGGTAGCAGAGCCGGACACATGATCTGCTCCGCCTTCTTTGTCCAGCCCTAATTGAAGAATGGAAGGCTCAACATACCCTTTGATTTACGAACTGAAGTTGTGTTCGGAAACTAGAAAACTTACTGGGGCGGGTGGATGAGCGCAGTCGAGGCCGATGTCATCGGTCGTCTCTGGCCACGACTTCTGGGCCTTGAAAAGGAGATTCCAGATCTCTTTGTGCATTGTGCCAAAGAATCGCTGCAGGGTCCACGAACCATCTGGATTGAACTCCCACATGTGGAGAGACCAGCGCTGGCAGGGGAGAATCCGGCGGAAAAGCATCACCTGAATCACATTAGCGAGACTGGTGTTCTTCTCTATCATATTTTTTATGCGCTTTTGCAGCACCATCACCTCATCGGATGATGCCCAATCCAGGCCCTTGTTAATCCACGACATGAGCCGCATTGGGGGTCCAGATTTAAACTCAGGAGTGGCTGCCCATGTGGCACCATGAGGTTCGGTGATGTAGAGCCACTCCTGTTGCCATCCCTTCACGGTCTCCACGAAGGCCCCTTTGGGCCAGGTGACATTGGGGAGCTTTCTCACCATGGCGCCGCCGCAATCCGCATGTTCCCGGTCGACCACTTTCGGCTTCACGTTGAAAACCTTAAGCCATAGGCCGAAGTGGGGGGATGCGGAGGAGCGCCTCACACACAACGATGAATGCCGAAATGTGGAGGAAGTAATTCGGGGCTAGATCGTGGAAATCTAGCCCATAATAGAACATGAGGCCGCGGACGAAAGGGTGGAGAGGAAACCGTGGTCCACGGAGGAAGTGGGGGATAAACACCACTCTCTCGCCGGGCTCCGGAGTAGGGATGATATGATTTTTGGCAGGGAGCCGGTGCGCGATACTCGCGGCCAGGTACCACGCCTCCCGGAGTTCCTTGAAGTTCTTCTCCGTGAAAGAGGAGGTCATCCACTTGCCCTGCGAGCCGCATCCGGCCATGGCTAGAAAGGTTGGGCGATGAGAAAGATTGAAGCTTGGGCGCGGGAGCTCGAGGACGGGATGGCCGAGAAAGGAAGAAGGTGTGGGGTAAAAAGATAGGTAGTGAATATCAAGCGTCCCCCACGAGCCTTAAAACTTGCCTGTTCCCAAGGGGTCGTGCAAATGGCACAGTTGGATTACCCGAACCCGTATTGATGAAAATCCCGCAATAAGGGGACATGATCTCTGCTTTGACGAGACGGGTCAATGGAGGTTGCGCCTCGAAACATGAAGCGGGAGGCCAAAAAACGATTTGAAATAATAAAAAGGCCAGACGTGACGTTTCGCCGAAAAAGCTGTCAGTAGACATACCTTATTTTTATTAAGTATTGTGCCCTTGTGGTTGAGGGTTGTAACTGTTATACAGAGCCGGATACAGTTCTCTTGCTCAGAAGACTGCTTTGAAGTATGCGGAGAAGGAACCCGCCTTGCAATGTCGAAGACAATCTACAAGCCGAACACATCGTCATTGAAGACTGGTTCAGGGGCTACTGAGGGAGTCCTGGACTAAGGGGTCCTCGAGAGTCCGGCCCATGTGTTGTGAGCCGGACTGATGGACCGAGAAGATACAAGGTAGAAGGCCTTCCCCCGTGTCTGGATGGGACTCTCCTTTGCGTGGATGGCAAGCTTAACATCCGGATGCGTAGTTTCCTTTCTCTGTAAACCGACTCTGTACAACCCTAGGCCCCTCTGGTGTCTATATAAACCGGAGGGTTTGGTCCGTAGAGGCTATCACAAATCATATAGGCTAGACATCTAGGGTTTAGCCATTGCGATCTCGAGGTAGATCAACTCTTGTAACCCCTATACTCATCAAATACAATCAAGCAGGATATAGGGTTTTACGTCCATTAAGAGGGCCCGAACCTGGGTAAACATCGTGTCCCCCATGTCTCTTGTTACCTTCGATCCTCACACGCACAGTTCAGGACCCCCTACCCGAGATCGGCTGGTTTTGACTTGATTCTTGAGGGGTCGATACCCATCTTACGGACAGTGTCTTGATAGATCAGGTTGAGACTGTTGCTGCCGTCCATAAGAACTCTAGTGAGGTATTATCTGTTGATGATGGGATCGAGTACCAGGGCCTCCGAACCTCCATGACGGATACTAGTTGGGTGGTCCCTGCGATCAAAGGTGATCGGACAAGACGTCCATGGGTTGAATTTTGGGGCGACGGGCTCTACGGCGTAGACGTCCCTTAGTGTGCGCTTGCGCTCCCTCTTTGGGATGTGTGTGACATATATCATGTTCACGGTTTTCACCTCGGGGGAGGGGGGGGACTTCTTCTATCCCCCTATGTTCGGGGGGGCGGGGCTCATCATCGTCCTCGCTTTGAGGTCCTTTCCCCTTATGTTCGGTATTTAACTTACCAGCCTGTTTAAAAACCCATCAGTTTCTGTTGGTGTGGTTGGCAGGCTTGTCAGGGGTGCCATGAATCTGGCAAGGCCTATCTAGTATTTTGTCCAAATTGGATGGACCGTCTCTATTTCCTTTGAACAGCTTCTTCCACTGACCGGGTTTGGAGCCGCTGAATCCAGCGTTTACCACTGCATCCTCAGTTTCTTCGTTGTTGTTCTGACGCTTATTTTTGCTATATCGTGGCCTTCCATTGCCATTCCTGGCCTCAGAGGTGACGGGGTCACTGGTGCCGTTGCTTCTACGAGCCAACCAGCTGTCTTCCCCCGCACAGAAGCGGGTCATAAGTGTAGTAAGAGCTGCCATAGTTTTTGGCTTTTCCTGACCGAGGTTCGGGCGAGCCATTCGTCATGGACGCTATGCTTAAAGGCCGCTAAGGCTTCAGCGTCCAGACAGTCGATGATTTGGTTCTTTTTGATTAAGAACCGAGTCCGGAGTTTGCGGGCTGACTCTTCGAGTTGCTGGACTATGTGACTAAGGTCATCAACATCCGGTGGCCGGACAAAGGTGCCTTGGAAGTTGTCTCGAAAAGCATCCTCCAAGTCCTCCCAACTGCCAATGGATTTCTCTAGGAGGCTATTCAGCCAGTGTCGTGCTGGTCCTTTTAACTTTAGGAGGAGATATTTAATGGCATGGAGATCATCACCGCGAGCCATGTGAATGTGGAGAAGAAAATCTTCAATCCATACATCGGGATCTGTTGTTCCATTGTATGCCTCGATGTTTACGGGTTTAAACCCTTCCGGAAACTGGTGCTGCATTACCTCGTCGGTAAAGCACATGGGGTGCGCGGATCCTCTATATTAGGCAACATCACGATGGAGTTCGGATGACATCCGTATTCGGTTCTTGGCCCGAACTTGGTTATGCTTGTCGCGCCAGGCTTGATGGTCGTCGTCTCGTGTTGGAGCGCGTCCTCTTTATCCGTAAATTGATATGGTCTGGCTGGCTCTATTGTCCAGGTCCTGACGTAAGTCATATGTGTATCCCAGAGCCGCTGCCTCTTTGCCTCTATGGCGAGGTGGCGCGGGCTGGTGTTCGGCATAATTGGCCGCTTTGTCCCGTCCATGTGGTGGTCGGTCCGGTTCATGAGTATGATTGTATCTTGATGGTATTGGCTCAATGGACTCGTCGTCGAATTGTGGTAGTAGTCTACACTTTCGGTAGCTCTTTGTTGGGCGCTCGAGGCCATATTCCTCGGCAGCCAGGACCTTGGTCCATCTATCGTTGAGTGTATCTTGTTCGGCTTGAAGCTGATGATGTTTCTTTTTTAGGCTCCTCGCAGTGGCGATGAGTTGTCGCTTGAAGCGTTCTTGTTCGAGGGTTCCTCTGGTATGATGAAATCTTCGTTACTGAGGCTAACATCCTCCTCGGAGGCGGCCTCGATAGTTACTATCTTCCGAATCCTCATGAACGACGTGTTCGGGGCTGTATTGGCGTTCTTCCCTTTCATCCTACTCGAACATAGGCTCAACGGGTTGGTCGGCGTCTTCGGCATTCTTCGGAGTGTCACTTTCCCCAGTGCCGGTGCTGCTTTCTTTTCCCAACGCGACCGTGAGCGGCGCCGCTGATGTCAGCGCTTTGGTGGTGCCTCAACGGGCTTGTCCTCAATCGGATCTTTAGTGCCATCATCGTCCTTCTTCTCGGGCGTATCCACCATGTACACGTCATAAGTGGAAGTGACCGTCCAATGCCCACTGATTGGCGGGTTTTGGCCTGGTTCGGCTCCGGCATCGTCGTCCATACCATCGATGTCTTCGGAGGCGTAGTCTAGCATGTCGGTTAGGTCCTCGATAGTGGCTATTAAGTGGGTGGTGGGTGGGACGTAAAGTTCGCCGCTCTCAGCCCCTAGTTCAGGCTGGGCATAGTTCGGAAGTGATACTTCCGTGATGGCGAGAGATCGCATTAGGTCTAGAGCCTCGTTTAGAAGCGAAAGTTCGACATGTGACTGAGGACCTACGGAGCTGGGTCTGGTAATCACCACTTGACCGTGCTCGATGGACGCAGACTTCGAGAGTTCGGAGTTGACATCCAGAGATGAGTCCAGCTTCCCGATGACAGGGAGAGTCTTGTTTGACTCCGGGCCCGCTAACAACATGGTCACCTCTGGGTCTCCGACAGGAGGCTCCATAATGGGAGAGAGTCCGGCGGGGCTTATCCTCTCATCTTCAGACGGAGTGGTCTGCTCTAGATCTAAGGCCAGGGTAGGCACGACAGTTGACCCTTGAACGGAATCTGATGGTGGATCGGACGGGCTTCCTTCATGTAGAAGAGGAGCGGCGGCCGAGGCCGGGAATCCTTAGAAGATCAAGTCTCCTCAGATATCAGCGATGTAATTCAAGCTTCCAAACCTGATCTGGTGACCAGGGGCGTAGCTGTCGATCTGTTCGAGGTGACCAGTTGAATTGGCACGCAGAGTGAAGCCACCAAACACAAAAAGTTGACCAGGGAGAAAAGTTTCCTCGGAAACAGCATCGTCCCCGATGACAAGATGAGCAATCGATCCTTCTGTCGACGACATAGTAGAACTCTCAATGAAAGCACCAATGTCGGTGTCAAAACCGGCAGATCTCGGGTAGGGGTCCCGAACTATGCGTATGAGGATCGAGGGTAACAGGGGACAAGTGGGACACAATGTTTACCCAGGTTCGGGCCCTCTTAGTGGAGGTAAAACCATCTGTCCTGCTTGATTGTATTTGATGAGTATAGTGGTTACAAGAGTTGATCTACCTCGAGATTGTAAGGGCTAAACCCTAGATGTCTAGCCTATGAGAATTCTGATAGCCTCTAGGGACTAAACCCCTCCGATTTATATACACACCGGAAGTGCCTAGGGTTATACAGAGTCGGTTGGTAGGGGAAGGAAATAACATATCCGGACACCAATCTTGCCATCCACGCATAGGGAAGTCCTACCCGGACACGGGGGGAAAGTCTTCTACTTGTATCTTCACGGCCCATCAGTCCAGCCCATATCAAATAGCCCGAACACCCGAGGACCCCCTAATCCAAGACTCCCTCAGGGGGCGATGTCGAAGATCACGTCTTCGCTCCGGAAGTTATCCGGAGAGCCGGATACTACTTCCAAAGTGAGAGTGCCTGAGCAACATTCTTTGATGTCGGGGATTACCCCCTTGAAGGTGGTGTTACTGGGTTTGATCCTTGATGGGTCAACTCCCATTTTCCTTACTGTGTCTTCATAGATCAGGTTGAGCCTGCTGCCACCGTCGATAAGGACTCTAATGAGGTGGTAACCGTCAATGGTTGGGTCGAGGACCTAAGTCGCCGATCCTCGATGACGGATACTGGTCGGGTGGTCCGTGATCAAATCCCCCTATGGCAGAGTTCCGGAAAGGGCCACCAGATGGGATCTCGTGGTTTTGGAACTTGTGGCAGTGGAAAAAGTATTTTGGCTGGGTCTCTGTTGATTTCTCGATTTTTGAGAATTTATAGAGGCGGAGTTAGGTCAATCGGACTCACGTGGGCTCCACCAGCCACCAGGGCGCGCCCTGGTGCCTCGTGGGCCATGTTTCATCTTCGGGCCCTCTCCCGAAGCTACTAGTATCTCTTTTGTCCAAAAAAAATCTCCAAAAAGTTTCGAGGCATTTGGACTTCATTTGGTACTGATATTTTGAAAAACCAAAAACAGGCAAAAAACAGCAACTGGCACTGGGCACTAAGTTAATAGGTTAGTCCCAAAAATGATATATAACTGCTTGTAAATGCATAGAAAACATCCAAGATTGATACTATAATAGCATGGAACAATCAAAAATGTTACGTTGGAGATGTATCAGCCGCCACATCCTTTCTTCTGGGGCTTTCTCAATTATTTTGGGGCACGGCTACATCACGCATTCCCCCCAATGCCATGATTTATCTTGTTGGCTTCATTTCACTCCGTGAGAATTTCCTTAGGTGCGCTCCCCATTGGGGTGTTTTTAAACACATATGTTCCTGCCAGTCCCATAATGTCGAAAAACCTTCTTCGAGTAGTTCAAAGACAAATTTAGTCCAGCTATGCGACGGATTAGGATTCTAAGTTAGGAAATTCCGAACTTCCGCTTCGATAAAATCTCAATAAACAGTCACGTGGAAGAATACATGGTTTTGCTGTAGAGATGTGCCATGCTTTGGATCTACCATAGGTCTTCCACCCTATACATTAGAGAGGGTTGTGGCTCCCCGCTGGAACGGCCTTATGGTCTCTAATACGGAAAAAAACCTAAGTGGATATCTAGGTCACAACTTTAGTTGGACGAAAGAGGGGTGGCCTGGACAGAATCGACCTACTATCCACTTTTATCAATCGTCATATCTAGTCGCTTCAATAAAGAACAAGACCCATGTATATGTATAGTGGGCTGCAAGATCCGACCTGAGTGAACAAGGAACCAATCACCGTGGAAGAGATCGAGACCCGGCTGAAGCGCATATCGACACAATGTGATGATGCTCAAGTAAGCGGGGTTCTTACATCCTACGATTACGAGCACCTTCCACCAGTGGTAGATTCTTCTCCTCTTACTTCATCTACCATTTTTCAATTAATCTGTATAATTGGCATTGTCTATCTTAAACATGTTACTCGATTGTTTCCATGGTCCATTCATCGATTGATTTATCCCATTCTTGAAGTCAATCATGAGCCAGCCGACGAGGAATCAGAAAGGAGTGTTGGGTACAAGTCTCAGAGTGACCAAGAGACCAATGATGAGCCTGATGATGATGACGGTGACAACGAGTCAAAAGAGGAGGTTGAGTGTTCGACTTCAACTTGCGTTGCTCGGGAAGGTCAGAGCAAAAAGAGTAACAATCCGAGTGGAAAGAATCCTATCACTCGGGGAATCAAACGTGGTCGAGCAGAATCAGCTAAACCAGCAGCTAGTACTCCCAAAGTGTTGAAACACACGCACAAGGCTATTACTCAGAAGCCTAGGGAAGCCTTTTATACGTCTCCGACATATCTATAATTTTTGAAGTATTCATGCTATATTAACATCAATTATATATGATTTTGGTGCACTTTTACATTATTTTCTTACTAACTTATTAATCTAGTAATGTGATAGCCTGCCTTATTAGGGATGATAGACTACTCATATCAATAAGGAATTCCTTCTTTTCCGGGAGCCCACTCTGACAGAACTCCAAAGTTAAGCGTGCTCAGCTTGGAGTAGTTTCAGGATGGGTGACCGACCGGGAAGTTGCTCCCGGATGTGCACGAGTGAGGACAAAGTGCGCAGAAAAGACTATTATTGATCTGTGGGGCCGGTCTAGATCCCGCCAGGAGTAACGACCACCGGCGGGTGTGTCTGGGGCATTACAAGTTGGTATCAGAGCCGACCCTCGCGGTTACACGGATGTTTGCGGACAGGTGTGCGGTCATATTGTTCATGACGTTTGTGACCTGTCGTGGCACACGGCATGGCACATGTACCGGACTGGAAGCACAGACGTATGTTCCAAGAGGGAATGTTCTTGTGGCCCGACAAGGACGTCGGTTCCTCTGAGTGGGGGTCTATGTGATAGCTTGGCTTATTAGGGATGATATACTACTCATATCAATAAGGAATTCCTTCTTTTCTGGGAGCTCATTCTGACAGAACTCCAAAGTTAAGCGTGCTCAGCTTGGAGTAGTTTCAGGATGGGTGACCGACCGGGAAGTTGCTCCCAGGTGTGCACGAGTGAGGACAAAGTGCGCAGAAAAGACTAGTATTGATCTGTGGGGCCAGTCTAGATCCCGCCAGGAGTAACGACCACTGGTGGGTGTGTTCAGGGCGTTACAAGTACCTAGTGCGACTTCCTATTTTTTGCATGTTTTTTCTTTTACACAAAATCAATATCTAGGAAGGTCAAAATATCTCGGTGATTTAATATGATTTTTTGGAATATATCTGATTTTTGGGCGAAGGAATCAACGAAAGGCGGTGCCCTAGTGCCCTACATGGCCTCATGGCGCGGGTACCCCCTGGTCGCATCGTGGGCCCGTGGGCTGCCCTTAAGTCGGTTGGAGCTCTCCTTCGTCCTCAAGAAATATAATTTTATAGAAAAAATCCCCTAAAAATTTCAGCCCAGCCGGAGTTACACATCTCTGGCTATAAAAGAAACGGTGCTCGACCAGAAAACAAAGAAGAAAATAGAGTCTAGGGGAGAGCTCCCTCTCTTCCCGGAGGGCTAAGGAATAATAAGGAGGGGGCCCTTCTCCCTCCCCTTAGGTGGCCCCGAGACGTCACGGGGACATCTCCGTCATCACCATCAGCATTAACTTCTCCTCCGTTCTCATGGAGATGTGTGAGTAGTTCATCCTCGAGGCTGAGGGTATGTACTAGTAGCTATGTGTTTATCTCTCTCTCTCTCATATTGTTGATGGATTCGATCTTGATTTATCATGAGCTTTATTTATATAGTTGGATCGTATGATGTTCATCTCCCTCTATCCTTTTTCTGGTGAACTATGTCTTGATCTTTGAAGTTTCTTTATGTTAGATTGAATACTTTGGATTTGAGATTGCATGATTCATATCTAGTAATTAACTTGCGGATACCCGATATGACATCGGGATACTCTTAGCATAAAGGTTGAACGATAAGTATCATACGATTTCTGGGACTATCTGGCACTTTGTGGGTGGTTCAATAGATCAAGATTGGAAAGACGATACGCGGTTTCATCCAACTTTCTCCAATAGAAATAGGAACTTTGGAGTGATTCTTTGCTGCACTTTGAGGGATTATCATGTGGTTTAATTATGTTAATAATGTTGAGAATTGGCACTTGCAAAAGTATGAACCCCAGGCCTTGTTTCCAAGCATTGAGACACCATTCTTACTCGCTTTTGTTACTTGCTACCTTGTTGTTTTTTATTTATTCGGATTACAAAAATCTATTTGTCCATATTACATATATATCATCGTCTCTTTGTTGAACAAGTGCACCTATACAACTGACAATTGTATTAGGTGTGCTGGGGACACAAGAGGCCACTTTTATTTGATTACAGGGTTGTCTGAGAGAAAACGGCCTTCATCCTACACCTCTCGTGGATTAATAAATCTTAGGTCATCCACTTGAGGGAAACGCTATGAAGACCGGCCGAAGCATGTGACGTTGCTGAAGCCAACCGAAGCAAACGACGTTGGAGACGTCGATAAATGACACCGCACGGCTTGGATGGAAAATGACCTGTGGTGAAGAACTCGAGAAATCGCGCCAAGCGCTTGCCATTAACTTAATTCGCCCTCTCTCGATGCAGGATCACAAGGGCGAGAGGTTCTGAAGACATGCTCCCCCGCTCGCTGGTGCACACTGGCGTTCGGGGTGGAGTAGACTACGGTGGTGGCGCAAGTAACAAGAGAAGGTAAAACCCTAACTCATGGTGTGTCTTCCGTCGTGGCCGGTAAGTCGTATGTATAGGAGAATCCACATGGTATCATGTCGCGATCACGATCTCAACCGACTTAGTTTCCAATAAAACAAAACCACAAAAGAAAGTTGTGCTCCTACATGGCCATGGGTTGGATTTCAGATGACCATTCACGTGCATGTCGCACGCCCATGACCCGGGCAGGCGAGATGAGAGTGTGTGTTGTGTCATGTTTCTCTCCTCATGGCAAAGATGAGAGTGTGTGTGGTGTCATGTTTCTCTCCGGAAAACACCATTTCACGTGTGCTCCGCCGGAAAACGCCATTCAGTTTCCGCGAGAAAGTTTCCGTTTTAGCTTCACAAAAATTCTGCTCCCGTTTCCAAAATTGAAAGCCACTTTCATCCTTTTCCGCCAACGGATGGGCACCAATAAGCTACCTTTTCTCCATTTCTAATTAAAAAAAGATAATAAACTCCTGTGGATTTTCCTTGTTCGTGAATGAGTACGCGAGAGAGTAAAGTGATATTCTGACTCGGGCAGGTATGAACTCAGTGTTTGAAACTTTTATGAAAAAGACATTGCTCTCTCACTGTTACTACAAAAGAACGTGAATGATTGTACACGAGGAGGGCAGGTAGAAACATATACATACTATTTTTTAAAAGTTTTTTTTGCGGGGAATATACATGTAAAAATTGGTAGAGAAAATGTGAAGTCGTTTAAGGTATATGGTTACAACATTTTTTTGACAAGTCGCATAACATGCACAGTAGACACCGATCTGTCATTTAATTTACGTTTTTTCCTCCATTCCGAGTGATCATACTTTTAAATTGGAACTAAAACCATGAGAACTTGAGAAGATATGGAACATAGGATTCACATGTATCCAGGCAATGCAAAGTACTAACCTGGATAAACTACAATAGAGAAACTGTAGGCACGAGAGAGCTGGTTGGCTGGCAGCAAGGCGGCCCCCAGCTGGCAGCGAGCGTGGCCATGGCCATGGCCGGCGGCAGATCTGAGATACGCTAAACTTCTGACAGAAGCCAGAGCAGCTCCCCACTGTTATTACATGATCCACCCATGGATGCATGAGTGGTCTGGGAAGTGAACTCACTCAGCCAAGGCAACGCCAAACCAAAGTGGGTCACTCTCCCTCCAAAAATTTTGCCCCCTTTCCCCTCCCTCCAGGAAAATTCCCCCTCCCTCCAAAAGCTGGCACCTTTCCCCCAAATTCAGTTTTCTAATAATGCCGCAATGCAAATGGTGGAGCTCACCACGACCGGGATTATTATTGTTTTCTTCCCTGCCTTTTCATCAGTCTCATATTCCCACTCCCACCATCACCACCAGTAGCAGTAGTAGTTCCCCAGGACGAATTTGATTATAAAAAGAACAAGATGCAGACAGAGATGGCTATAATTTTTTGCCTCTCCTCCAATGCAGCAGATCAGTGTGTGTGTTCCCAGATTTTTAACGGGATTTTTGGGAAGATTTTGTTGGAAAGAGGGGGCAATTATTGAAGGGTGTTCAGAAAAAGTGCCCTGCTTTGAGCTGCCACTTCCTCGAAACAAGGCTGAAGTGAGACAGGGGCCCCTCCGCTCAGATCAGGTTTCTTCTTCTTAACTGACCCTGATCAGCGAGTGTGTGACAAAATGATGACACGGAATAATAACTTACTGTAATGCCTGAGAGGAGCTAAAAATGCAGCCTCTGGCATACCAGTACTTTGAATTTGCACTAACTCTCATACGGAGTACTGGAGCAGCCGTCCTCTAGAAATCAGCCCGTCCTGAGCAAGCAAGGCTCAGTTCAAGTCCAGGTTTTGAATATTTTACCAGCCTTGCAAGATGTCAACTTGGGCGTCCCACTTGCCTCCCATGGTAAATCCCAATTCCAACAGCTTTAATGTACAAGATTTGCAACACCAAACTAGTAATATGACAAGACAAGTTCACGAAGCGAGAAGAGGAAAATGCCAAGCTAAATCTACTACTACTGCTGCCAGTATGAAACTACTAATAGCCAATGGTAAAGAGACAAAGAACACTCGGGCCGGTGGAGTGATCAATTAATCCCTCTTATGAGCCAAATCGCTGTTACAGACACTAAGATTACAACACAGGGGCATACACGGATCCTCCCGGGGAGAGAAGAGGAGCAAATAATCCACAGATCGAATCGACCTCGCGCTCCGGGAGCCTAGCATTTTAGCAGCGACCGGGTGAGCAGAGCAGAGCATACCAGCAAGGAGCGGGCGAGGCTCACTGCCGGGTGGGCGACTGCAAGGGGAAGAGCGGGAGCAGCCTGGGCGGCGGCGTCAGGTCGCCGCGGCCGCTGGCATTGCCGCGCGGCGAGGGGTGGAGGTAGAACCCCTTCTCGGCGATGGCGCGGTCCTCGGCCGCGGCTGCCTCCCGCGACCCCGGCAGCGGCGGGAGCGGCGTCACGGGGCTCCCCAGCGCCAGCGACGGGAAGTCCAGCATGCTGGGCGACAGCACCTCCAGCCCGCGCGGCGAGAACCCCCGCGGGGAGAACCCGCTGCAGCCACCGGAGCCGCCGGCGGCGAAGGCGGCGGGGAGGAGCGGGCAGAGCATCTTCAGGCTCTTCATGCTGCCGCGCCGCTCGTAGAGCTTGAAGGCCGGCTTCTTGGGCCCGGTCGGCGTGGGGGCCGGCTTAGCTGCCGGCGCGCCCGCCGCGCCCCCCGCCGCCGCCGCGGCCGCGGTCTCCGGGGTGCCGGTGAGGATCTGCACGACCTGCTTGAAGGAGGTGGTGTCGGCCTGCACGAAGGTGGTCGGGAAAGGGTTGGACGGGTCGGCGGCCGCGTGCGGCAGCTGCATCTGCACCGACGACGGCGACGGCGGCGGCGGCGCGGGGCGCTCCTGGGTGGTTGCCTCCATGGTAAAAAGGGAAGAAGAAAAACGTCGCCTTCGCCTCCGTGACTGTGAGGGAGTCCGGCGCAGCAAGGCAGAGGGAGGGAGGGAGGGCGAGCGTGGGTTTTATGGGCTTTCGGGGGGCGTGGAATTTCCTGGCTTCGGGATCTGGATTTCCACCCGCGCCCTCCCCTCGGAATATGTTGGCAATTGTGTGTGCGCGGCGCGCGACCTGGCTACCGCAGCATGGCTGTATCTGTATGCGCCTGTGGGCTGTGGCTACTCTACCACTTGTAGATCTGACCTCACTCCTCCTCCTGCTACCAGTACACCACTCCTACTCCGTTTCCAGCACATCATTTTTCGGTTGGACGACCGGGCTGTATACATTTTGAAATTTTGATGCCAACCCCGTCCTTCCAATAAAACACACACACATAAATACAGTAAAAAAATAGAAAGCCGGTTTCTTATTATTTCCTCATGGTAAAATGTTTCATCGAGCACCCTCGCAAGAAAAACGAAATCATCGAGCGCCTCCAAAGTTAGGATTAACGTATATACTATAGGGGCGTTGGACGAGTCTGCAGGCAACTTTTCGCACCAAACGGTATGGCGTGTATACATGGACGGACGGTTTGCAGACTCCTCGAAGAAAGCACTGTGTCGTTTTGCGTAAGGAAAGGACATAAACCTATGGACGGTTTACAATAGGAGTCGCCCGTCGAGCCTCGCTGCGTGGCAGAAGTTAAAAAGGGAATCTGTGTGCTTCGCTCATGCAAACCTTTATGCCGACGATGGTATAGCAACGAGTGAGTACAATTTATTGCCCATGGTTTCATCCCAAAAATAAGCACATATCTAGCTGGTATGCCGGGTGGGAGCATTGTGCGATCGACGCGTGCCATCCTCTGTGGAAACCCCGCGCATGTCTAGCTTTGCTCATTTGAGGTGTTTGCGCTTCAATTTCACTCATTTGAGGCTCTTTCGGTTTTTACGGCTTTTACTAGAACGATATCGACTCAAGTAAATTGCACCTAAATATAACGAGCATTAGAAAGATTGCATCGGATATTGACGTTAAAACAAAAACAGAGTTTGTATCGGGTATTTGAGATCATGCCAAGAGGCAAACTACCAAATCGACCCGGTGAATCATTTCTGTAGGGTTTGCTAGAGAGGGGGTTACCAGAAGATTGCATCGAATATTGATGTTTAAACAAGAACAGAGTTTGTATCTGGTATTTGAGATCATGCCAAGAGGCAAACTATCAAATCGACCCGGTGAATCATTCCCCTTGATGCGTCAATGTCGTGAGTTCCAATGGCCTCTGCCAACCACTGGGTTGGCAGGAGGATTGGGGAACCCCGAATCTGAGTGTTCGGGTATGTGTCACGTAAGGTGAAAGGTTATTCGTCCTTGGTGAAACTAGGACGGACTCCTCGAGGAAAGCACAATGTCTTATGCGCAAGAAAATGATATAAACACATGGATGATTTAAGATATGAAGCGCCTTTGGAGCCTCATTATGTGGCAGAAGTTCGAAAGAGAATCAATTTGCTTTGGTCATGCAATTCTTGTGCCAATGATATTATAGCGGTGAGTGAATACAATTTATTGTCCATGTTTTCATACGGAAAAGAAGCACGTATCTAGCATGTATGCTTGGGGGAGCGCGACATGATCAACAAGTGTCATCCTCCTAGGAAACCATGTGCATGTCTAACTTTAATCATTCATGGGTTTTGCGCTTTAGTTTCACTCGTTTCCGGCTCTTGCGGTTTTCAGGGCTTTTGCTAGGACGATATCAACTAAAGTAAATTGCACCAGAAATTAGCAAACATATGTTAAGTGCATCATGGTAATATATGGTGTAGCATCTGCTACTACCAGCTATGTTGAGTCACAACACAAGTGCTTCTACTTTCTTACAAATGATGAATATAAGTCCATAGGTGGAAAGATGGACTCGCCCGAAACATAATACGACATGTGATATCAGCTACTCAAAACTACAATTGCCTTCTATTTCTATTTTCATACGGATAATTGAAGAAGAACTTAGGCCAAAACATGCATTTATCTAAGACAAAAAGTTTAGCGTATTTTGACCTATTTTTGCCTCCTACAGACATCACCTTGGTAATACGTGTGTGACAAAAAAATCCATTAGAAAGTTTGCATCAAAATATTCACATTGAAAAAAGCAAAGTTTTGTCAAGTACCACAAGGCAAACTAACAAATCGACCCGCTGAACCATTTTTCTAAGGTTTGACAGAGATGAGGCAACCAGGAGCTGACTAGCTTTTCACTCGACTCGTTGGCGCCACCATGAGTTCCCCTGGCCCCTATCGGCTGTTGCAGTAGTAGGGGGATGGGGGAGGCAGATTTGAGTATCTGGTCCGTGTCATGAAGGGTTGACGAGTTCTTCGCCCTTGGTGAAGTCGAGGCAGTGGCGGCAATGGGAATGATGGTTCCTTGGTCTTCCCCATGTTGATGTTTGGTGAATCGTTAGATACCCAGTCTAGCTTGATTTGTGTTTGCTCACGGCAGTGGTGCCCCATGGAGGACATGCCATTGCTGTATGTTCTTGTTCTATTGTTCCATCACTACCTCGTGAAGGTCAGTCAAATAAGACTCAATCGGAGAACTTGTGAGGTCTGCATCTCTACGGATTTGGGATTTTCTTCTAGCCCTCCCAAGTGTTGTCTTCTTTGGGATAACGATCTATCCAGTTTGCGATCACCGACGTTTTTTCGTCGACATCGCCGACTTCCCGACACTGCTTGTACAAGTTCTCGAATTTCAATAAGGTTGTTCCGGTGAGACAGACCAAGATGCAGGAATGATCTTTGCTCACAGCGCACCGCCATTGGATGTGAGAGGAAACAATGCTGATTTCATCACGGATTTGCCTTTAATTTCTTATTCTTGTATGTAAGTCATAGTAATGGTTGTTTCTATTCAATACACGCCTGTCATCCTTTCCGGCATCATGGAGCATTTAGGGGAGGCACGTTCCTGCGTGTTCCGGGGCATCTCTAACTCTGAAATCGCTGAAGCCTTGGCTTGTCGAAAGACGATGCAAATGCCAACCCAACAAGAGCTACAAAGGTTGACGTGGAGGTTGATAACAAGGCAGTTGCAGCGATGATCAATGATACGACGAAGAATCTCTTGATGGTGGGCCCAATTATCGAGGATGTAAAAAAGATGTTGCAATCCTTTATCGAGTTTAAAGCAACTTGGGTTAATTAGGAGATCACGTAATAAAGGGGCTCATATTTTAGCTAGAGAGGGTGTTTCTCAAGAACTCAATAGGTTCTGGCTTCAAGAGCCATCACACTGTATTTTATATTTTATTTTGGATGAGGTCCTTGGCATGGGATGATAAACAAAGTGCAAGGATATATTCTAAAAAATTCTTTCCGCAAGAAAGACCATGCCATGATAAATATTGTTAAATACAACAGTGAGAATCAATTTAGGCCTCGTTTGGTTTATAGGAATTTTGTAGGAATTCTATAGGATAGGATTTACAAAGAAAAAAAATCCTACAAAGCCCTTTTGTTTGTAGGAATGGATTCCCATTCTTATGTAGGATAGGACCCAATCCTTCACATTGAAAGAAAAAGAAAACATTAACCTAGACTCAATGAAAAAATCCTATCTTACGCATTGAATGACAAATCTTTCTTATTGGAATTGAGATGCATGTTTGTTTGGTTCATAGGATAGGAATATCAATGAAATAGAAAAATCATAGAAATTGAGATGACGTGCATCTCAATTACTATTGAGAAAGAGATGTCATTTGATGCAAAGGATAAGAACTTTTTCATTGAGTTTAGGCTAATGTTATTTTCCTTCAAAATGTGAAGAATTGATTCCTATCACAGGAATAGGAAAATCATAGGAAGTATGATGACATGCGTCTCAATTCCTATTGAGAAAAAGATGTCATTCGATGTAAATGATAAGAACTTTTCCATTGAGTCTGGGCAAATGTTTTTTTTCCTTCAAAATGTGAATGTTTGATTTCTATCCTACATATGAATTGGAATCCATTCCTACAAATCAAAGGACTCCAAAGAATTTTTTTCCTACAAAATTCTTATCCCATAGAATTCCAATGAAATTCCTCCAAACCAAAGAAGGCCTTATTGTATTTTGTTCAAAATACAACAATTGCCTTTGCAAAAGAAAACCTTTTGCACTACCCATCGCACTCGCCGCGTCGAATGGCAAGCAACAGGCGCACGGCATTCCGACATTTTTTCCGCGTCGTGGTGACCTTTGTGCATGCTTCGTTCATTCTAGTGAATAAGGTGCACACACATTTGAAGAATCAAGTTTGACCATCAATTTAACCAACAAAATGTGGGTTATGTTCAACAAAAGGTATGCCGTCAAATCTATATCCAAAAAAACTTAACATTGGTATAATTTTTAACTCATATAATTTATATACTATTTGTCTAATTTGATGATCAGAGTGAAGTCCCAAAATGTGCACGCCTTATTCATCACATGTTAATTAGTGATTCCAAAAGAAAGAAAGAAAGAATAGAATAGAATAGATGTCCATATTTCCACCCAAGGAAATAATATGGCTGTCCGTGCGAGTGTCGTGTCATTATCGCGGCCGTCGACCAAGTCGACCGATGAGATATTTATTCGCTGGGGTCTCAGAGGGTGATCGGTTGCATTGACCGGCCGGAAGGCGCTTGCCAGATCGATCGACATCATGGTTTCTGGTTCCACAATGGTTGTCCCGTTGGTTCAAAGGTTGGACCTGACCTGACAGCTTTGCTGCATGGCGGAGTCTGATCGCGCCATCTCTCCTACTCACCATAATGGCTGCTACTACTGTTTCAATCCAGGGTAACAATGGCTTCCTCTGACCATCAAATTGCTGAACATTTCTACTCACCATAATGACTTATATTTCAATCAAGGGTAAAGCTTCCTCTGACCATCAAATTACTGAACATTTCTTCCACTATTTTCTTTTGCGAATCCTGAATATTTCTCTCATGGTCGTGCGTGACTGTATCACGGGCATGCATTGGCATAAAATAGGTTACTTCATCATTGACAAAGAAATCATATTCTGAATAACGAGCTGGCCAAAGAATTGAATAAAACCTCCCCGCCAAAAACATGAACTGCATAAAACCTCATATATTAAGCAGGAGAAATGATGTAAAAACATAATTCAAACTAACCCTTGAGTTCATTCACACAAATGCACGTATTCTTCCAATGTGTCCCACAAGTTTTGATTAAAAAATGTTGGGTTTCCTACGAAATTCACAGGAAATCCATAACCACTATTTTTTTTTCTTTCCCATTAAATTCACATCCAAATCGATAAAGTGAGATTTTTCTTTTTCTCTCGCAAGGCGACTAGGGCAAAGTCTTCATCCCCTCAGTCTTCACCAATGAGGCCATGGATTCACTTCCCCTTTATCGGCCGCTCCGACCGACGGTGGCAGGGAATTGATGCCTTGGCTACGATTAGTTGATAGGTTCAAGTTTTAGTCCTCACAGGGTGACACTTTATCTTCGAGTCGATCTTTCTGCTCCAATCCGTTTGTCTGTCAGGACGGATTTAGCAGAGCTCTAGCGTAGATTCCCGTCGGCTCGTCAAGGTGACGAGGTTAGGGTTTTTCGTCGTGCGTACACGATGACAAAATTTTGGTGTCAGATTCTTCGGAACAATCAATGGTTTGACAACGACTGTGGCATAGGGTGTTGGTTTTTAGGGGATCATGCAGGAAAACTTTCCAGATGTCATCGAAAAGGTGGAGCCGGCTTCGGTATAAGAGCAACGACAATGGCTCGTCTAGCGACAACATTGTTCGTTTGATGGTCCACGGACCTCATATATATTTTTATTATGTTTGAGATGTTTTATATTTGGTGAACTTTCATAATCTTATATATTACTTAAAAAGAATGCAAGGTTCTCATTTCAGCTTTCTTTTCATCACCCTGTCGTTTAGTCTCTCATGTATATGATAATCAATCATCTTAATTTACTTACCTTTTGAACCAATTCACTTTAATTTACTTACCAAATTTCTAATCAAAATATAAGATAATTCACAAGATAACATACTAGAATATTTATACCCGTTCCAAAGCACGGACACTGTTCTAGTAGAGACAAAAAAAACCATAAGCAGTAGCCAAGGCCGGGGACGAGCAGATTAGGAAGTTTGTTTCTATTTTTTTGCGGGGAAGCAGATTAGGAAGGTCGACCGGTCAGCTGGGCGTGGCTATATTCGCGAGTACGTCTCGTCGTTGCATTTAGTGGCCGTTTGCCGTGCGTGCTCGTTTCCGGGTGGCTCCTGCCCGGAATGGGTCGACATAGATTCGTCGTCGACTCTGGTTCGCGGCGGATGGATCCGAGGCATGGCCATGGATAGGAGCAGAGCGCCATTAAAAACCGGAATTATTTGGAGGATGGCACTGGCAGGGTGGCAGGGCCATTGACTTGGAGGAGACCTCCCTCCTCTTGTGAGTGTCCCTTCCCTTGTACGCCTACCCGGAGATGAGATGCCAAGGTACAATTATGGTAGGGAGGGGTGAGTGATGAGATGCCTCTGCTCTGAGCGTGACGATATTGCAGTGCACACCCTGCAAAGTAACATGTACCAGTATGCTGATACTGTACTACGTACTCTAGAGGCATGTCACGTGGATTTAAGCCGAGATTTCTTTGTTCGTTTTATATCACGGGAGAAATATTTTTTCGACAAGGTGTGGATTTCTTTTTTGCGAGAAATTTTTTCGATCTATTCATAATCAATCATGGCATACAAGGAAGACTAAGGTAAAAATTATAACCAGTTCAATGGACCTCCTAGCGACGACTACAGACACTGGAGCGAGCCAAAGTCATGTCACCGTTATCGCCCCTCCTTTACCGGAAACGGTCAAACTTTATTGTAATAGACAGTCGGCAAGTTGTCGTGTTAAGGCCCCAAAGGACCAGCGAACTAAAGCAGCAACTGTCGCCGATGATGAGAGTCGTAGATAGAAAAGATCAAACCTGTAACCACACAAACGAAGACGAACGAAAGCTGGATCTAAATAGATCCGTCAAAGACTAGCACCGACAATGACACACCTTCACACGCCATCTGATGAAGCTATAAGCACCATCAGGACGATCAGACGTGGAAGACATTATTCCTACCGAGAGATATCGCCACCACCACGCAACCCCAACCAAGACATTGAACCTAACAAAAACGACATCAAGGGCCCTCCCTGTCGGCGGGGAGGGGGGCAAGATCCTCCGCGCCTCCATGGCCCAAAGGCCATCGGAGGCAGGGTGGAACCGCGGCGGCACCGACGGGAGGATTAGTTTAGTTTGTAGTCACCATCATCCGTCGAATCGGATCTAGATCACCACCACCAAGCCGTGGACCATAGCGTCGTCAGTCAGACACTGCACGGGTGGAAGGGCAATAACCACCCCTCCATGGCTAAACATCCATGCTGTCGCACCCTGCCCTCCATGGCTGCACACCTGCACCTGAAGATCGTGCATACAAGAACCAGAGCAAGGGATTGTCTACGGGAGAGGATATGTAGCACATAGGTGCGGGGGCACGCAACCCTCTTTTGGTTTCGGCTTTTGATGTTCAAACTTTCATATATTTTAAACCAAAAGTTTAAATTAACTTCTACTTTCATATTCATGTTTCTGGTGATGAGGGCTTTCAAATGAGATACACTTTGAATGCGTTTGGCGATTTTAAAAAGTTTCATGAAGTTTCAACTTCTGAAACTTAGTACGAGCGACCAAGAAAATTGTAAGTTCCAGTACTCGCGACTGAAAAAAAATCATAACCGTGAAGTTAAAGCTCTGAAACTTGGAATGAGCGACCGATAAAATCACAAGTTTTAGAAACCAAAACTCAAAATCTGGGCCAAGACAATGACATGAATGCACACTCGGGAAAGAATGTAGTTTTCCTGTTTCGCTAAATATGAGTCATCTGAGGGGTTTGTCATGTCTAATTTTTTTTGCCGGTATTTTCATATCTAAGTTAACCTTGAACCATTTGATGTCTTGTGTTGAGATTCATAGAGGATGTTTTGTGTTTTTGAACACATTACACATGCATACGCTCATACATATGCACATATACTCACTCCTATGAACACACTCGTGCGCACCCTATCCTTATGAGCACTCCCAAGAGATTGAGTCGGCACATCATCTCAAGATTGACGAAGTCGTCATAGACACATTCATAGTCGATGGGAACGTCTCCTTCCACTGAACGCACATCGCTGAAAGGCCTGAAATAAATTTAGAAAATGCGAGCATCACTGTCAATTTTAGGACTTGCACTCTAGTGGGCTCAGAGCATCTACAACCGGGTGCCCCAAACCACCCTCAAACAACCGGGTGGACAACCCGATCAGTGACCAATCAAAAACCCGACCCAGACGGGTGCTTCAAACGGGCCTCAAACAACCAGGCTGGCCGGCATTCCTTATATCCAGCCCAAATATGGGCGGATATGGGGAGGCCCGGGTGCGACCGGGCAAGTCCGCCACGCGCGGACTGACGGCGGGGTCGCACACGAAAACACTTTGAAAGCCAGCGGTCCGAAACTCGTCACTTCCATCGGACCGATGACGCCGTGTGGCGCCACTCCGACGGGCCGCGTAATGCCCTAGCCCGGCTATTTAAGCCGGCCGCCTGCATTGAAACCCTACCATCCGCATTTCCCCCCTCCCGTCCGCCGTCACCGCCACTTTCCAATCGTTGTTCGCCACCTATAGTAGCCATGCCCCCACGTCGTCGGGTAAGGAGCTACCCATATCTAACGCAAGAGCGTCGGCTGCAGCTCCTTGAGCAGATCCGGGCAAGGCGCGAAGCCTGGATTGCCACGGGCTACCTCCAGACGCGGTGGATCCGGAGGAGGACTTGTAGGTGATGGAGGAGGAGGTAGTGGTGGAAGAGGACGCGGATCAGGAGGATGATCTGGGGGACGCTTGGGATGCGGATCTGCAGGCGGAGCAACAGGTGGTCCTCGATTCCCTCTGATCGGAATCGGAGGCGGACACCAAACGCTGTCGTTGGCATGAGGCGAAGGCGGAGCACGCCACGGAACTCGACAAGATTCTCACGTATATGGATGAGGAGGATCCAGAGCCCTTCTACGCGCCCATCTACCGGTGCTCGGCTCTGACGCCGTGGACATCTCCGACGATGAAGCATAGTAACTAGCATGACGTGCGTAGTAAGTAGGATTTCTTTTACATGATTTGCGTGGATCTAATGGATGAAATATGAGAAACTCAGATGCATAGCACCACTTTTCTCGTAACCATCCAATCACAGATTAGTTCGCACACAAAATCAATTTTATTACATAATTTTACAAATGGGAAATTTTAAGCACCATTAACTTAGAATCCACACGTTCTGTTGTAAATAATGTTAAGCTTAAATAAATATGGAATATAAATAAAGAAAATAAATAAAACCATAAAAGTTTACATGATGACACACTGCACTTTCTTTTGGACAAAAACCACTGTACCTTTTCATGTGGAGTAGTGGAACGTACCGCTCCCCTCCACTCTCCGGCAGCGCATCTCGGCGACGCCCGTGGTACCCGGGGACCGTGGCCATAGCGAAATGTGCAGGCAGATGTGATAGGAATGGGACAATAAAAAGGCACGTACGTACTTTTCAACGTGCGCCAGTGTGTGATTTGACTTTCGCAGCGCGCTGTGCCTCCTCTGTGTGAGCGCCGGTTTCCGGGCTACACCCCCACTGCCCCTCCGTGCCGGCCGGCCGGCACGCGCCGCAGATTTGCTAATTTTCTTTCCTTTCTTTCGCCGTCAGACCCAATCGAGTTCAGGTCAGGGTTCAGATGTCATGGACTTTTCCGGCTTCCTTGTGGGCTTTGCTCGCTGAAGCGATGAGGCCTTCGCAGGCCGCTGACACACAGCAGGAGAGAGGAGATTAAGCAACTGTAAGGCCAACTCCAACGCGCTACCTCGTCATGTTCGCCCGTGTCCGTGTGGAGATAAACAGACAAAGCAGGCCTTTTAACGCGCGACGGCAAACGAATCATCGTCTGTTTTTTGTTCGTTTTTGACCCATTTCCGGCCCAAAATTAAGCCGAGTTTGCAGCTGAACGAACAACATGCAGATGGGTGGGACGCGCACCCTTGTCCTCCCCTGACCCGCCCGTCGATGGCACAGACAGCCACTTTTCCCTCCCTTTTCTCCAAAACGCTCCCGCACCCCGCCCTTCACTCTCACGCGCCCCACCCTTCCCCCTCCCTCCACCCACCATGGCCGACGAGGCGAATCCCGGCGACCCACCACCTGCCGCCCGGCCTGTGGCGAAGAAAATGAAGCATGTGAAGACGCCTCGGTCGGAGCTCATGCCGGCGGGGGCCGCCAAGCTCGATGCCGAATCGACCAAGAGGAGGAACCGACAAACTGTCCAAAAGGAGAAGAAGGCCGCCGTGCAGTATGCTTCCGAGTGTGCCCTGCGGCGTGCGTTGCAGCACCAGGCCAGCCTTGACGACAAGGAGTCCATCGTCTCCAAGGCGCACGCCCTCCTCATGATGGGTATGGGCCACCCCACGCCGACAAATCTCTTGGCCGCTGCCATGGCCGCGGCAAGCACAGTCTCCTCGGCCCATCGACCACCACAACACCGTTCCCCGAGCTCGTCCATCTCACACGACACGTCGAATGTTCGTGCTCCGCCGCCGCACGGCTATGGGCAGACACAATTCTCTACGTCGCCGGACTTCGTGGTGGTCGATCCGACCATGTCCGCGGGCGTCATCGACCTCAACATCATGCCATGGTACAGTGACGCCGGCCATTGTGAAGACGGCGCGCAAACGAAGCAACGCCGGTCGTTCGTGTCGGCTCACAAGGCCGGCGCCCGCAAACTGTTCGACGAAATGCAACCGCCGACACAGACGCTGATGGTCGGCGACCCTTACTACGCCTCGTTCATGCAGAACGTCATCTTGGAGGGCCGTGGTGAGGCGTTCACGTCGACGGCCAAGAGCAAGCTTTTGATGCCGACACGACCCAAAGCCAGGACAACCGTGGTACCTATGATGACTCTCAGTTCGGCAGCCATGATGATGGTGATGAGGACGACCATGGCAACTCATGGCATGAAGATGATGACTTGTATTGTGAAGATGAAGAAGAAGAGGTCGACATTTTCGCGGACCATTGTTGTTTATCGATGAGCTCACTCAAAAGCCTGAAGCACAAAAGAGGAGGAAAAACATTCGCACGGGGTCATATACCAAAGCTAAGGACACTTTGATTTGCGAGAGTTGGAAGGAAATTGACCAAGATCCAATCAAAGGTGCCGAGCAAAAAGGAGCCATCTTTTGGACAAGAGTTCACAAGAACTTTCATGAGCGAAGAAAGTTTGCCCCCTACCAATTCACAAGCACCCGCGACATTAATTCAATCCAAAAAAGGTGGGGATTCATCCAACAAGAATGCAACAAATATTGTGCCACGCTTGAGAGCGTCAAAGCCCGTCCCGTGAGCGGCCTAGGCCTTCGTAACTTGGTATGAACCTCTCTCTTTTTCATCATGTGTCCATTCATGTTGGCATGCCATTTAAGTTTCATGCATTCTATGTCCTTTCATGTTACAATTGTAGCCGCATGTTTGGTTGTGTAGGAATTCCAATCTTTGGAAGCCTTCAAGGCCCGGCACAAAGATAAGCCATTCACTCTCACACATTGTTGGGTGCTCATCAAAGATTGCCCCAAGTTCAAGGACCAATACAATGCTCTTAGGAAGAAGAGAGGAGAGAAGGCGGTGGCCGTGGCCGATGTGGGAGACGTGCTCAAGAGGCCGAGGGGCAATACAAGCTCGAAGGCCGACGAGAAGCGTGATGCGTCTTCTATAGCCTTGCAAGGAACTTTGGAGGATATGACGAGCCAAGAGGAAATGCGGGAGGAAATGAGGAGCAAATGAAGATAAAGCTAGATCTTCAAACGAAGAAGCTTGACATGGAGGAGGCCATGAAGAAGAGGAAGCTCGACATCGAGGAGGCCACTCAACTCAAGAAGCTAGAGATCGAGGCCACCAATGCCGACACAAAAGCCAAGGAGGTGGCACTAGCGTTGATGATCGTCGACAAGAACAACATGTCACCGGAGAGGAAGGCTTGGTTCATGAACTGGCAAAAGGAGATGTTCACCCGCGACGGTCGGATCTAGGTGAGACCTCGGCCGCGATGGCGGTCCTTTTTGAAGGCTGGTTGGTGTGCCGGCCACTGGCTTTATTGACGGTGACAAAACTTGTCCATTTTCAAGGCTGGCTCGTGTGCCAGCCGTTGGCTTTGTTGCCGGCGTGAAACATGTCCTTTTTAAAGGCTGGCTCCTATGTCGGCTGCTGGCTTTGTTGCCGGCATCAGACTGTAGGCCGCCGACTATGTTGCCAGTCGGCGTGAACTAGTGCGAACCGCGGCCGCGGCTTAAATCCTAGGTTTCTCACTTTTTCATGCACGGGGGAAAGATGCAGCCGGGCGTTGGGCCCCGGACGACGCATAACCAAATCCGGGCGGGCATGGCCCCATTGCCACCCCAAACAGACAAAATCTGGACAAAATGAACGTCCGTTTGGGGTCGTGCGTTGGATTTGGCCTAACGCACGACCTCAAACGAATATTGGTTCAGATTACCTATTTGAATCAGATAAAGGATTGCGTCCGGCCGTTTTTTTGATGCGCCGACTGTTCACCCAACGCCCAGTTGGCGCCAGCCGTAAGCCAAAGTAGATGGTTTTTATACTAAACAATGCAAACAGTTTTACAACTAAATAAAGAAAACACTGCAACTAGTTTCACAACCTAATGAAAACACAATCATATAATTTTACAACCCAATCAAAATTGTGTTGAATACATGGAACTAAAATGAACCAATATATCTACTGGTTGTCAATGTGAGTCCACATGTGCTCAACCAAGTCATTTTGGGGTTGCATATGAGTATGCTAGTCACACATTTCACGATGGAATTATAGGGGAACGTAGTAATTTCAAAAAAATTCCTACGCACACGCAAGATTATGGTGATGCATAGCAACGAGAGAGGAGAGTGTTGTCTACGTACCCTCGTAGTCCGAAAGCGAAAGCGTTAGCACAACGCGGTTGATATAGTCATACGTCTTCACGGCCCGATCGATCAAGCACCGAAACTATGGCACCTCCGAGTTCTAGCACACGTTCAGCTCGATGACGATCCCCGGACTCCGATCCAGCAGAATGTCGGGGAAGAGTTCCGTCAGCACGACGGCGTGGTGACGATCTTGACGTTCTACCGTCGCAGGGCTTCGCCTAAGCACCGCTACAATATTATCGAGGATTATGGTGGAAGGAGGCACCGCACACGGCTAAGAGATAAATGATCAATTGTTGTGTCTTTGGGGTGCCCCCTGCACCCGTATATAAAGGAGCAAGGGAGGAGGAGGCCGGCCCTAGGAGGGGGCGCGCCAAGTGTGGAGTCCTACTAGGACTCCCTAGTCCTAGTAGGATTCCACCTCCCATATGGAATAGGAAAAGAGGAAGGGAAAAGGAGAAGGAAGGAAGGGGGCGCCCCCCTTCCCTAGTCCAATTCGGACCAGACCAAGGGGAGGGGTGCTGCCACCCTTGAGGCCCTTTTCCTTCTTTCCCGTATGGCCCAATAAGGCCCAATACGTATTCCCGTAACTCTCCGGTACTCCAAAAAATACCCGAATCACTCAGAACCTTTCCGATGTCCGAATATAGTCGTCCAATATATCGATCTTTACGTCTCGACCATTTCGAGACTCCTCGTCATGTCCCCGATCTCATCCGGGACTCCGAACTCCTTCGGTACATCAAAACTCATAAACTCATAACATAACTGTCATCGAAATCTTAAGCGTGAGGACCCTACGGGTTCGAGAACAATGTAGACATGACCGAGACACATCTCCGGTCAATAACCAATAGCGGAACCTGGATGCTCATATTGGCTCCCACATATTCTACGAAGATCTTTATCGGTCAGACCGCATAACAACATACGTTGTTCCCTTTGTCATCGGTATGTTACTTGCCCGAGATTCGATCGTCGGTATCTCAATACCTAGTTCAATCTCGTTACCGGCAAGTCTCTTTACTCGTTTCGTAATACATCATCCTGCAACTAACTCATTAGTTGCAATGCTTGCAAGGCTTAAGTGATGTGCATTACCGAGAGGGCCCAGAGATACCTCTCCGACAATCGGAGTGACAAATCCTAATCTTGAAATATGCCAACCCAACAAGTACCTTCGGAGACACCTGTAGAGCACCTTTATAATCACCCAGTTACGTTGTGACGTTTGGTGGCACACAAAGTGTTCCTCCGGTAAACGGGAGTTGCATAATCTCATAGTCATAGGAACATGTATAAGTCATGAAGAAAGCAATAGCAACAAACTAAACGTTCAAGTGCTATGCTAACGGAATGGGTCAAGTCAATCACATCATTCTCCTAATGATGTGATCCCGTTAATCAAATGACAACTCATGTCTATGGTTAGGAAACATAACCATCTTTGATCAATGAGCTAGTCAAGTAGAGGCATACTAGTGACACTCTGTTTGTCTATGTATTCACACATGTATTATGTTTCCGGTTAATACAATTCTAGCATGAATAATAAA
Source organism: Triticum urartu (assembly GCF_003073215.2). Classification (NCBI taxonomy): domain Eukaryota; kingdom Viridiplantae; phylum Streptophyta; class Magnoliopsida; order Poales; family Poaceae; genus Triticum; species Triticum urartu. The sequence continues at coordinate 104,729,093 of NC_053024.1, read as the reverse complement.
CATTTATCATGATATAAGGAAATAAATAATAACTTTATTATTGCCTCTAGGGCATATTTCCTTCAGTCTCCCACTTGCACTAGATTCAATAATCTAGTTCACATCGCCATGTGATTTAACATCAATAGTTCACATCACCATGTGATTAACACCCATAGTTCACATCGACATGTGACCAACACCCAAAGGGTTTACTAGAGTCAATAATCTAGTTCACATTGCTATGTGATTAACACCCAAAGAGTACTGAGGTGTGATCATGTTTTGCTTGTGAGAGAAGTTTAGTCAACGGGTCTGCCACATTTAGATCCGTAAGTATTTTGCAAATTTCTATGTCAACAATGCTCTGCATGGAGCTACTCTAGCTAATTGCTCCCACTTTCAATATGTATCCAGATTGAGACTTAGAGTCATCTGGATCAGTGTCAAAACTTGCATCGACGTAACCCTTTACGACGAACCTTTTGTTACCTCCATAATCGAGAAACATATCCTTACTAAGGATAATTTTGACCAATGTCCAGTGATCTACTCCTAGATCACTATTGTACTCCTTTGCCAAACTCAGGTAGGGTATACAATAGGTCTGGTACACAACATGGCATACTTTATAGAACCTATGGCTGAGGCATAGGGAATGACTTTCATTCTCTCTCTATCTTCTGCCGTGGTCGGGTTTTGAGTCTTACTCAACTTCACACCTTGTAACACAGGCAAGAACTCCTTTTTGACTATTCCATTTTGAACTACTTCAAAATCTTGTCAAGGTATGTACTCATTGAAAAAAACTTATCAATCGTCTTGATCTATCTCTATAGATCTTGATGCTCAACATGTAAGCAGCTTCACCAAGGTCTTTCTTTGAAAAACTCCTTTCAAACACTCCTTTATGCTTTGCAGAATAATTCTACATTATCTCCGATCAACAATATGTCATTCACATATACTTATCAGAAATACTGTAGTGCTCCCACTCACTTTCTTGTAAATACAGGCTTCACCGCAAGTCTGTATAAAACTATATGCTTTGATCAACTTATCAAAGCATATATTCCAACTCTGAGATGCTTGCACCAGTCCATAGATGGATCGCTGGAGCTTGCATATTTTTTTAGCACCTTTAGGATTGACAAAACTTTCTTGTTGCATCATATACAACTCTTCTTTAATAAATCCATTAAGGAATGTATTTTTGTTTATCCATTTGCCAGATTTCATAAAATGTGGCAATTGCTAACATGATTCGGACAAACTTAAGCATAGATACGAGTGAGAAACTCTCATCGTAGTCAACACCTTGAACTTGTCGAAAAACCTTTTTGCGACAATTCTAGCTTTGTAGATAGTAACACCACTATCAGCGTCCGTCTTCCTCTTGAAGATCCATTTAATCTCAATGGCTCGCCGATCAATGGGCAAGTAAATCAAAGTCCATACTTTGTTCTCATACATGGATCTCATCTCAGATTTCATGGCCTCAAGCCATTTCGCGGAATCTGGGCTCATCATCGCTTCCTCATAGTTCGTAGGCTCGTCATGGTCAAGTAACATGACCTCCAGAACAGGATTACCGTACCACTCTGGTGGGGATCTCACTTTGGTTTACCTACGAGGTTCGGTAGCAACTTGATATGAAGTTACATGATCATCATCATTAGCTTCCTCACTAATTGGTGTAGTAGTCACAGGAACATATTTCTGTGATGAACTACTTTCCAATAAGGGAGCAGGTATAGTTACCTCATCAAGTTCTACTTTCCTCCCACTCACTTCTTTCGAGAGAAACTCCTTCTCTAGAAAGGATCCATTCTCAGCAATGAATATCTTGCCTTCGGATCTGTGATAGAAGGTGTACCCAACATTTTCTTTTGGGTATCCTATGAAGACGCACTTCTCCGATTTGGGTTTGAGCTTATAAGGTTGAAACTTTTTCACATAAGCATTGCAACCTCAAACTTTAAGAAACGACAGCTTAGGTTTCTTGCCAAACCATAGTTCATACGGTGTCGTCTCAACGGATTTAGATGGTGCCCTATTTAACGTGAATGTAGCTGTCTCTAATGCATAACCCCAAAACGATAGCGGTAAATCAGTAAGAGACGTCATAGATCGCACTATATCTAATAAAGCACGATTACGACGTTCGGACACACCATTACACTGTGGTGTTCCAGGTGGCGTGAGTAATGAAACTATTTCACATTGTTTTAACTAAAGGCCAAACTCGTAACTCAAATATTTTACTTCTGCGATCATATCGTAGAAACTTTTATTTTGTTACGATGATTCTCCACTTCACTCTGAAATTCTTTGAACTTTTCAAATGTTTCAGACTTGTGTTTCATCAAGTAGATATACTCATATCTGCTCAAATCATCTGTGAAGATCATAAAATAATGATACCTGCCGCGAGCTTCAATATTCATCGGACCACATACATCAGTATGCATGATTTCCAACAAATCTGTTGCTTGCCGCATTGTTCCGGAGAATGGAGTCTTATTCATCTTGCCCATGAGGCATGGCTCGCAAGCATCAACTGATTCATAATCAAGTGATTCCAAAAGTCCATCAGCATGGAGTTTCTTCATGCGCTTTATACCAATATGACCTAAACGGCGGTGCCACAAATAAGTTGCACTATCATTATTAACTTTGCATCTTTTGGTTTCAATATTATGAATATGTGTATCACTACGATCGAGATCCAACGAACCATTTTCATTGGGTGTGTAACCATATAAGGTTTTATTCATGTAAACAGAACAACAATTTATTCTCTTACTTAAATGAATAACCGTATTGCAATAAACATGATAAAATCATATTCATGCTCAACGCAAACACCAAATAACACTTATTTAGGTTCAACACTAATCCCGAAAGTATAGGGAGTGTGCGATGATGATCATACCAATCTTGGAACCACTTCCAACACACATCGTCACTTCACCCTTAACTAGTCTCTGTTCATTCTGCAACTCCCGTTTCAAGTTACTATTCTTAGCAACTGAACGAGTATCAAATACCGAGGGGTTGCTACGAACACTAGTAAAATACACATCAATAATCTGTATATCAAATATACCTTTGTTCACTTTGCCATCCTTCTTATCCGCCAAATACTTGGGGCAGTTCCGCTTCCAGTGACCAGTCCCTTTGCAGTAGAAGCACTTAGTCTCAGGCTTAGGACCAGACTTGGGCTTCTTCACTTGAGCAGCAACTTGCTTGCCGTTCTTCTTGAAGTTCCCCTTCTTCCCTTTGCCCTTTTCTTGAAACTAGTGGTATTCTCTACCATCAACACTTGATATTTTTCTTGATTTCTACCTTCGTCAATTTCAGCATTACAAAGAGCTTGGGAATCGTTTCCGTTATCCCTTGCATATCATAGTTCATCACGAAGTTCTACTAACTTGGTGATGGTGACTAGAGAATTCTGTCAATCACTATTTTATTTGGAAGATTAATTCCCACTTGATTCAAGCGATTATAGTACCCAGACAATCTGAACACATGCTCACTTCTTGAGCTATTCTCCTCCATCTTTTAGCTATAGAACTTGTTGTAGACTTCATATCTCGCAACTCGGGTATTTGCTTGAAATATTAACTTCAACTCCTGGAACATCTCATATGGTCCATGACGTTCAAAACATCTTTGAAGTCCCGATTCTAAGCCGTTTAAGCATGGTGCACTAAACTATCAAGTAGTCATCATATTGAGCTAGCCAAATGTTCATAACATCTGCATCTGCTCCTGCAATAGGTTTGTCACCTAGCGGTGCATCAAAGACATAATTCTTCTGTGCAGCAATGAGGATAAACCTCAGATCATGGATCCAATCCGCATCATTGCTACTAACATCTTTCAACTTAGTTTTCTCTAGGAACATATCAAAAATAAAACAGGGGAGCTAAACGCGAGCTATTGATCTACAACATAGATATGCTAATACTACCAGGACTAAGTTCATGATAAATTAAAGTTCAATTAATCATATTACTTAAGAACTCCCACTTAGATAGACATCCCTCTAATCCTCTAACTGATCACGTGATCCAAATCAACTAAACCATGTCCGATAATCACGTGAGATGGAGTAGTTTCAATGGTGAACATCACTATGTTGATCATATCTACTATATGATTCACGCTCGACCTTTCAGTCTCCGTGTTCTGAGGCCATATCTGTTATATGCTAGGCTCGTCAAGTTTAACCTGAGTATTGCGCGTGTGCAACTGTTTTGCACCCATTGTATTTGAACGTAGAGCATATCACACCTGATCGTCACGTGGTGTCTCAGCACGAAGAACTTTCGCAATGGTGCATACTCAGGGAGAACACTTATACTTTGATAATTTAGTGAGGGATCATCTTATAATGCTACCGTCAATCAAAGCAAGATAAGATGCATAAAAGATAAACATCACATGCAATCAATATAAGTGATATGATATGGCCATCATCATCTTGTACTTGTGATCTCCATCTCCGAAGTACCGTCATGATCACCATCGTCACTGGCGTGACACCTTGATCTCCATCGTAGCATCGTTGTCGTCTTGCCAATCTTATGCTTCCACGACTATCGCTACCACTTAGTGATAAAGTAAAGCATTACAGCATGATTGCATTGCATACAATAAAGCGACAACCATATGGCTCCTGCCAGTTGCCGATAATTCGGTTACAAAACATGATCATCTCATACAATAAAATTTAGCATCATGTCTTGACCATATCACAACATGCCCTGCAAAAACAAGTTAGACGTCCTCTACTTTGTTGTTGCAAGTTTTACGTGGCTGCTATGGGCTTAGCAAGAACCGTTCTTACCTACACATCAAAACCACAACGATAGTTTACCAAGTTGATGCTGTTTTAACCTTCGCAAGGACCGGGCGTAGCCACACTCAGTTCAACTAAAGTTGGAGAAACTGACACCCGCCAGCCACCTGTGTGCAAAACACGTCGGTAGAACCAGTCTCGCGTAAGCATACGCGTACGCATAATGTCGGTCCGGGCCACTTCATCCAACAATACCGCCGAACCAAAGTATGACATGCTGGTAAGCAGTATGACTTATATCACCCACAACTGACTTGTGTTCTACTCGTGCATAACATCAACGCATAAAACCTAGGCTCGGATGCCACTGTAGGGGAACGTAGTAATTTCAAAAAATTTCCTACGCACACGCAAGATTATGGTGATGCATAGCAACGAGATAGGAGAGTGTTGTCTACGTACCCTCGTAGACCGAAAGCAGAAGTGTTAGCACAACGCGATTGATGTAGTCGTACGTCTTCACGGCCCGACCGATCAAGCACCGAAACTACGACACCTCCGAGTTCTAGCACACGTTCAGCTCGATGACGATCCCCGGACTCCGATCCAGCAGAATGTCGGGGAAGAGTTCCGTCAGCACGACGGCGTGGTGACGATCTTGATGTTCTACCGTCGCAGGGCTTCGCCTAAGCACCGCTACAATATTATCGAGGATTATGGTGGAAGGGGGCACCGCACACGGCTAAGAGATCAATAATCAATTGTTGTGTCTTTAGGGTGCCCCCTGCACCCGTATATAAAGGAGCAAGGGAGGAGGAGGCCGACCCTAGGAGGGGGCGCGCCAAGTGTGGAGTCCTACTAGGACTCCCTAGTCCTAGTAGGATTCCACCTCCCATATGGAATAGGAAAAGAGGAAGGGAAAAGGAGAAGGAAGGAAGGGGGCGCCCCCCTTCCCTAGTCCAATTCGGACCAGACCAAGGGGAGGGGTGCTGCCACCCTTGAGGCCCTTTTCCTTCTTTCCCGTATGGCCCAATAAGGCCCAATACGTATTCCCGTAACTCTCCGGTACTCCGAAAAATAGCCGAATCACTCGGAACCTTTCCGATGTCCGAATATAGTCGTCCAATATATCGATCTTTACGTCTCGACCATTTCAAGACTCCTCGTCATGTCCCCGATCTCATCCGGGACTCAGAACTCCTTCGGTACATCAAAACTCATAAACTCATAACATAACTGTCATCGAAACCTTAAGCGTGCGGACCCTACGGGTTTGAGAACAATGTAGACATGACCGAGACACGTCTCCGGTCAATAACCAATAGCGGAACCTGGATGCTCATATTGGCTCCCACATATTCTACGAAGATCTTTATCGGTCAGACCGCATAACAACATACGTTGTTCCCTTTGTCATCGGTATGTTACTTGCCCGAGATTCGATCGTCGGTATCTCAATACCTAGTTCAATCTCGTTACCGGCAAGTCTCTTTACTCGTTCCATAATACATCATCCTACAACTAACTCATTAGTTGCAATGCTTGCAAGGCTTAAGTGATGTGCATTACCGAGAGGGCCCAGAGATACCTCTCCGACAATCGTAGTGACAAATCCTAATCTCGAAATACGCCAACCCAACAAGTACCTTCGGAGACACCTGTAGAGAACCTTTATAATCACCCAGTTACGTTGTGACGTTTGGTGGCACACAAAGTGTTCCTCCGGTAAACGGGAGTTGCATAATCTCATGGTCATAGGAACATGTATAAGTCATGAAGAAAGCAATAGCAACAAACTAAACGATCAAGTGCTATGCTAACGGAATGGGTCAAGTCAATCACATCATTCTCCTAATGAAGTGATCCCGTTAATCAAATGACAACTCATGTCTATGGTTAGGAAACATAACCATCTTTGATCAACAAGCTAGTCAAGTAGAGGCATACTAGTGAGACTCTGTTTGTCTATGTATTCACACATGTATTATGTTTCCGGTTAATACAATTCTAGCATGAATAATAAACATTTATCATGATATAAGGAAATAAATAATAACTTTATTATTGCCTCTAGGGCATATTTCCTTCAGGAATAGGATGAACTTTTCAAATGTTGCTGGTTCTTAGTGCTCAAGCATAAAATTTTCACCATGATATTCGAACCCTTGGTCGTAGTTGTTGTCATCACGCTCATCCTCCACGATCATATTGTGCATGATCACACAAATAGTCATCACCTCTCAAAGCTTCTCGAGGCTCCATGTCAGTGCAGGGTGTCAAACGATACTACATCGAGATTGAAGCACACCAAAATCACGCTCCACATCCTTCCTAGCACTCTCTTGCTGTTGGGAAAATCTCGGTCTCTTCTCTCCTAGATTGGGTATTATCTTCACAAGAGTTGACCACCGATGATAGATACCATCAGCTAGGTAGTGTCCCTTGTTGTATTGGTAGCCATTGATCTCAAAGTTGACCTCTGGGGAGTGGCCTTCTGCAAGCCTTGTGAACACTGGAGAACACTGAACCACGTTGATATCATTGTGAGAACCAGCCATGCCAAAGAAAGAGTGTCATATTCAAAGATCTTCTGAAGCCACGACTTCTAGTATGATAGTTCAACCTTTGAGATGCCCCTTGTACTGCCCCTGCCTGGCAAATGGGCAATTCTTCCACTTACAGTGCATATAATCTATGCTCCCAAGCATTCCCGGAAAGCCTCTATCTGCATCAATCGCCAACAACCAGGCTATATCTAAGACATTTGTCTCTCTTAGGTACTCAGGCCGAAACACTGCCAACACGGCCTTGCAAAAATTATACATTGATTTGAGACATGTGGACTCACTCATACGTGCGTACTCATCCACAAGATCGCCCAGAATTCCATATGCAAGCATACAAATAGCCACAGTGCATTTCTGGTAAGAGGAGAAGCCAACCTTGCCAAGGGAAATCTATTTGCACTCAAAGTATGGGTCATATTCTACGACTCCCTCCTGAATAGATTGAACACATGTCTCGCCATTCGGAATCGATGGCGAAAAAGATGCGGTTTGAAGAGCGGGGAATCCTCAAAGTAATCGGCATAGAGCCGGGCGTGACTGCTCTCCCGATTGTGGTTCAAGGCCAGAGCATGGCCCAGGATTGATCCCTTGAACAAAGGCCACCGCCTAGAGATGTGGTCATTGACGACCAATGCAACAACCACAAGCTCTTCGTCATCCGATGAAGAAATGAAGTTGTTGCAAAAAACTCGTCCCCACTATCCATGGTACCTTGCAAGCAAAGTATCAAACACCTTGTGTTCGTGTTGGAGACGTGACTGGTGAAGAGCAACTCGGCCTCCCCACACGGGCAACGAGCCTGTAGAAGCATTGACGACCGGCGGGAGGCGGACTTGCAATGCCAACCGAAAGGGGTTGGGGTCGATGAGCTTCCCTGGTACCAGAGGAGGTGATAAAAGCCACAGACGCAGACAATAACACATCTGAATTGTGGGCGGGGGTGGCTATAGCGTGGGGTGGTCAAGTTTTGGGCGGTCGGGCTGGATAGCGAGGAGGCGTCAAGAAATGGGTGGCGGCTATGCGAGAGGGCGAGGGGGGGGAGGCCACGTATGCCAGGTGAAAAGGGGACTATTTCACCGACAAATGGGCCAGGGGAGGACAAGGAAAATGCCGCCTGTGTTCGTGCGCTGCTCGTTTCGGCGCAAATGCGACCCAAATTTGGGTCAAAAATTGGTCGGCAGCGGACAAAAGGCGAACACTCGTCCATTTGCTCCCGAGACTTGGGCCGCGATTTGTTTTTGTTTGGCCCCAAATGGACATGGCCGGAGCAAATGGGGTCATGTGTTGGAGTTGGCCCAAGAAGATGGTTAGGATCCTTCATGAGACATAAAGAGAACTCAGGTTTGGGCATTGATCTGAAAATATGCATTTGGAGCATTTACAGCCGGTATAGCTAATCCGCCTCTCAAACGTCTACGGACATGATCAATCACCATTTAAATGTCCTCTTCCATAATCACGTACCTCATTGCTAGCGAATTCTCAAATCCATACAACCACATTGCATCGTAAACTATCTCTACAGAATCTCATACATAGCGTCCGACTACTACATCAATGTAACACCCACGATGCGGCTATATCTCCCACGTGTCGGAGCACGACTTAGAGGCATAACCGCATACTAGGCATGTCGCAAAAGGGGTAATCTTTACACATCCCATGTACTGAATAAGAAAGGGATAAAGAGTTGGCTTACAATCGCCACTTCACACAATACATAAATATAACATTACATCATCCAGAATACAATCAAGGTCCGACTACGGAACCAAAATAAAAGAAGACAACCCCAAATGCTAGATCCCTGATCGCCCCGACTGGGATCCACTAATGATCAAAAGGAAACGAAACAACACAATGAAAACGATCTTCATCGAGCTCCCACTTGAGCTGGATTGCGTCACCTGCACTGGTATCATCGGCACCTGCAACTGTTTGGAAGTATCTGTGAGCCACGAGGACTCAGCAATCTCACACCCGCGAGATCAAGACTATTTAAGCTTATGGGTAGGAAAGGGGAGTGAGGTGGAACTGCAACAAGCACTAGCATATATGGTGGCTAACTTACGCAAATGAGAGCAAGCAGAGAAGCAAAGCATGGTCGAGAGGCTAAAATGATCAAGAAGTGATCCTGAAGCTACTTACGTTCAAGCATAACACGAAACCGTGTATACTTCCCGGACTCCGTCGGAAAGAGACCAACATGGCTACACACGCGGTTGATGCATTTTAATTCAGTTAAGTGTCAAGTTCTCTACAACCGGATATTAACAAATTCCCATCTGCCCATAACCACGGGCACGACTTACGAAAGTTCAAAACCCTGCAGGGGTGTCCCAACTTAGCCCATCATAAGCTCTCATGGTCAACGAAGGATATTCCTTCTCCCAGGAAGACCCGACCAGACTCGGAATCCCGGTTACAAGACATTTCGACAATGGTAAAACAAGACCAGCAAGACTGCCCGAATGTGCCGACAAATCCCGATAGGAGCTGCACATATCTCGTTCTCAGGGCACACCGGATGAGCAAGACGTCGGGTTGGCATAGACCCTGGTTGCCCAGGGGGCGCCGGACATCGCTCAGGTTGGACCAACACTTAGAGAAGCACTGGCCCCGGGGGGGGGGGGGGGGGGTAAAAATAAAGATGACCGTCGGGCTCTGAAAACCCAAGGGAAAAAGCTAGGTGAGGCAAATGTAAAACCAAGGTTGGGCCTTGCTGGAGGAGTTTTATTCAAAGCGAACTGTCAAGGGGTTCCCATAACACCCAACCGTGTAAGGAACGCAAAATCAAGGAACATAACACCGGTATGACGGAAACTAGGGCGGCAAGAGTGGAACAAAACACCAGGCATAAGGCCGAGCCTTCCACCCTTTACCAAGTATATAGATGCATTAATTAAAATAAGAGATATTGTGATATCCCAACAAAAATTGATGTTCCAACATGGAACAAACTTCATCTTCACCTGCAACTAGCAACGCTATAAGAGGGGCTGAGCAAAGCGGTAGCATAGCCAATCAATGGTTTGCTAGGAAAGGTGGATTAGCGGCTTGACATGGCAATATGGGAGGCATGATAAAGTAAGTCGTAGGTATCGTGGCATAGCAATAGAGCGAGCAACTAGCAAGCAAAGATAGAAGTGATTTCGAGGGTATGGTCATCTTGCCTGAGATCCCGCAAGGAAGAAGAACGAGTCCATGAAGAAGACAAACAGACGTAGTCGAACGGACCCTCACAAATCCGAAACGAAACTGAAGCTAATGAGAGAAGCAACCCGGAAAGAAGCAAGCAACATAGTAAACAACCATCACATAAACATGGCATGATGCACAACCAAGTATGATGCATGTCCGGTTTAAATGTGCATGGCATGGCAAAAAGCATAGACAAAGCTACAAGTTAAGTGGAGCTCAATATGCAACGAGTTGCATATTGACGAAACACCACATTTAATTATTTAGTTCTCTCCCGTTAAGTACTCAACAATATTAAATATTGGTTAGCATGGCAAGAGGTGAAGCATATGAAAACTACCTATCTAGGCAAGTTTAAATGAGGCCGGAACAACAAGCAACAAGTCCGGAAATATCCTCATGAGCATATATTAGATTTGGTACTGTTCTGCCCTAAAGCATATTTTAGAGTTGTTAAAAATGCAAGAAGATGCCACCATGTTAAACTAGGCATTTTCCTACCCCATTTACATATATAATTTATTTAAAACCGAGCTACGGTTTATTAGATATGAATTAAATCATTTTAGCATGTAATTAGAAAAAAATTTAAACAAAAAACATTTTAAACATTTTAAACATCCATGAAAGTGGCATATTATGAAACTAGATGAAATTCTAGTCATATTTCATTTAAAGTTTGTTTTAATATGATGCACCGTTTGTGAGTTATCATATGCATGTTGTGCAAGGGGTTTTCTATAAAACTGCAAAACCCTGGTTAAAATAGGAAAACGTTCTATGAAAAAAACACGATACGGGCCGGATCTGGTTGGCCCATCAGGAACAGGCGCTGGGGAAGGCATCTCACCCAGCGGGCCTGGCCCAGTTGATGGAGGCAGGCCGAGCCTTGGCGAGGCAAGAGGAGGCCCCGTGTGGCGACGTGGTTCTCATCGTCCACGCTTGCAGTGGAATAGGTCAAAGAAGGCGCCGCCTGGTCTCTTTCACGAAGCAGGGGATGCAGGTGTTTTTTGACGCTGTAGGGAGGTCGAAGACGGTGGGCAGTGCCGGATCTAGACGTGGGGGTTCAGATCAGGGCAGCGGTGGACGGATCCAGCGAACGGAGTGGAGCTCCATGCTTCGGGAGCCATGGACGAGCTCCATGCATCGCTCCTGTTAGCAGAGAGAGGGCTGGAGAGATTAGAGAGCGAGGAAAAACAGAGATGGGAGGAAGAAGGAGAAGGGCGCGAGGCACTGGCCTGGACTCATCCCCGGAGATGGTGGCGGCAGATGGCTCCATCCAGTGGGCGGCAGCGAGCGCTTTCGATCCCATTGGGATCGAGCAAGAGGGTGCGGGAGGTGGGAGGAGCGGGGCGGCTCGGTCGCCTGCAGGGCAGCGTCGGGCCTGATTTGGCTCGTGATGGGCTCCGGCGGGCCCTGCATAGTGGGAGGCGTGGGGAGGACGCGGGGAGGTGACGTGGAGGCACCCGATAGGCCGGGGCGACTCCTCAGATGGCGGCGTGGCCAAGCAGACGGCGCCAAGTGGCAGGACGGCAGCTGGGGAGGAGCTAGCCGCGACAAGTGGCGGCGGGGGAGCGGGCAGGCGCGGAAATTGAGGAGGATTGGTGGATGGAGGTAGGTGGAGGGGCTAGGCTGCCCAAAAATGACAGGAGGGGTCTATATATAGGGAAGGTTTAGGGTTAGGGGGGATTAGGAGGGGTTTTCTTCCGTTCTCGGGCATCGGATCTCGATCCAACGGCCCGGAGCGGAGGGGATAAGTAGATGGACTAGGTGGGTTGTGCAGAATGCCTCGGGCTGAGAGGAGAGAAAAGAGAGAGAGAGACCCGACGACTGTTTCCGGAGACCAAAAACGTCCGTCGAAAAGACCGGCTATACTGCCGCTATAGTTATCCGTTGGGGCGTCAAACGGACTCCGAATGCGATGAAACTTGGCAGGCGGCCTACTGACAACATAACAACACCGCATGCCAACTTTCAACCCATTCCGAGAACATTTTTTCGGCCACTTATAAAACACTATTTCAGACATGCTGCGGGCGCGTGCAAGTGTGTCTAGGCTAAGAATGGACAATGGAAGGAACTGGGAGACCGGGACAGATGCATGTTTTGAAAACATGATGATGCAATGCACATGATGACATGGCAAGAAGCAACACGCGAGCAAATGACATGGCAATGACGGCGAACAACTGGGAGACACCTGGCGCAACGGTCTCGGGGCATGACAACACTCCACCACTACGAGAGGATCTCATCCCGAGATCTAGGATGGCACCGGAGAGAAACGGAAGAGGAAGAGAAAAGGTAAAGCTAAGTTGCTTCTTTGACAAATGAGTGAAACCAAAGAACCTTGAGAGGTTAAACAATTTGCAAGAAGAATACAACGGAGATGAATGAAATTGAAAACACCCAGTTAGAAAAAAAGGAACAAGGAACATTACTAGAACCTTGTAGGTTGAAAGACATTAGTAAAAGGGTTGCAATAGTCAAGAAGTACATGCAAGCACTCCGGTAGGAATATGAACTTGGAAAAATGAAAGCACTTGGATGAGAGACCGGTTAGAAGGGGAATGATAGGCAGAACACTCCGGTTAAAACAAGATAGAGAAGGAATAAGAATGATATAAATTGGACAGCACTCCGACTGTAAATGGAAGGAATTAAAAAGAACTTGACAAGATGAGAGCATACTTGATGAGATCAACAACACACTGCCTCCGGAACTATTGAAAGAATGGCACAAGGGGTAAGAAAGATTTCAGACAGCACTCCGGTTGAGAATGGAGGTAAAACTTGATAAGATGAGAGAGCTTGAATGAAAAACACGACACTCCGGTTGAATGGATAAGCAAAAGGAAAGAACATGATCCTCACAATTTGAGATGAAGAGTGAAGAGAGCAACATCACAATGCCTCTGGAAGAAAAAAGAATGGAATAAAATGAATGGAGGGAAACAAGATCTTGAGAGAGCACGCTTACAACAAATGCTAGAATGGAGTTGATGGATTTTCAACAACGGAAGGATAAGCTTGATGTGGGCTTATGGAAGACATCTCAAAATTATGAGGTGAAATTCTGCCACTAACGGAAAACAATTGATTGCTTGAGAGCAACACAAAGATGAAAACTCTTTCGCCGAGACGAGAAGGAGAAACTTGGATCGTTGACAAACACCATGATAGCAGCATTCTGAATGGAAGGCTTTAGGTGAATTTTTCCAAGATAACACCATAAAGAAAATGCTGGATTTAAAATACCTCATTATTGACAACATGTGAATCATGAAACACCAACTCAAATTGTCAAAAATGACATAACACCACCTCAAATGATACGGTAGAAAGAATTGCACTTCGGAATGCAAGATGAAGAATACTTGAACTCCTCAAAACAAAACATGTGTTGAGCACCATGTTTATTTGAGAGTATAGCTAGGCGGATCTTAACTCCGATAGAAATCTTGAAGAACAAATCGAGAATGAAAGGAAACCTTGACGAACCACCATGTTGAGCCTCCATAAAGAACTCCGGTAATAAAAGGATGATCAAAAGAAGTGAAGGATGAAAAGAATAAGATTGAAGTCTTGCAATGATATAGATGGATCTTCGCGACGAGATAAAGTGGAAACTTTGAACTCCGGAAAAGAAAGATGAACAAAAGAAATCAAGAATTTTTGATGAGCCTCCGAAATAAGGAATATAATTTACTCGATGAAACAAGAATAAGAATTAAATTATGCTTATCTTTCACCATTTTAAATTGATGACAAGCAATGGATTTGGCATACTACTTATTCTCGTAGAAAGGATTAAGATAGATATGGTGCCAACTTGAAGAGGCCTTCGATGAACCACCGGTAGGATTGAAACAACGAATAAATTGATATGATAACCAAGAAAGAGAACTCTTGAACGAACCACCGTAAGGATTGAAAATGAACGAAGAAAAGATAAAGAAACACCGGGAAGAATTAGCAAATGAACGAAGATGCTTTCTAGGATTTAAATACATGAGAACGAAGAGATCATGAACTGATTAGAGGATATTTGAATGATGCACCGGTAAGATTTCGAGAATGAGAGCTGAAAGCTAAGAATGAATAATTCTGAGATGATGGGCTCCGGAGAATCAAACTGAAAAGACTCTTGAATAGCTTTGGATGGGTGAAAAGAATTCTCACAATCAAAAACAATTATGAGAGGATGGCATCAAGATAGAACCACGAATCTTCAAGAGAACAGATATGATTTGGAGGGAAAACTCTTCTTCGGTCTTCAAATGTTGAGAATGATGATAAGAAAACACCACCATGAATTGTTGAGATACTCCGGGAGAATGAAAAGTCTTCGGTTGAGCCAACAATGAAAAGGGTTATAAGATCTTGGAGAAACCAACTGACTGATTATAATTCATTCGTACGTCAAACTTCGAAAAGAATTTGAGAATAACTCCGGGAAAATTATAAGAGTCAGGTAAGATCCTGGAAAAAGACCCGTGGGTTAGGGCCCACTCAAAAGATACACCATCGTACGATTTAAAAGAAAGATAGCGCCGGTTGAATTAAATGGCTCAAAAGAGATAACAACCTCGAGATATTCTTGAACGGATTGATAATGGAGACGCAAATCTTCTGAGATATCTTCAGCACTCCGGAACAAATGAATAGCGAGGAGTGGATGATTAAGAGGTGCACCGGCATGATAAAATATTTGAAACAAGGAAAGGAATATGATCAACACTGAAAACTTGAATTGAATCCACCGGAGAAGAAAATGAGTGAAGAGTCATAAGCTTGAAGAGCATCTTCATGAGAATCACCGGGTAAAAACATTGATTGAAAAGAATGAAGATACTTCACATGAATAAAATGGATACTTGATTATGATATTTGAGTCCTTGAAGAAAAAGGGGGGGGGGGCGGGAAAACAAAGACAACTTGGAGACGGATGAAAAAGGGTACCATCGAGAAAACTTAGAGTTGATCTTGCGGATGTTGAAATGATCAGATCCACTTGAAGAGGAACATGCCGGTTGAAAAGGATTGACATGACAATATCAATTATCATGAAGGATTGGTATTCACATAGAAATGTGAAAACATTGCTTAGGGAAGGTATGGAATCAACACTTGACTTCGAAGCAACTCGAATACCATAGCTCAAAACAAAACAAAGGATTGGCTTGCAGGATAAGCCGGAAACAAACATATGATAGATCCCATATCGTATCATGTGTCTGTTGGAAAGATATCCTACGTGATACTTGAATTCCCACTTATAAACTCCCGAAACTTTCTGGTTATGCAATCAGGTGTTGGGGATACAGGCGAAGCATAATATCTCACCCAAACTAACAAATCCTACATCCAACTGTATCCATCCTTCAACACATAACCAAGAAACCTCCGGAAATCATTTACCTCAACCTTCGAAAAGCATCCGTTATACGAGTTATTCCCGAACTCCCACCCTAGTACTGGGTGGCGTCGAGGTTATCTCACCAACAACTGCATAAAAGAGATTTTCGATGCCGGCGAACTTAGGTATTCCAGAACTGCAACGATAAAATTGTGACGACAACACCTCGGAGCTCAACTCCCCGGGACACTGCCACAACCCCTAAATGTCAGGAGGCACCAAGAACAATGTTCTCGTCACAAAACCATCGGAACAATTCCAAGATACCCGCGTGATCCTAATTTTTTTTGTGAAATTTGAGGAAAGAAGAGTCAAAACTCTACGCCAGGAGGCCTCACCAGAGCGACGAAGGGACTGAGGAGTAAAAAGAATCCTACTCTCCGATATATATAATCCTAAAAGACTCAAAACATTTTTCTAGACTCAACAACACCAGCGATTCGATCAAGCAGGGGGCTCCTAAGTCGGGGAAGGCTCTGATACCAACTTGTAACACCCACGATGCAGTTATATCTCCCACATATCGGAGCATGACTTAGAGGCATAACCGCATAGTAGGCATGTCGCAAGAGGGGTAATCTTTACACATCCCATGTACTAAATAAGAAAGGGATAAAGAGTTGGCTTACAATCGCCACTTCACACAATACATAAATATAACATTACATCATCCAGAATACAATCAAGGTCCGACTACGGAACCAAAATAAAAGAAGACAACCCCAAATGCTAGATCCCCGATCGCCCCGACTGGGCTCCACTACTGATCAAAAGGAAACGAAACAACACAACAAACACGATCTTCATCGAGCTCCCACTTGAGCTGGATTGCGTCACCTGCACTGGTATCATCGGCACCTGCAACTGTTTGGAAGTATCTGTGAGCCACGAGGACTCAGCAATCTCACACCTGCGAGATCAAGACTATTTAAGCTTATGGGTAGGAAAGGGGAGTGAGGTGGAACTGCAACAAGCACTAGCATATATGGTGGCTAACTTATGCAAATGAGAGCGAGAAGAGAAGCAAAGCACGGTCAAGAGGCTAAAATGATCAAGAAGTGATCCTGAAACTACTTACGTTCAAGCATAACACGAAACCGTGTTCACTTCCCAGACTCCGCCGGAAAGAGACCATCACGGCTACACACGCGGTTGATGCATTTTAATTAAGTTAAGTGTCAAGTTCTCTACAACCGGATATTAACAAATTCCCATCTGCCCATAACCGCGGGCACGGCTTTAGAAAGTTCAAAACCCTGCAGGGGTGTCCCAACTTAGCCCATCACAAGCTCTGACGGTCAATAAAGGATATTCCTTCTCCCAGGAAGACCCGATCAGACTCGGAATCCCGGTTACAAGACATTTCGACAATGGTAAAACAAGACCAGCAAGACCGCCCAAATGTGCCGACAAATCCCGATAGGAGCTGCACATATCTCGTTCTCAGGGCACACCAGATGAGCAAGACGTCGGGTTGGCATAGACCCTGGTTGCCCAGGGGGCGCCAGACATCGCTCAGGTTGGACCAACACTTAGAGAAGCATTGGCCCCGGGGGGGGGGGGGGTTAAAATAAAGATGACCCTCGGGCTCCGAAAACCCAAGGGAAAAAAGCTAGGTGAGGCAAATGTAAAACCAAGGTTGGGCCTTGCTGGAGGAGTTTTATTCAAAGCGAACTGTCAAGGGGTTCCCATAACACCCAACCGTGTAAGGAACGCAAAATCAAGGAACATAACACCGGTATGACGGAAACTAGGGCGGCAAGAGTGGAACAAAACACCAGGCATAAGGCCGAGCCTTCCACCCTTTACCAAGTATATAGATGCATTAATTAAAATAAGAGATATTGTGATATCCCAACAAAAATCGATGTTCCAACATGGAACAAACTTCATCTTCACCTGCAACTAGCAACGCTATAAGAGGGTCTGAGCAAAGCGGTAACATAGCCAATCAACGGTTTGCTAGGAAAGGTGGATTAGCGGCTTGACATGGCAATATGGGAGGCATGATAAAGCAATTGGTAGGTGATACGTCTCCAATGTATCTATAATTTTTGATTGCTCCATGCTATATTATCTACTGTTTTGGACATTATTGGGCTTTATTATCCACTTTTATATTATTTTTTGGGACTAACCTATTAATCGGAGGCCCAGCCTAGAATTGCCGTTTTTACCTGTTTTAGGGTTTCAAAGAAAAGGAATATCAAACGGAGTCCAAACGAAATGAAACCTTCGGGAACGTGATTTTCTCATCGAATACAACTCAGGATACTTGGACCCTACGTCAAGACACGTAACAGGAGGCCACGAGGTAGGGGGGCGCGCCTACCCCCCAGGCGCGCCCTCCACCCTCGTGGGCCCCCTGTTGCTCCACCGACGTACTTCTTCCTCCTATATATACCCACGTACCCCCAAACGATCAGATACGGAGCCAAAACCCTAATTCCACCACCGCAACTTTCTGTGTCCACGAGATCCCATCTCGGGGCCTGTTCCGGAGCTCCACCGGAGGGGGCATCGATCACGGAGGGCTTCTACATCAACACCATAGCCTCTCCGATGAAGTGTGAGTAGTTTACCTCAGACCTACGGGTCCATAGTTAGTAGCTATATGGCTTCTTCTCTCTTTTTGGATCTCAATACAATGTTCTTCCCCTCTCTTGTGGAGATCTATTCGATGTAATCTTCTTTTTGCAGTGTGTTTGTTGAGACCGATGAATTGTGGGTTTATGATCAAGTCTATCTATGAATAATATTTGAATCTTCTCTGAATTCTTTTATGTATGATTGGTTATCTTTGCAAGTCTCTTCGAATTATCAGTTTGGTTTGGCCTACTAGATTGATCTTTCTTGCAACGGGAGAAGTGCTTAGCTTTGGGTTCAATCTTGCGGTGTCCTTTCTCAGTGACAGTAAGGGCAGCAAGGCACATATTGTATTGTTGCCATTGAGGATAACAAGATGGGGTTTTCTTCATATTGCATGAGTCTATCCCCCTACATCATGTCATCTTGCTTAAGGCGTTACTCTGTTTTTAACTTAATACTCTAGATGCATACTGGATAGCGGTCGATGAGTGGAGTAATAGTAGTAGATGCAGGCAGGAGTCGGTCTACTTGTCTCGGACTTGATGCCTATATACATGATCATACCTAGATATTCTCATAACTATGCTCAATTATGTCAATTGCTCAACAGTAATTTGTTCACCCACTGTAGAATACTTATGCTCTCGAGAGAAGCCACTAGTGAAACCTATGGCCCCCGGGTCTATCTTTATCATATCAATCTCCTACTACTTAGTTATTTACTTTGCTATTTACTTTGCCTTTATTTTACTTTGCATCTTTATCATAAAAATACCAAAAATATTATCTTATCATATCTATCAAATCTCACTCTCGTAAGTGGCCCTATAGGGATTGACAACCCCTATTTGCGTTGGTTGCGAGGATTTATTTGTTTTGTGCAGGTGCGAGGGACTCGCGCGTAGCCTCATACTGGATTGATACCTTGGTTCTAAAAAACTGAGGGAAATACTTACGCTACTTTGCTGCATCGTCCCTTCCTCTTTGAGGAAAACCAACGTAGTGCTAAAAGAGGTAGCAAGAAGGATTTCTGGCGCCGTTGCCAGGGAGGTCTACTTAAAATTCAATATACCAAGTACCCATCACATACCCTTATCTCCCGCATTACATTATTTGCCATTTTCCTCTCGTTTTCCTCTCCCCCACTTCACCCTAGCCGTTTTATTTGCCCTCTCTCTCTATCCTCCCTTTATTTGCCTCTTTTTGCCCACTTGATTTTTGTTTGCTTGTGTGTTAGTTTTCTTGCTTGTCACGATTGCTCAAGATAATACTAAATTGTGTGACTTCACCAATACCAACAACAATGATTTTATTAGCACTCCGATTACTCCTCTTACCGATGCTGAATATTGTGAAATTAATGCTGCTTTGCTGAATCTTGTTATGAAAAATCCGTTCTCTGGCCTTCCTAGTGAAGATGCCGCTACCCATCTAAATAGCTTCGTTGATTTGTGTGACATGCAAAAGAAGAAACATGTGGATAATGATATTGTTAAATTGATGCTATTTCCTTTTTCGCTTAGAGATCATGCTAAAGCTTGGTTTTCGTCTTTGCCTAAAAATAGTATTGATTCATGGAACAAGTGCAAAGATGCTTTTATCTCTAAGTATTTTCCTCCCGCTAAGATCATCTCTCTTAGAAACGATATTATGAATTTTAAGCAACTTGATCAGGAACATGTTGCACAATCTTGGGAGAGAATGAAATTAATGATACGTAATTGCCCTACTAATGGTTTAAATTTATGGATGATTATACAAATCTTTTATGCCGGATTGAATTTTGCTTCTAGAAATCTTTTAGATTCGGCCGCGGGAGGCACTTTTATGGAAATCACTTCAGGAGAAGCTACTAAACTCCTATATAATATTATGGTTAATTATTCTCAATGGCATACTGAAAGATCTACTAATAAAAAGGTGCATGCGATAGAAGAAATTAATGTTTTGAGTGGAAAGATGGATGTGTTGGGGAACATAGCTAAATTTTAAAATTTTCTACGCATCACCAAGATCAATCTATGGAGTCATCTAGCAACGAGGGAGAGAGGAGTGCATCTACATACCCTTGTAGATCGCGTGCGGAAGCGTTCAAGAGAAGGGGTTGATGGAGTCGTACTCGTCGTGATCCAAATCACCGATGACCTAGCGCCGAACGGACGACACCTCCGCGTTCAACACACGTATGGTTGGGAAGACGTCTCCTCCAACTTGATCTAGCAAGGGGGAAGGAGAGGTTGATGAAGATCCAGCAGCACGACGGCGTGGTGGTGGAAGCAACGGTGATCTCGGCAGGGCTTCGCCAAGCTTAGGGAGAGGGAGGAGTGTCACGGGAGGGAGAGGGAGGCACCAGGGGCTAGGGTGCGGCTGCCCTCCCTCCCCCCACTATATATAGGACCGCAAGGGGGGCGCCGGCCCTAGGAGATTGAATTTTGGGAGACATGCAGACATGACCGAGACGACTCTCCGGTCAATAACCAACAGCGGGATCTGGATACCCATGTTGGCTCCCACATTCTCCTTGATGATCTCATCGGATGAACCACGATGTCGAGGATTCGATCAATCCCGTATACAATTCCCTTTGTCAATCGGTACGTTACTTGCCCGAGACTCGATCGTCGATATCCCATTACCTAGTTCAATCTCGTTGCCGGAAAGTCACTTTACTCGTACCGTAATGCATGATCCCGTGATCAACCACTTGGTCACAATGAGCACATTATGATGATGCATTACCAAGTGGGCCCCAGAGATACCTCTGTTGGGGAACGTTGCAGAAAACAAAATTTTTCCTACAGTTTCACCAAGACCCATCTATGAGTTCATCTAGCAACGAGTGATAGGATGCATCTACATACCTTTGTAGATCGCGAGCGGAAGCGTTCAAAGAACGGGGATGAGGTAGTCGAACACGACGTGATCCAAATCACCGGAGATCCTAGCACCGAACGGACGGCACCTCCGCGTTCAACACACGTACGGTCAGCGTAACGTCTCCTTCTTCTTGATCCAGCAAGAGGGAAGGAGAGGTTGAGGAAGATGGCTCCAGCAGCAGCACGACGGCGTGGTGGTGATGGAGCTGCAGTACTCCGTCAGGGCTTCGCCAAGCGCTATGGAGGAGGAGGAGGTGTTGGAGAGGGAGAAGGAGGCAACCAAAGGCGTGGATGAAAAGCCCTCCTTCCCCCACTATATATAGGAGGGCCAAGGGGGGGGGGCACCGGCCCTAGTAGATCCAATCTCCTAGGGGGGCGGCGGCCAAGGGAGGTTTCCCTCCCCCCAAGGCACCTAGGAGGTGCCTTCCACTAGTGGGACTCTTCCCTTTTGTGAACCCTAGGCGCATGGGCCTCTTGGGGCTGGTTCCCTTGGCCCATGTAGGCCAAGGCGCACCCCCTACAGCCCATGTGGCCCCCCGGGGCAGGTGGCCCCACCCGGTGGACCCCCGGGACCCTTCCGGTGGTCCCGGTACAATACCGATGACCCCGAAACTTGTCCCGATGGCCGAAACAGGACTTCCCATATATAAATCTTTACCTCCGGACCATTCCGAAACTCCTCGTGACGTCCGAGATCTCATCCAGGACTCCGAACAACATTCGGGTTACTGCATATACATATCCCTACAACCCTAGCGTCACCGAACCTTAAGTGTGTAGACCCTACGGGTTCGGGAGACATGCAGACATGACCGAGACGACTCTCCGGTCAATAACCAACAGCAGGATCTGGATACCGATGTTGGCTCCCACATGCTCCACGATGATCTCATCGGATGAACCACGATGTCGAGGATTCAAGCAACCCCGTATGCAATTCCCTTTGTCAATCAGTATGTTACTTGCCCGAGATCCGATCGTCGGTATCCCAATACCTCGTTCAATCTCGTTACCGGCAAGTCACTTTACTCGTACCGTAATACATGATCCCGTGACCAGACACTTGGTCACTTTGAGCTCATTATGATGATGCATTACCGAGTGGGCCCAGCGATACCTCTCCGTCATACGGAGTGACAAATCCCAGTCTTGATCCGTGTCAACCCAACAGACACTTTCGGAGATACCCGTAGTATACCTTTATAGTCCACCCAGTTATGTTGTGACGTTTGGTACACCCAAAGTCACCCAGTTACGTTGTGACGTTTGGTACACCCAAAGCACTCCTACGGTATCCGGGAGTTACACGATCTCATGGTCTAAGGAAAAAGATACTTGACATTGGAAAACTCTAGCAAACGAACTATACGATCTTATGCTATGTTTAGGATTGGGTCTTGTCCATCACATCATTCTCCTAATGATGTGATCTCGTTATCAATGACATCCAATGTCCATAGTCAGGAAACCATGACTATCTGTTGATCAACGAGCTAGTCAACTAGAGGCTTACTAGGGACATGTTGGTGTCTATTATTCACACATGTATTACGATTTCCGGATAACACAATTATAGCATGAATAAAGACAATTATCATGAACAAGGAAATATAATAATAATGCTTTTATTATTGCCTCTAGGGCATATTTCCAACAGTCTCCCACTTGCACTAGAGTCAATAATCTAGTTACATTGTGATGAATCGAACACCCATGGAATTCTGGTGTTGATCATGTTTTGCTCTAGGGAGAGGTTTAGTCAACGGATCTGCTACATTCAGGTCCGTGTGCACTTTACAAATCTCTATGTCTCCATCTTGAACATTTTCACGAATGGAGTTGAAGCGACGCTTGATGTGCCTTGTCTTCTTGTGAAACCTGGGCTCCTTGGCAAGCAATAGCTCCAGTGTTGTCACAGAAGAGCTTGATCGGCCCCGACGCATTGGGTATGACTCCTAGGTCGGTGATGAACTCCTTCACCCAATTGCTTCATGCGTGCCTCGAGGCTGCCATGTACTCCGCTTCACATGTAGATCCCGCCACAGCTTTGCTTGCAACTGCACCAGCTACTGCCCACCATTCAAAATATACACGTATCCGTTGTGACTTAGAGTCATCCAGATCTGTGTCGAAGCTAGCGTCGACGTAACCCTTTACGACGAGCTCTTCGTCACCTCCAATAAACGAGAAACATTCCTTTAGTCCTTTTCAGGTTCTTCAGGATATTCTTGACCGCTGCCAGTGTTCCTTGCCGGGATTACTTTGGTACCTTCCTACCAAACTTACGGCAAGGTTTACATCAGGTCTGGTACACAGCATGGCATACATAATAGAACCTATGGCTGAGGCATAGGGGATGACACTCATCTCTTCTATATCTTCTGCGTGGTCGGACATTGAGCTGAGCTCAATTTCATACCTTGCAACACAGGCAAGAACACCTTCAGACTGATCCATATTGAACTTCTTCAATATCTTATCAAGGTATGTGCTTTGTGAAAGACCTATGAGGCGTCTTGATCTATCTCTATAGATCTTGATGCCTAATATATAAGCAGCTTCTCCAAGGTCCTTCATTGAAAAACTCTTATTCAAGTAGGCCTTGATGCTGTCCAAGAGTTCTATATCATTTCCCATCAAAAGTATGTCATCTACATATAATATGAGAAATGCTACAGAGCTCCCACTCACTTTCTTGTAAACGCAGGCTTCTCCATAAGTCTGTGTAAAACCAAACGCTTTGATCATCTCATCAAAGCGAATATTCCAACTCCGAGATGCTTGCACCAGCCCATAAATGGATCGCTGGAGCTTGCATACCTTGTTAGCATTCTTAGTAGGATCGACAAAACCTTCCGGCTGCATCATATACAATTCTTCCTTAAGGAAACCATTAAGGAATGCCGTTTTGACGTCCATTTGCCATATCTCAAATCATAGAATGCGGCAATCGCTAACATGATTCGGACCGGACTTCAGCTTCGCTACCGGTGAGAAAGTCTCATCGTAGTCAACCCCTTGAACTTGTCGATAACCCTTAGCGACAAGCGAGCTTTATAGATGGTCACATTACCATCCGCGTCTGTCTTCTTCTTAAAGATCCATTTATTTTCTATGGCTCGCCGCTCAACGGGCAAGTCAGTCAAAGTCCATACTTCGTTTTCATACATGGATCCTATCTCGGATTTCATGGCTTCTAGCCATTTGTCGGAATCCGGGCCCGCCATCGCTTCTTCATAGTTCGAAGGTTCACCGTTGTCTAACAACATGATTTCCAAGACAGGGTTGCCGTACCACTCTGGTGCGGAACGTGTCCTTGTGGACCTTCGAATTTCAGTAGAGCTTGATCAGAAGTATCTTGATCATCATCATTAACTTCCTCTCTATTGGTGCAGGGCACCTCAGGAACATTTTCTTGAGTGTCGCCATTTTCCGGTTCAAGAGGTAATACTTCATCAAGTTCTACTTTCCTCCCACTTACTTCTTTCGAGAGAAACCTCTTTCTCTAGAAAGGATCCATTCTTGCAACAAAGATCTTGCGCCTTCGGATCTTGAGGTAGAGGTATACCCAATAGTTTCTTTAGGTTATCCTATGAAGACGTTTTTCCGACTTGGTTCGAGCTTTTTCAGGTTGAAGTTTCTTGACATAAGCATCGCATCCCCAACTTTTTAGAAACGACAGCTTAGGTTTCTTCCCAAACCATAATTTCAAACGGTGTCGTCTCAACGGTTTCGACGGAGCCTATTTAAAGAATGCGGCAGTCTCTAAAGCATAGCCCCAAAAATATAGCGTGTAATCGGAAGAGACATTCATAGATCGCACCATATCTAATAGAGTGCGATTACGATGTTCGGACACACCACACGTGAGGTGTTCCAGCAGCGTGATTGTGAAACTATTCCACATTTTTATTAGTGTGTGCCAAATTCGTGACTCCAAGTATTCTTCCTCCACGATCTGATCGCAAGAACTTGATTTTCCTGTCACGTTGATTCTCAACCTCACTCTGAAATTCCTTGAACTTTTCAAAGGTCTCAGACTTGTGTTTCATTAAGTAGACATACCCATATCTACTCAAGTCATCAGTGAGGGTGAGAACATAACGATAGCCACCGCGAGCCTCAACACTCATTGGACCGCACACATCAGTATGTATGATTTCCAATAAGTTGGTTGCTCGCTCCATTGTTCCTGAGAACGGAGTCTTGGTCATTTTACCCATGAGGCATGGTTCGCACGTGTCAAATGATTCGTAATCAAGAGACTCTAAAAGTCCATCTGCATGGAGCTTCTTCATGCGTTTGACACCTATGTGACCAAGGCGGCAGTGCCACAAGTATGTGGGACTATCATTATCAACCTTACATCTTTTGGTACTCACACTATGAATATGTGTAGCATTACGCTCGAGATTCATTAAGAATAAACCATTCACCATAGGAGCATGACCATAAAACATATCTCTCATATAAATAGAACAACCATTATTCTCGGATTTAAATGAGTAGCCATCTCGAATTAAACGAGATCTGATACAATGTTCATGCTCAAAGCTGGCACTAAATAACAATTATTAAGGTTTAAAACTAATCCCGAAGGTAAATGTAGAGGTAGCGTGCCGACGGCGATCACATTGACCTTGGAACCATTCCCGACGCGCATCGTCACCTCGTCCTTTGCCAGTCTCCGCTTATTCCGCAGCCCCTGCTTTGAGTTACAAATGTGAGCAACTGCACCGGTATCAAATACCCAGGAGCTACTACGGGTACTAGTAAGGTACACATCAATTACATGTATATCATATATACCTTTTGTTTTGCCGGCCTTCTTGTCCGCTAAGTATTTGGGGCAGTTCCGCTTCCAGTGACCACTTCCCTTGCAATAAAAGCACTCAGTCTCGGGCTTGGGTCCATTCTTTGGCTTCTTCCCGGCAGCTTGCTTGCCGGGCGCGGCAACTCTCCTTGCCGTCCTTCTTGAAGTTCTTCTTACCCTTGCCTTTCTTGAACTTAGTGGTTTTATTTACCATCAACACTTGATGTTCCTTCTTGACTTCTACCTCTGCTGATTTCAGCATTGCAAATACTTCAGGAATGGTCTTTTCCATCCCCTGCATATTGAAGTTCATCACAAAGCTCTTGTAGCTTGGTGGAAGCGACTGAAGGATTCTGTCAATGACCGCGTCATCCGGGAGATTAACTCCCAGCTGAGTCAAGCGGTTATGTAACCCAGACATAGTGAGTATGTGCTCACTGACAGAACTATTTTCCTCCATCTTACAGCTGAAGAATTGTCGGAGACTTCATATCTCTCGACCCGGGCATGAGCTTGGAAAACCATTTTCAGCTCTTCGAACATCTCATATGCTCATGTCTCTCAAAACGCTTTTGGAGCCCCGGCTCTAGGCTGTAAAGCATGCCGCACTGAACGAGGGAGTAGTCATCGGTACGTGCCTGCCAAGCGTTCATAACGTCTTGTTCTGCAGGGAGAACAGGTGCGTCACCCAGCGGTGCTTGTAGGACATAATCTTTCTTGGCAGCTATGAGGATGATCCTCAGGTTCCGGACCCAGTCCGTATAGTTGCTGCCATCGTCTTTCAGCTTGGTTTTCTCTAGGAACGCGTTGAAGTTGAGGACTACGTTGGCCATTTGATCTACAAGACATATTGTAAAGATTTTAGACTAAGTTCATGATAATTAAGTTCATCTAATCAAATTATACAATGAACTCCCACTTAGATAGACATCCTCTTCTAGGTCATCTAAGTATAACATGATCCGAGTCACTAGGCCGTGTCCATCATCACGTGAGACGGACTAGGTCAACATCGGTGGAACATTCTTCATGTTGATCGTATCTCTATACGACTCATGCTCGACCTTTCGGTCTTCTGTGTTCCGAGCCATGTTCATATACATGCTAGGCTCGTCAAAGTTCAACCTAAAGTGTTGCATGTGTAAATCTGTCTTACACCCTTGTATGGTGAACGTTGAATCAAAACACCCATCACGTGGTGCATTGAAACACGACTGTCGCAACGGTGCACAGTTAGGGGAACACTTTTTGAAATTTATATGAGGGATCATCTTATTTACTACCGTCGTTTCTAAGTAAACAAGATGCAAAACATGATAAACATCAAATGCAATCAAATAATAATAGTGACATGATATGGCCATTATCACATAGCTCCTTTGATCTCCATCTTGGGGCTCCATGATCATCTTGTCACTGGTTTGACACCATGATCTCATCATGGATCTCCATCATCGTGTCTCCATGAAGTTGCTCGCCAACTATTACTTCGTACAGTACTATGCTAACGCGTTTGCAAATAAAGTAAAGTTTATTTACATGGCGTTTTAATGACACGCAGGTCATACAAAAATAATAGACAACTTCCTATGGCTCCTGCCGGTTGTCATACTCATCGACATGCAAGTCGTGATTCCTATTACAATAGCATGAACATCTCATACATCACATATAGATCATTCATCATTCATCACAACTTTGGCCATATCATATCAAAGAGCACTTACTGCAAAAACAAGTTAGACGTCCTCTAATTGTTGTTGCAAGTTTTATGTGGCTGAATAGGGTTCTAGCAAGAACGTTTTCTTACCTACGTGAAAGCCACAACGTGATTTGTCAACTTCTATTTACCCTTCATAAGGACCCTTTTCATCGAATCCGCTCCAACTAAAGTAGGAGAGACAGACACCCGCCAGCCACCTTATGCAACTTGTGCATGTTAGTCGGTGGAACCGGTCTCACGTAAGCGTACGTGTAAGGTTGGTCCGGCCGCTTCATCCCACAATACCGTTGAAGCAAGATAAGACTAGTAGCGGCAAGAAAGTTGACAACATCTACGCCCACAACAAATTGTGTTCTACTCGCGCAAGAAGGAACTACGCATAGACCTAGCTCATGATGCCACTGTTGGGGAACGTTGCAGAAAACAAAAATTTTTCCTACGGTTTCACCAAGATCCATCTATGAGTTCATCTAGCAACGAGTGATCGGATGCATCTACATACCTTTGTAGATCGCGAGCGGAAGCGTTCAAAGAACGGGGATGAGGTAGTCGAACACGACGTGATCCAAATCACCGGAGATCCTAGCACCGAACGGACGGCACCTCCGCGTTCAACACACGTACGGTCAGCGTAATGTCTCCTTCTTCTTGATCCAGCAAGAGGGAAGGAGAGGTTGAGGAAGATGGCTCCAGCAGCAGCACGACGGCGTGGTGGTGATGGAGCTGCAGTACTCCGTCAGGGCTTCGCCAAGCGCTATGGAGGAGGAGGAGGTGTTGGAGAGGGAGAAGGAGGCAACCAAAGGCAGTGGATGAAAAGCCCTCCTTCCCCCACTATATATAGGAGGGCCAGGGGGGGCGCCGGCCCTAGGAGATCCAATCTCCTAGGGGGGCGGCGGCCAAGGGAGGTTTCCCTCCCCCCAAGGCACCTAGGAGGTGCCTTCCACTAGTGGGACTCTTCCCTTTTGTGAACCTAGGCGCATGGGCCTCTTGGGGCTGGTGCCCTTGGCCCATGTAGGCCAAGGCGCACCCCTACAGCCCATGTGGCCCCCGGGCAGGTGGCCCCACCCGGTGGACCCCCGGGACCCTTCCGGTGGTCCCGGTACAATACCGATGACCCCGAAACTTGTCCCGATGGCCGAAACAGGACTTCCCATATATAAATCTTTACCTCCGGACCATTCCGGAACTCCTCGTGACGTCCGGGATCTCATCCGGGACTCCGAACAACATTCGGGTTACTGCATATACATATCCCTACAACCCTAGCGTCACCGAACCTTAAGTGTGTAGACCCTACGGGTTCGGGAGACATGTAGACATGACCAAGACTGCTTTCCGGTCAATAGCCAACATCGGGATCTGGATACCCATGTTGGCTCCCACATGCTCCACGATGATCTCATCGGATGAACCACGATGTCGAGGATTCACGCAACCCCGTATACAATTTCCTTTGTCAATCGGTATGTTACTTTCCCGCGATTCGATCGTCGGTATCCCAATACCTTGTTCAATCTCGTTACCGGCAAGTCACTTTACTCGTACCGTAATGCATGATCCCGTGACCAGACACTTGGTCACTTTGAGCTCATAATGATGATGCATTACTGAGTGGGCCCAGTGATACCTCTCCGTCATACGGAGTGACAAATCCCAGTCTTGATCCGTGTCAACCCAACAGACACTTTCGGAGATACCCGTAGTCTACCTTTATAGTCACCCAGTTACGTTGTGACGTTTGGTATACCCAAAGCACTCCTACGGTATCCGGGAGTTACACGATCTCATGGTCTAAGGAAAAAATACTTGACATTGGAAAACTCTAGCAAACGAACTATACGATCTTTATGCTATGTTTAGGATTCGGTCTTGTCCATCACATCATTCTCCTAATGATGTGATCTCGTTATCAATGACATCCAATGTCCATAGTCAGGAAACCATGACTGTCTGTTGATCAACGAGCTAGTCAACTAGAGGCTTACTAGAGACATGTTGGTGTCTTTTATTCACACATGTATTACGATTTCCGGATAACACAATTATAGCATGAATAAAGACAATTATCATGAACAAGGAAATATAATAATAATGCTTTTATTATTGCCTCTACCGAGTGGGCCCAGACCTCTCCGTCATACGGAGTGACAAATCCCGGTCTCGATTCGTGCCAACCCAACAGACACTTTCGGAGATACCTGTAGTGTACCTTTATAGTCACCCAGTTACGTTGTGACGTTTGGCACACCCAAAGCACTCCTACGGTATCCGGGAGTTGCACAATCTCATGGTCTAAGGAAATGATACTTGACATTCGAAAGCTATAGCAAACGAACTACACGATCTTTGAGCTATGCTTAGGATTGGGTCTTGTCCATCACATCATTCTCCTAATGATGTGATCCCGTTATCAATGACATCCAATGTCCATAGTCAGGAAACCATGACTATCTTTTGATCAACGAGCTAGTCAACTAGAGGCTCACTAGGGACGTGTTGTGGTCTATGTATTCACACATGTATTACGATTTCCGGATAACACAATTATAGCATGAACAATAGACAATTATCATGAACAAGAAATATAATAATAACCATTTTATTATTGCCTCTAGGGCATATTTCCAACAGTCTCCCACTTGCACTAGAGTCAATATCTAGTTACATTGTGATGAATCGAACACCCATAGCAGTTCTGGTGTTGATCATGTTTTGCTCTAGGGAGAGGTTTAGTCAACGGATCTGCCACATTCAGGTCCGTATGTACTTTACAAATATCTATGTCTCCATTTTGAACACTTTCACGAATGGAGTTGGGGATTGAAGAAATTAAAACCCTAGATGTTGCTAAACCCACTATTATGGATTTCAAGGAATTTAACTATGAAAATTGCTCTTTGATTGATTGTATTTCCTTGTTGCAATCCGTGCTAAATTCTCCTCACGCTTATAGTCAAAATAAAGCGTTTACTAAACATATCGTTGATGCCTTGATGCAATCTTATGAAGAAAAACTTGAACTGGAAGTTTCTATCCCTAGAAAACTTTATGATGAGTGGGAACCAACTATTAAAACTAAAATTAAAGATGATGAATGCTATGCTTTATGTGATTTGGGTGCTAGTGTTTCCACGATTCCAAAGACTTTGTGTGATTTGTTAGGTTTCCGTGATTTTGATGATTGCTCTCTAAACTTGCACCTTGCGGATTCCACTATTAAGAAACCTATGTGTTGGGGGTATTACTACTAGAGGTAAACCGGCCTTATGTAGCCGGGTTGACTCTTTGAATATTAGAAGCCCATGAAGATGTAAAGATGCTAGCGCTTTACGGAGGGCCCAAAGGCGAGTTACATTATGTAAATGTAAACCGGCCTAGTCATGTAACTTGTATAGTAAGATAGAAAGAGAGAGGCCGAACATGATACGTTTATAAACCGGCTTCAGGAATCTGTAGCTCGGCGGGCATCAACCTATGTATATAAAGGGACGACCCGACCGCGGTTTAGGGATAGACAACAACAACTCGAAAGCCAGACAAAGCGGATTCGCTCCCTGGCCTTCGAAACCCTAGCAATACCAATCACAACTAGACGTAGGCTTTTACCTTCATCGAAGGGGCCGAAGTAGTATAAACTCCCGTGTCCCCTTGTCCGGTTTAACCGCTTTAAGCTAACCCGTTGCGATGGCTCCACAACTAAGTCCTTTCACGAGGACATCTGCCGTGATAAACCCACGACAGTTGGCGCCCACCGTGGGGCTATCGCACGATGGTTTCGAGTTCTTGAAGGGCAGCTTCGATGGACTTAAGGGATATGCTGTGGCCCGGATGACGAAGAGTCACCGCGGCAAGCTCTACATCGACAACACAGGATGGGGTCCCGAGGCCGATTCAATCGAATACGGGTACCGGGTCCCCTTTGGTGGGATTCATGTCTTCATCGGCAAGATCGGTGAACCGGCCCCCGAGCCGGACATCTGCACCGACATCATCGAAACGGCTCGGCGTGCAAGTCCTTCGCCGGTTCATCCTGAGGCAAGGCATGTTTTCGTAGGTGTCGTCTATGGATCAGGGCACGAGGACGGACCGGTGTCCGAAGGAGAAACCGTAGTCTGCTCTGATGACGAGTATTCTGGAGAAACCGAATCGTTTTACCAGTTGCAGGACGGCCGGATTGAGGGAGGATCCGAGGGCAACAGTATTCCGGATTCCCCCGGTCTGCCAAACCGGGCCGCCATCTTCATGACCGGCACACAATCGGCGCCTCATTCATCTACCGCCGCAGCAATGCTCTCCGGTTCAACAACGGCCACACCAGCAGGGGCAGGAAGCTCGGCGCAACCTCCGGCCCAAGTCTTATCTAATTTGTTCGACGCTGTGGCAACATTGATGTCCACGGAGGTAGACACAGCAGCCAGGGATCAGCACGATGCGGAGATTGCAAAGGTGAAAGATCAGATAGCCCAGGCCAAGGCGGACCTGGCAGTAGAGAACGCTAGGATGGCTACGGAGCGGGCCGAGTTGGAAGCGCAAGCTTACCGGATTAGACTGGATCAGAAGGCTTCAGAGGAAGTCATGAGAAGAAGGTACCGATCACGTCTCCCGTTGATTTATGAGCCGCAGAATCTTTTCAACACGCCAGGTGCAGGAGCTGGTAACCAACCCACACTAAACCAGGCGGGGGCGCCGGGAGCAGGAGCACCGGTTTAGCCGCGCACGACGGACCTGCCTCGCCAGAACAACATTGTACCATCAACGCCGCCCGGGCATTATTCCAACCCGTTGGACAACATTGTGGCCGCTGCGTCACGCCTGGCGGCCCTCCCAACCGACGGCGAGTCACCAGTTGTAGTGGAAGCACGTCGGGCCAGGGATCTCCTTCAGACAGCACTAAATCAACAGCAAGCATATTCACACAGCCGTGAGAGGATTCACTCCACTCCCCGCCCAAGCCGGAGTTATAGCAGACACGTGGAAGACGAACCGGCCGTGTCCATTAGTGCACGCCGCCGAAATTCGCCATGAGGGAACAACCCGGCTGGGGAGGTGCTAATGCGCAAGATGTTGTGGATCATGGCCGCGCACGTCGAGAGGACGAGTTGACAGCTCGACACGAGGCACGACAGCATACTCCGGTTCACCCCACTGCCTCCGTGGAGCCAGGGGCGATGTTCAGTTCCTTAGGGGTACCGTGTTTATCTCCTGCTTTGCGTAATGTGCGACTACCCAAGGATTTCAAGGGACCTCGTAAGGTACCAAATTATACCGCCGATTTGCAGCCAGAGGCGTGGGTGGAGAGCTATGAGATGGCAATGGAGATGTTAGATGTGGATGAGGCGGTGTGTGCTAAATATTTCACCATGATGTTGGAAGGAACAACTCGCACTAGGTTGAAGAGCTTGCCGACCAACTCTATTGGATCATGAGCCGGATTGGAGCACCGGTTTATCCAGAACTTCAAGGATACAAGTAAGCAGCCGATGTCAATTGTAGATCTGGCCGCTTGTGTCCAAGAGGAAGGGGAGTCCACGACCCATTGGGTCAAACGTGTCTCGGCGATTTTGCATTCGTCAGATCGTATCAACGCAGACACCGCAGTGTTAACGTTAGAGGGTAATTGCCGTTTCAAACCGTTGAAACAGAAGTTGGGAAGGCTCAAACGTCACTGCAACGACATGTCAACACTCATGGCTGCTTTGGTTAAATACGCCGATTCAGATAATACCAAGGATCCGGATTCAGAGGAGGACAAATCGGAGAAGGGTAAGAAGACCGGTAATGCCAAAGGCCAACAACACAATCCGGCAGGCCATGGAAACGTTGGTAAGCGCAAGGCCGACAGTGGTTTGGACTTTGTCGCAAATACCAACGCGCAGGAGAATGGCCAGCGCCGTAAAGGCAAGCAGCCCCAGAGGGGTGGAGGTCCAGGCAACAATTTGGAGCGTTTGTTAAATCAGCCCTGTCCAAAGCATGGATCAAAGGAGAAACCGGCATCACATCTCTGGAAAGATTGTTATATCATGTGGGATTTCAAGAATTCCAATATGTTCCAATATGACAACGGCCCGCCCGCCGGTTCAGGAGGAGGTTTTCACGGGCCGGGTTACGGAGGCGGTGGTTCCGGTTCAGGGTTTCTAGGCAATCAAACCGGACGCGTTAATCAAGGACACCAAGGCAACCAGGGAGGTTACAACCATCAGGGGAGTCAGCAGCAGCAGCAGCAGTCGGGTTATCAGAGCAATCCCAAACAGCTGAACAGCGGGCAATATCATGTCTTCACTACTAGTTTGTGCAAACGTGATTAGAAGCTTCACAAAAGGGTAGTCAACTCTGTTGAGCCGGCAGTACCTCAATATTTACGCTGGTCGGAGCAACCTATTTTGTGGAGCAGAGAGGATCACCCGCCCCGGGTTGATAATCCAGGTCATTTGGCCTTGGTGGTAGCCCCTCAAGTTGGGGGATACAAGTTCACTAAAGTGCTCATGGATGGGGGAAGTAGTATCAATATTTTGTATTATGATACATTCCGCCGTATGGGGTTGACAGATAAGGATCTTAAACCGTCGAATACGGTATTTCATGGTGTGGTTCCTGGTAAGTCTGCGTATCCTGTTGGTAAGATAGCTTTGGAGGTAGCTTTTGGAGATGACTACGATTCAAGGTCAGAAGCAGTGACATTTGAGGTGGTGAAGATCAAAATTCCGTACCACGCTCTGTTTGGGCGGCTGGTTTATGCTAAGTTTATGGCAAGGCCATGTTATGTTTGCCTGCAGCTTAAAATGCCAGTCATAAGGGGACTATCATAGTACATGGAAGTAGAAAGATTGCTTTGGAGTGTGAAGAAGGCAATGCGGCTTATGCTGAGTCAGTTTGTGCCATGGAGGAGTTAACATTCTATAAGGAGCAAGTTGATCCGGCAGACATGACCTCCTTAAAAAAGCCAACCACGGAACATGATCCAACATTGAAGTTCAAATCAGCTACAGACACTAAGATGGTTGACTTTGTCCCTAGCGATTCATCCAAATAGTTCAGCATCAGCGCTAACCTGGATCCCAAATAGGAAAGCGCGCTCATCGAGTTCATCCGTGAGAATCGGGACATCTTTGCATGGAAACCTTCTGACATGCCAGGTGTACCAAGAGAACTCGCTGAGCACACACTCAACATTGATCCGAAATTCAAACCGGTCCGACAGTTCCTCTGCCGCTTCAACGAGGAAAGGCGCAAGGCTATAGGTGAAGGGGTCGCCCACTTTTTGCCTGTTGGGTTTATTGTTGAAGTTTTCCATCCAGAGTGGTTAGCCAATCCGGTGCTGGTTCTTAAGAAAAACGACACTTGGCACATGTGTGTGGACTACACAGATTTAAACAAGGCTTGCCCTGCAGACCCCTTTGCTCTCCCTCGCATTGATCAGATAATTGATGCTACAACGGGTTGTGACCGTTTGTGTTTTTTGGATGCTTACTCTGGTTATCATCAGATCAAAATGGCAGTTAAGGACCAGGAGAAGACAGCCTTTATAACTCCCTTTGGAGCCTTCTGCTATGTTTCCATGCCCTTTGGACTCAAGAGTGCCCAGGCAACTTACCAGCGATGTGTTCAGAATTGCCTTCATAAGCAAATTGGGCGCAATGTCCATGCGTATGTAGATGATATTGTGGTCAAATCCAGAAAGGAGGAGACTTTGATACATGATCTACGGGAAACTTTTGACAATCTCCGGGTCTACAAGATGATGCTCAATCCGGAGAAGTGTGTTTTCGGTGTCCCAGCAGGCAAGCTCTTAGGCTTTCTGGTTTCAAACAGAGGCATTGAGGCTAATCCGGAAAAGATTGCAGCGATTACATCCTTGGCTAAACCGGCGTGTATTAACGATGTGCAACGTCTGGCCGGCCGGATTATAGCCTTGAGCCGGTTTATCAGCCGCCTTGGAGAGAAGGCCATTCCCTTATATCAGATGCTCAAGAAAACGGATAACTTTGTCTGGAGTGAAGCAACTGATAAGGTGTTTGAAGATCTGAAGAAACAGCTCGTGGAACCGCCCGTGCTGGCAGCACCGATCGATAAAGAGCCCTTATTATTATATGTGGCTGCTAATGCCCGGGCTGTCAGCGTAGCCATTGTGGTAGAGCGCAAAGAGCCTGGCAAAGAGTATCCGGTTCAACAGCCGGTTTATTATATCAGTGAGGTGCTCATTGAGTCAAAGCAGAGGTATCCGCATTGGCAGAAACTGGTGTATGGGGTGTTTATGGCAAGCCGGATGCTCAAACACTATTTTCAGGGCCATCCTATCACAGTAGTCAGTTCAGCTCCTCTGGGTGACATCATTCAAAATAGAGAGGCAACTGGCCGGATTGCCAAGTGGGCCATTGAGCTTGGACCCCACGGGCTCAGATATATACCCCGCACGGCGATCAAGTCCAAGGCACTCGTAGATTTCATCAACGATTGGACGGAGTTACAGGCACCTGAGGAGAAACCAGATAATACATATTAGACTATTCATTTTGATGGGTCCAGACAGCTGGAGGGTTCGGGGGCTGGAGTCGTATTAACTTCCCCATGAGGTGATAAGTTTTGTTATGTTCTCCGTTTAATGTTCCCTTGTACTAACAATGCAGCTGAATATGAGGCTTTACTCCACGGTCTTCGGATGGCTAAATAGATGAATTTGAGCCGGGTTAAGTGCTTCGGCGATTCAGATCTAGTGGCTCAGCAAGTGTCTGGCACGGGATTCTAAGGAGCCACTCATGGCTACATATCGGCGAGAGGTGGACACAGTGGCTGGTCACTTTAAAGGTTATCAGGTGGACCATATAGACCGGCGGAAGAATGAAGCGGCAGACGCTTTAAGTCGTCTTGGTTCCCAACGTAAACCGGTTTCGCCCAATGTCTTTCTTGATGTGTTGCGCAATCCGTCAGTCAAAATACCAACCGAAGAAGATTTGGCTGTTCCTGATCCGGAGGCTCAATTGGTGGCAGCTTTGCATGCCGTACCGGATTGGACGATCCCATATCTGTATTACATGATCCGGGGCAAGTTACCAGCTGAGGAAACGTTGGCTCGACAGATAATCCGGCGTTCCAAGTCCATGACCATACTCAGCGGGGAGTTACATCATTACAGTGTTTCAGGAGCGATTCAACGATGCGTTTCTCCTCAAGAAGGTTGTGAGATTTTGCGAGAAATTCATGAAGGGGATTGCGGTCATCACGCTGGTTCAAAGTCGTTGGTTGCTAAAGCTTTTTGCCATGGTTTTTACTGGTTGACGGCGCATGCTGATGCGGAGGATTTAGTCAAAAGATGTGATGGATGTCAAAAGTTTGCCCGCCGTGCGCACGTTCTAGCTCAAGAGTTGCGGATGATTCCAATTACGTGGCCATTTGCCACTTGGGGGCTGGATATGGTTGGACCCTTCAAGCGCTCCAAGGACAATAAGACCCATCTGTTCGTAGCAGTTGATAAATTCACTAAATGGGTAGAGGCAGAGCCAGTCAGCAAGTGTGATGCAGCCACAACGGTTCAATTCATCAAAAAGGTGATATTCCGGTTTGGCTTTCCACATAGCATTATAGCATATAATGGCACTAACTTGTCAAAAGGAGAGATGGAAGAATTCTGTCAACGTGAGCACATCCGGCTTGATCTAGCATCAGTGGCTCACCCCCAATCTAATGGTCAAGTGGAAAGGGCAAATCAAGAAATTCTGCGGGGTATCAAACCAAGGCTTATGGTTCCCTTAAAGCGGCCGCCGGGTTGTTGGGTCGAGGAGCTACCTTTTGTGTTATGGAGCATCAACACCACACCCAATAGGTCTACGGGTTACACACCTTTCTTCATGGTTTATGGAGCAGAGGCAGTTCTTCCTAGTGACATCCGTCACGATTCGCCTCGTGTGGCAGCTTATGTTGAAGCTGATAATGAGAAGGCACGTCAGGATTCTCTGGACCTGTTGGATGAAGAGCGAGATCTTGCAGCATCGCGTTCGGTGATTTATCAACAAGATCTTCGATGTTATCACAGCCGCCGGGTTAAAACTAGAACCTTTCAAGAAGGTGATTTGGTGCTCCGGCTCATCCAGGATCAGACTGTTATGCATAAGTTATCCCCCCCTTGGGAAGGACCCTTTGTGGTCAGCAAAAATCTGCACAACGGATCCTACTACCTCATTGATGTTCGCGAGCATGAAGACTCATGTCAATCGGAGGAGACAAAGCGGCCATGGAACATAGCTCTCCTTCGGCCTTACTATACTTGAAGCCATAGGCTTTTTCACCTGTACATATTTATGATAGTGTATATACCATATAATAAACCGGAGCCTCCGTTATAAGCGGGGTATCTGTTCTTTCTTATATCATATGTGTGCTTTTACAAGTTAACGGTCAAAGCAGAGTCTTTGTTAAACCGGATTTAGCAACTGCATAAATATAAAGAAAATCACTAGGGGGCTTGGTCATGTTTGAACCACAGCTACACCTCTTGATAGGCATTTCAGCCACACAAGGAAAAATTTGTGGAGCCAAAGAGAATATTGTACACTGTACAAACTCAAACATAGGCACACGCTGAGCATCGCTCACATAGTTACTTGGGGGCTCTTTTTTGCAAAGCAACAAAGAGTTTGAAAGGACCCTCGTAATTGGCTATCAAGCCACGGCTTGGAAGCCTGGTGTATTCACCTAAAACCCCGGGTTAACCTGCCTTCATCAAGTAAGCCACTCCTATCCAGGTAATCCTGGCATGACCCATCGAACGTTTGACAAGTCAATCTTTTACAGACCCTGAACTTGTCATAGTTAAAATGGTGATAGGTTAATTGGAGGCCCATCTTAAAAGGCTTTGTTAAATGGTTTAACTTAGAGGCCTGGCAGCCCATGAAAAGCCTCGATTTGGAGCCTGGCAGCTCGTAAAAAGCCTCGCATATGTTCCTATTTGAATTTTGTTTGTTGACAATCATAAGTATTTTTTGATAAACTGGCATCCTTGATCCGGCTTGCTTTCCAACCACCAGCTATTGGCTCATGATCAGTTATAAACCGGTGGTCACTGACCCGGTATGGTTTGACTAAATCACCAATGTTATGAAGAAAATCCAGTAGGTATACCGGTCCGGTTTAATAGATAGACCAGCATTATGAAGATGAGATTATCAAACGTATCGGGTTGGTGTTAAACACCTTTGCTGTATACACGTTTGCTCACTCAATGAGGAAGGCAAGTCATCATAGACTATGCATAAAATATATCCTGAAGGGCGGCACAGATTGTCACAAAGGGCTATGAAGCATGCTCGATGGCATGGCAGATAAACAAAGTTTCAGCTATCCTATTACATGAAGCTTTAAAGCGGCTCAACAATGCCATTGTTTTTCACAGTAGCCATAAAAACTGGTGACCAGATCAGGACTCTTCATCATGACGGTTTGACGGTTGCGGATCAGTTGGTGTACGCACTTCTTCATCCCTCCCCAGCCACTGGAAATCAGCCGTTGACCAATCGATTCCGGTTAAAGCTTGGAATACTGCTTCTTCATGGATAAGATCAGAAGGGTTAATATCAGGGGCATAAGTGTGCTTACGAATCAGAGGCACAAGTTCTTCGACTTCATGGATCTCGGCCGGCTGTCTTTTCCCTTCTGCATCATAAAACGGCTGAAAATGGGACAAATCGGTGTCTTCAGCTAATTTGCTGGCCGCTGGCCGCATCTGTTTGGTCAACCGCCGAAGATCATCATTGTCAAAGTTTGAACCATCTTCTTTAACGCCTGGATACCCTTTAATGATATCCTCCGCTTCAAGATCTGGAATCCAGGCCTTGGCTCAAATAAGGGTAGTTAATGCTCCGGCTCTTGCAGCGGCTCTTTTCAACTCGGCAATACGCGCCGGTAACATGCCCAGCTTCTCAAGGGTTTCCTTAATCAATGTTGGCGCCGGTTTGTTATAAGCTGATGTACTAATGGCTCGCTAAGATCCAGAGTATAGCCGCTCAACCAATGTGTATGCCGCTTTGAGCTTCATCCGCATATCTGCACCAAGATGAGTGATCCGAGTTCCTGCCAAAGATTTTTTTTTCAACATCGTGATCAGTTTTAAGATTCATTGGCTGATGCAACATACATAAGCAGATACTTACCAAAGATAGTAGAGGTCATAGCGTTGATTTGGTGCTTCAAACCGGCTAGTTCTTCAGCCACCGGTTTCAGGGCTTCCTCGGCATCTACGGCTCTTTTGGTCAAACCGGCTTTTTCGGTTTCCCATGCAGCACGATCTTGATTGAAGGATTCTTTCAATTTTTCCATTTCGGCCAGGGCCTGGGTCAGCTCCTCTTTGGTTTTTGCAGCTTCGTCTTGTTCCGACCTCACATTTTCTTGCAAGTCAGAGTTTTTGGCATCTTTGCTTCTCAGTTCAGCCTACAACATTGAAGGTATCTTCAACAAAACAACATATATATGCACTAAGTATAAAGCATATAACAAGTTATCCACTTCATACTTGCGGGCTAATGCTTATTCGCTCTCAAATACTACCTTCTATGCAAGTCTCCAGAACAATGCAAGCATTATCCTTGACACTTGGGGGCTAATGTACGTTTGTTCTAAACGGGCGGTGTGGATTAAAAACCGGATTAACTTGCCAAATTAAACCGGCCTTTGGGGGCTATGCTACAGAACGTTATCTAATTTTTCAAACATGAGTTTTATCTATGATTGAAGACACGCCTTGGCAAGGATTAATGATGGGATGCTTAAAGTGTTACAAAGACCCGGTTTATAATTGACAATCATAAAACGGCTCTTGGGGGCTACTTGGAATAGTATTTCAGCTATAAATCAGTGTGCAAGGGAGAATAATTTACCTCGTATCGTTCTTTCGTCAAATTCACCAAACCGGCTTCATAATCCCGGTTTGAGTGCAGACGGTTCAAGAAGCCGGAATGAAGCTCATCAGCGTTAAGATGAGCATAGTTTGATAAGTCGCTACTCCATTTAACTTTATCCCTAGCAATTTGCTCTTCGTTGGCACTATGCTGAGCCAAAATGACGGGATGACCAGGAGAACTGTGGCCTGCTCCAGTAATAATAACGTCATCGCCTTGGCCTTCAGGATTTTGGGTGGATGATGATGGAATTTTAGTGTCTTTCATTGGATTAGCCCGGTTTGGTTCTGCCGGTTCAGCATCAGGGGCGGCAGGCTCAACATCTGTGGATTCGTCAGTATGTTGGCCGTCAAGGGGCGGATCATCAAAAGTTGTTTCAGGATGGAGGCCTTCCGGTTCACCTGTTTGCTCTGGTTCACCTCTTGGTTCTTCTTCTTCAGCAACAAGGTCTTCTGGCGGATTGGTGACCCGAGCTTTCTGGCTGGGTCTGGCTTTGGCCCTACAAACAGAATAAAAAGGGTTAACATCCTGT
Organism: Triticum urartu; assembly: GCF_003073215.2. Classification (NCBI taxonomy): domain Eukaryota; kingdom Viridiplantae; phylum Streptophyta; class Magnoliopsida; order Poales; family Poaceae; genus Triticum; species Triticum urartu. The sequence goes on along the minus strand of NC_053024.1, from coordinate 104,687,700 downwards.
TCAAAAGATGTAGGGCGCATTGAAAGAAAAGGTTTTTCATAACTCACCCAGCCACAGTTTTCAAAGGGGGGAGTTGAGTTGCTGTCGATTCACCAGAAGAGGAAGGAGGTGTCACCTGATAATTTGAATCGGACGGATTAAGAGGCTGTCTGAAATAACCTGCCTTGGGGTAAGAATGGTCAGAAGTAGGAGAGACCTCAGACCGACGCTTCCAAACCGGAGTATCACGTAAAGCGGTAGAGGTGACCTGTTGGCCACTGTGCCGAGTTGTTCGGCGAGCCTCATGCCGTTGAGTCTTCAAAATAAATGTTGGATCCAAGTGAGCAAGAGGATGAGAAAAGCTTACTATCCGGATTGTTTGGCGAGTTTTTTGTGTTGGCATAGAGTCTGAATCGGAGGAAAGGGTAATTACCTCTACGTCCTCAGCCTGACTAGCTTCGGCCTCCTCCTGAGGAAGATCATTGTTAACAAGATGCATAAAAAGAGAGCCAAGTGAGTCAAGTTCTACCTCAGCTTCTGGGTCATCAGTATCATCATCAAGTTCCATAGAAATCCGGTCAGCCGTTTTCCGCTTTGATGTCCGTTTTACGGCTTTGGTCTTCAGGCGGGTTGGTTTGGCCACTTTATCTCTAGTTGGCTTTGCCGCTTTCTCTATGGATTTTCGTTTCCATAAAGGGTCATCACCCTATACATATAAAGAAGAAGGGTTACAGCTTGTATAAGTCAAAGATATTAGAGATGAAGAGGAAGTGTAATGCTTACAGCAGGCGGTTTGTTCTTGGTGTAGAAGGGATTCAGACCAGTTTGACTACAGACCAGTTCCGATTCGTTCAGAATTTTCTTTACCCCTTCAGTAACTTCTTCTTCAGATAGTTGGATGTTGCAGTGGCGTTGAGGATCGTCAACCTCACCGATATATTCGCACATTAAACCGGGACGCCGGCTTAGCGGCAAGATACTCCAGGATATCCAACAGCGTACAAAATCCACACCTGTTAAACCGTTTGCCATAAAGGCCCGGAGCTTGGCGATTTGAGGAGCATATTTTGCCCTTTCTGAGGAGCTCAGGCGTTGTGGCATTGGGTGAGTATTGGATAATCTATGATCTCGGAAGCCGGGGAGAGGATTCTCATCTTCAGGCGAAGTGTCTCTGCAATAGAACCATGTTTGGTTGCATTCCTTTGAGTGGCTATGGTGTTTGGCATGAGGAAATGCCACTTCTTTCCGCTTTTGAATCGAGACACCACCAAGCTCTGTATTTGGGCCATTCACAAACTCTGTGCGCCGGTTTAAGTGAAAGAAATCCCGAAACAATTCTGCAGTTGGTTCTTCCTGTAAATAGGCTTCACAGAAGACTTGGAAATTGCATAAGTTGGAGACTGAATTGGGACCAATATCTTGTGGATGCAGTTGGAAGCTGGCAAGCACATCTCGATAAAATTTTGACCCTGACGGTTTGGAACCACGTCCTATATGGTCAACAAAGATTACCACTTTGCCTTGTCTTGGGTTGGGGGATTCTCAGTTCCTGGGGCTCGCAATTTGATCTCAGTTTTCTTAGGCAGAGAGCCGATGCTAACTATCTCATCCAGTTGAGCCTCAGTAACCCGGGAACGAGCCCAGTTGCAGGCAGTGAATTGTTTGGCCATTGCAAAGCGAACAAACTGAAAATGAAAGGCCGGTTTATAAATTATGCATGATCATACACAAGAGACAAGGGAGTAAGAAATGTACTGATATAATAAATGGTACAACCCGGAGACTAGTATAATGAGAAAGAAGGTAATGCTAGCACAGGATTGATCAGACACTGTTAAACCGGAGTGTAATTATGAAGGTAACATGCTCTTCCGGTTTATCCGAGGGCTAATGGCATAGACTATTTATCCAATGTCAAATCGCTTATATTGGTGCGAGGAGAAACAGATCTCATAGTGATGTATAAAACTTTCGGATCTAGAGATAAGACAGAAAAGCAAAAATAATTGGATCTTGAAGGGGTGCAGAACTGAAGCAATTTTTGATAGACAGATCAGTTCTTTGCGCATAAAGATTTGTGATGATCATGGTAGGTAAGCTACGGTAAGAGATGTATCAAGCATGAAGTGTCCATCTATTAAAGGAAGAACATGGAAGAATAGCACTGATGAACTTCGGAAGAACTGCGAGGAATATCGAAACCCTAGAACAGATCTATGGTGAAAAAAGCAGAGAACTTACCGGAGCTAGTGAGGAAGCGGAAGGGCACCACAGTTCTTTGGTGCATTCAGGGCGATGCAGCGGCCGAGGTCGGAGCAGAAATGACGGTCGACGGTGGCGGCGGAATTCTAGAGGCTGAGCGGCGCGAGGAAGACGATGCGAAGGGGGGGGGGGGGGGGGGGGAATGGTGAAAATGACCCCTCGGTCCTACTTATAAGGCGAAGTGAAAAATGGCAAGTGCGGGAATTGAGGAGTCCAAAAAATGGATAAGTTAATAAAGGTGTCGCCTCGATAACTGGATATATATTAAATGAAGGAAGTCTCCGATATCAACGGATGGATGACGCCAGGACGGTTTATCGCAATTTTGAAGTATGACGTCACGGCGGTTTACAAGATCAAAAATGAAGATAAGAGAGAAGATTTTTTCTAAAGTGTGGAAGATTGACATGAACAAGTTCAAACCAATCTGGGGCCTAATGTTGGGGATATTACTACTGGAGGTAAACCGGCCTTATGTAGCCGGGTTGACTCTTTGAAGATTAGAAGCCCATGAAGATGTAAAGATGCTAGCGCTTTACGGAGGGCCCAAAGGCGAGTTACAGTATGTAAATGTAAACCGGCTGTCGGGGGTTTGGTGCGACATATGCCAACGGATGGCTTATCATGGTGGGGGCGAGTAGAACGTCGCCGGTGCCTGGAAACGGGATGAGGCAAAGACATGCACGCCGGCGAATCTTACCCAGCTTCGGGGCTCTCCGGGGAGATAATACCCCTACTGCTGCTCTGCGGGGTCTCCGCATGATCACTATCGTCAAGGGTTTACACGGTTGCTCCTTGAGCTGTGTATGGTGGTAGGAGAGGGCAAGGCTAGCTCTCTCCCTCTATCTGGTGAGGTATAGAACTACTAGGATCCAACCCTTTGCATGGGTGCCCTAGGGGGTTTATATAGGCCTACCCCCCAGGGGTACAATGGTAATGTGACTGGGCGCGGGCCCAGCCGTCAGTGTCTCCGACCTCCGACTTCTCCGCCGGCTGCTGGGGCCCGCCGACTGGTGGGCCCCGCCGACTGGTCTGGTACGGAGCCGACATGCCGCGTCCACCGCGGGCGGGTCTTGCCGGCTGCTAATTACTGTAGCTGTGCTCCTGATGATGCAAGCTTGGTCATGGGGTCGTGGCAACAAGCCCGCCGCCTGGCGGGCGATCACTATGGCCACTCCCCATCTCTTCTTGATTAATGGCGCGTGGGCCCGGGGGAGGGCTCGGCCGACTCCCGTTGGGTCCGACTGGCGGTGCCCCCGCCGTCTCCCAAGGTCTCGCTGGCTGGTGGGCCTTGCTGCCTCCAGGCCGTACAGACAAGCCGTCGTGGGTGCAGGACCAGGTACAGTGGTGCTGATGTCAGGGCCGGCTGGGCAACAGTGCCACGCCGCGGGGAGATCTTCCCAGGTACGGTGCGCTGTAGCCATGCCTGCCCTTGGTAAGGGGCGGGGAGTGGGCTTCATTGTAGCCACGCCCCTACCCCGTCCCCCTTGATGAGGTCATGGTTTGCTGGAGTCGCCGGCCGACTCCCAAAGCCAGCTTCTCTAGAAGTCGTCCCTGGGACTCGGCCGTGAGCGGGCAGTCGGCCGCCTTGCCGTAGACTCCCCAGGAGGTGGCTCTTCGCCCTGTGGTCTTGAGGGGCGCAACCTGCCCCGATGTCTTGAAAGGTCATGGGGCTCGGGTTGGCCTACCCGTGGCCCATTACTCCGACAGTAGTCCCCGAAGCTGGTGAGGCGCCACGGACGATCGGCGAGAAGCCTCAGCAGTTTCTTTCTCCGGATGCTCGTCACATGGTCTTGATTGACTTCCGCCGGGCCGACTAGACGGAGTCGGACTCGCCTGACTCGGGCTCACTCTATTCCGACTTGCTCAGTAGTTCGAACGTCGCGGCGGGATTTCAAGTGGCGCGCTATCTAAGCTTCCAGGCCGCCGCCCGTTCTTGGCCTGCCACGTGGGGGCACGTGGCTAGGCCGTCCTGCCAGCCCACGCCCGTGACGGGACAGGCCCGTAGGCGGGGCCCGCCACTACCGCCCCTCGGCGCCCGAGCGGATCCGCTGTGGCCCCGGTGGACGGTTAGGATTCCTGTGGAGTTACTGCGCGCAGTAACTTTGCAGGGATCGTGGGGGCGTGGGGTCGTGGGCACTGTAAATCCCCACGCCCGCCCCCTCGGCTTCGCAGCCCCGAGGGCTATAAGTAGGGGGAAGAGGGGAGCACGTGCGCCCCTCCTTCCTACTGCCCCTTGCTTTCTTCCTCCTCGCAGCTCCTGCTTCCTCTTTCTTCTCTCTCTCTCTCACTCGCTCCGCCGCACGCCCAAGCTCCGGCGCGCGCTGCGGTGACAGCTCGCGACGATCAGCTCTTCCTCTGTTGCCGCACCTCCCCCGGTACGCTCCGGTACCTGGGACGGCTCTGAGATCCATGAAGACCATATCAAGTTCCTTCGACAGACCCTCGTCTTCCCAGCGAGGATCGCGTGCAGGTGCGCCTTGCGCCGGAGGGGGAGATTTCCCCCGCCCCACAAGAGGGAGAGCGGGTCATCTTCCGCTCGCACTGCCCGCACGGGCTGGGGCTGCCGGCGAGCAGCTTCTTCCGGTCTTTCATGGAGTTCTACGGACTTCAGCCGCACCACCTCACCCCCAACACAGTGGTTCTGCTGTCCGCCTTCATGGCTCTGTGCGAGGGCTTCTTGGGAGTCCTCCCCACCCTCGAGCTTTGGGGGGAGTTCTTCTTCTCCAAGCTCGGCACCCAGGCCGCGGGCGTGCCGGCTCAGTGCGGCGCCTTCATCGCCATGCGAAGGACAGGAGCCGACAACCACTTCCCCTCCATCGCGCTGCTGAAGTCGGTGAAGATGTGGCAGTGGTCCTACTTCTACGTCAGGAACGTCGCCACGCGGGGCGACTGGGTCAATCTGCCGGCTTTAGAAGCCGGCCCGCCGGCTGGCAGACTGCCCAACTGGTCGTACCGGGCCAGGTCGCTGACACCTGCGGGAGCCGGCGCCATCGCGCGACTCCGAGTGCTGACGCAGTCGGAGGGTCTGACTGGCCCGGACCTGCTGGCCGCCTTCGTCTCGCGCCGAGTTCTCCCACTCGAAGGCCGCCCTCACCTGATGTGCCATATGAGCGGGGGCCGCGACCCGAGTCGGATGTGCACCAAGGACATGCCTCATGAAGAGGTGGCCCTGATGGTGAACTACCTCTCGGATAGCAGGCTCCCGGAGGACTGGCGATTCGGCAAGGAGCCATACTCCTACGCCAACCCCCCGCCCGTGGTGAGTCGCCTTTTATTTAGATTGTCTTCTTATTGCCGAGTCTTGTTCTAATCAGTCTACTTTTTGGTTAGAATCCCCTTCTTCACCCACCAGCCGGCACCTCGGGGCCGGCCCGTGAGTTCGCCGCCGACCGGGCGGAGAGCAACGTCGACGACCCCGATCTGGGGGCGGCTGCTCTGGAAGACGACGCCGAGGGAGGAGGAGGGACGACAGGTGACTTCAGGCCCTCGGCCACCTTTGCCGATTGGCCTGAAGACGACGCCAAGGAAGGAGTCACCCCTCGCCATCGGCCAGGGGACAGCCAGCCGGGCGCGGGCTCTTCTGCCACGCCGGGCGCTCCAGGCGGCGGGAAGAAGCTCCGGGTTGCACCGACTTTGTTCGGCAGCCGGCCGAAGAATCCCAAGGGCTCGGCTGCGGCGACCCGGCGGGACGAGGCGGCCGCGAAGGCCATCAACTTCCGTAAGGAAGTGAAGAAGCCATCGTTGGTCTCTGCGTAAGTATTCTGACTTCAAAGTTTATTCTTTCTTCATGTTTTGTCTGAGTCTCTCCTCGTCCTTCTTTCTTCAGGGCTCCCCTCTCTCTTGAGCGGGTCGCCGCCGCCTCCGTCATGGGGTCAGCAAAGACGCCCGCCACCACTCAGCGGATAGACCCCGCTGCCGACCTCCGGGAGGCGACGGTGCGGAATGCGCAGGAGAAGCGCAATGAAGAAGAAGCCCTCCGCCTGGAGAAGGCGGAGGCCGACAGGGCGGAGGCCTCCGCCAAGAAAAAACTAGCGGAGGCCGAAGCCGCTGCCGCGGCGAAGCAGCAGGCTAAGGAAGCGGCACGCTGCCAGGCGGCCTTGCTTGTTACCCCGCTAAACTCTGCGCCGCCGCCGCCGGAGTTCACGGGGCAGACTGGAGGAGTCGGCGGGGAGAACCTCGTCGAGGGGAGGGAAGGCGGCGAGCCCTCAACTCCGGGCGCGAACGCTCCGCCACCGCCTCCGCCGCCGTCTGAAGGCGTGCGAGGCGAGCAGCCAGCGGACCCTCCGGTGCCGCCGACCGAAGAAGAGGCCGTGGCAAGGCTGCTTCTCCAGGTCAGCTCGCCAGCGCGCCGTCTTCGGGAGAAGGCGACTTCGGCACCCCGCCCCCTGGAAGCCGGCACCGCCAGCTCGGCGGCTCTAGACGGCGAGGCGACGAGCGCCGCACCCGTTGGGTGGGTGCGGGGAGGCGGCACAGGGCCGCTGAAACGGGCGCTCCTGGACGTCCAGGCGAAGCTCCGTGCTGAGGGTGATGCCCTCCAGAGCTGCACCAAGGCGATCCTGGCGTCGCGGGCGGCCGTCCGGGTATGTATTTTCTTTGGGCCTTTATTTTTCTTGTTCCTCTCTGTGGGGGCGCGCCAGCGCACCCACTGGGTGTAGTCCCCGAGTTTTGGGTCGGCTGCTGAGCAGGCGGTCCGGAACTCCAATTTGATGAGCTTCTGGGTACTAACTTTGTCTGAAATGCTTGTTGCAGGACTACCACAACCTCCGCGTCACCACCTTCAACCGTAACGTTGAAGAGTTGGGCAAGCGGACCGCCGACTTGGCGGAGAGACGGAGTAAGTTCTTCTCCTTTTTCTCTTCTCTGCAGGGGCGCGCTAGGGCACCTGCGGGCTGTTGTCCCCGAGATTCGGGCCGACTGCTGAGCAGTCGGGCCGGATCTCCCCGGCGACCTACTTTATTGACGACTGCTGTCTTTCTTTATTTCCTTCAGGGGCCAACTCTGCTCTTCAACAACAGCTGAGCGAAGCCAACTCCGCCCTGCTCGCCACGGAGCGCGATCTGCTGACCACTCAGTTGGCAGAGCAGAAGGGGCTGCTCGCGAAGTCGCAGAGGGAGGCGGAGGAGATGGAGGCCGCCCTCCCGGACACTATTCCAATGAGTGTACGGCTCCCTACAATTGAAGAGAAGATTCTCCAAAAAGAAGAAGCAAAGAATCACCACCAAGAGAGAGAAGGAGTAGAGATGATCGTTATGAATGAAGATACTCACAGAGAAGCAAGGATTCGGAAAGGAAGGAAAAATCATCAAGGAGCTACACAAAGCGAAGACATCAAGCTCATGTTGGTGAATGGGTATCCGGCTCCGACTCCGACAGCCACTCCGAGAGAAGTTATCACTCCGACTCCGAAGGTACTCAAGATGAAGGTGTTGCCGGTCTAGCACTTGTATCAACCAACTCCTACGACATATTTGACTCACCAAATGAAGGAATTGGAAAATGCTTCATGGCCAAAGGTCCTAAGGTAACACACCCCGAGTATGTTGATTTCAATAGTGATGAAGATGACTTGTTAGGTGATGATTTGCTTGTTGACAACTCTAGTGATGAATACTATGATGAAACGTCAATTAATCATGCTAATCAAGATAAAACGAATGACAATGATAAGGAGAAGATTGAGGCTCTAACTAAAGAACTAAACACTCTTAAGTTAGCTCATGAAACTATCTTCGAAGATCATCGAGAACTTTTAAGAGCTCATGAGAAATTACGCTTTGAAAAGCTCAATCTTGAGCAAGAGCATGAGTTCTTAAAAGCAATCAATGATGATCTCCGCAAGAAAAGTTCTTCTTACATTGCCAAGCGTTTACTCTTATCCACTTACATGCCTCAAGTCAAGTCTAGTAACAAGAACAAGAAAGATTCTTCCTCTAGCAGTAACAATGATCATGCTAAATCCAATATTGTTGCTTCTAGTAGTTCTCTTGATTCCACTAATGATTCTCTTAGCCAAGTTACACTTGAGCAAGAAAATAGCTTATTGAAGGGAATTATAGAGAAAGGAGTGTACAAAAGCCTTGCCGGGAGTAAGCAATTCGAGGAAATTGTGCGCAAGCAAGGAATGCACTGGAAGAATCAAGGTGTTGGTTTTGAACGAAAGTTCAATGCCAATGGAGTTGAGTGGGAAGAAGATCAATACCCCAAGACAAAGTTTGTTCCTCAACAAGAGAAGTATGATACTTCTTTCAAGGGGACACAAGCTCAAGATGATCTTCCACCACAAGACTACAAGCAAAAAAGGCAAGGACAAGCTTCAAGAGGAAATTGATGCATTTGAAGAAGCTCCTAAGACCTTAGTCAAGTGGATTCCTAAGACTACTTCAAGTTCCACTTCATCAAGTACGACTACAACTCCAAGGATTCCCATCAAGATGGTGTGGATCCAAAAGAAGAAGAACTAGAGAGTTCTTGAGGGTGACTCCGCCAACATACTTCACTCTTATCATTTTGGCAAGAACAAGTGCAATCAACTTCCACATCTTGCACTAGTTCAAGGAGTCACAAACCCTCTTGTTGGTAAGACAAGGGACAAGGTAACCTAAAAGTTTTCATGGACATCATCTTGTGTGTGCATCAGTCTATGTCTATGGATATCCTTGTTTGTTCCTTGTGGGACTAACCCATGTAGGTATTGAAAGTGCAATTCACTCAAATGGATAGCTCCAAGCAATTCACTCAAATGGATGTCTTACTTGTCACATACTTCTCAAAGCGACGATATATTTCATGCTTATTATCATTTGTCGAAGCTTTGATCTATATGTTGTCATCAATTACCAAAAAGGGGGAGATTGAAAGTGCAACTATCCCTAGGTGGTTTTGGTAATTCATAACAACATATAGCTCATTGAGCTAATGCTATTCCAAGATGACTATTTCAGGAAAGCTCAATGATTGGCATGGCATGGATGTGAAGGTGGAACCCTCAAAATGCTAAGGACAAAGGATTGGCTCAAGCTCAAAAGCTCAAGACTCTTCATTTTATATTTTAGTGATCCAAGATCACATTGAGTCTTTAGGAAAAGCCAATACTATCAAGGAGGGATGAGGTGTTGCTTAATGAGCCTCTTGCTTCATGTGCTTAGTGATATGCTCCAAAACCCTCAACTACTTTCCCATATCCACATATGACCTAAACCCTAAGCCAAACTCGGTCCTACCGATTCTTTCTATCCGGCGCCACCGAGTTTCACTTGTCATAAGCCACTGCCAAACCCTAGCAATTCGGTTCTACCGATAGGGATCTCGGTCTCACCGAGATGGGATTGCAAACTCTCTGTTTCCCTTTCGTAACTTTTCGGTCTCACCGAAAGAGCGAATCGGTCCCACCGAGATTGCAGTGTAAACTCTCCGTTTCCTTTTTGTAACTTTTCGGTCTCACCGAAAACCAACTCTCTGGTTAGCTTATTACCAAACTCGGTCTCATCGAGTTTGTGTAATCGGTCTCACCGAGATTACGTTATGCCCAAACCCTAACCATATCGGTCCTACCGAGTTGCATGTCAGTCCCACCGAAAATCTCTAACGGTCACTAGGTTTACCTTTTCGGTCTGACCGAGTTTGTTGATTCGGTCCCACCGAGATTGGAAAACTGTGTGTAACGGTTGGATTTTGTGTGGAGGATATATATACCCCTCCACCTCCTCTTCATTCGTGGAGAGAGCCATCAGAACACATACACAATTCCAACTCATATGTTCTGAGAGAGAACCACCTACTCATGTGTTGAGACCAAGATATTCCATTCCTACCATATGAATCTTGATCTCTAGCCTTCCCCAAGTTGCTTTCCACTCAAATCTTCTTTCCACAAAATCCAAATCCTATGAGAGAGAGTTGAGTGTTGGGGAGACTATCATTTGAAGCACAAGAGCAAGGAGTTCATCATCAACACACCATTTGTTACTTCTTGGAGAGTGGTGTCTCCTAGATTGGCTAGGTGTCACTTGGGAGCCTCCGACAAGATTGTGGAGTTGAACCAAGGAGTTTGTAAGGGCAAGGAGATCGCCTACTTCGTGAAGATCTACCGCTAGTGAGGCAAGTCCTTCGTGGGCGATGGCCATGGTGGGATAGACAAGGTTGCTACTTCGTGGACCCTTCGTGGGTGGAGCCCTCCGTGGACTCGCGCGACCGTTACCCTTCGTGGGTTGAAGTCTCCATCAACGTGGATGTAGGATAGCACCACCTATCCGAACCACGGGAAAAACATCCGTGTCTCCAATTGCATTTGAATTCTCCAAACCCTTCCCTTTACATTCTTGCAAGTTGCATGCTTTACTTTCCGCTGCCAATATACTCTTTGCATGCTTGCTTGAATTGTGTGATGATTGCTTGACTTGTCCTACAATAGCTAAAATCTGCCAAGAACTAAAATTGGGAAAAGGTTAAGTTTTTATTTGGTCAAGTAGTCTAGTCACCCCCCCTCTAGACATACTTTCGATCCTACACCTGCCTTGCCAATCGGACAGCCGCTCTGCAGACTGTTGCTGGATCAAGTGCTAGGCTACTTTGGGAAAGCAAGTACTTAGCCGATTTCAAGATTCTTTGAGCAAGTTGGATAGAAAACGATAATCTGACTATCCGAGAATCGGTTTGCGAGAAAGGCTGGAAGCCGTCTTGAGCTATGTTTTATGCTTTGAGTCCTTAGCCATTTTTCGTGCGAGCACCCATTCTACCTTACCTCTGCCCACCGTACAGTCGCTCTGCGAGCTGCGGCTTCTGAAAGAAGACGGCTTAGATGCTACACACTACTTGTCCGGCTGCAGGAAGCATTTCATAGTGCAAGGCGGCAAGTCCCCGAGCTGACTTGTCGAGCCCGGTGCCACGCGGTATGACAAAGAGTAATCATACTTGTAGGCATAATTTTTATCGTACAGACAAAAGAGGGCAGTCCCCGAGCTCGTCTCGGGGGGCCCGAAGTCTTGGTACTTTGATACAAAAGGTAGCATGGTACATACTGCATCAACTGTAAAATCTTCGGAGAAGATATGCATTCCATGGCCACTCTGTCTCCTTGCCAGAGTCATCCTTCTTGCGTGCTCGGGGCTTCTGAGCGTCGATCAGGTAGTAGGAGTTGTTGCCTAGTACTTTGCTGATGATGAAAGGGCCCTCCCAAGGCGGCGACAGCTTGTGCTGGCCGGCTGTTCGCTGGATCAGCCGGAGCACAAGGTCGCCTTCTTGGAAAGATCTTGGCCTGACCTTCCTGTTGTGGTATCGGTGCAGGCTCTGCTGGTAGATGCCGGACCGGCTGAGTGCCAGCAGCCGGCCCTCTTCTAGCAGATCAACGCCGTCTTGTCGTGCTTTTTCTGCTTCCTCCTTGGTGTACATGGTGACTCGTGGGGAGTCGAACTCTATGTCCGTTGGGATGACGGCTTCGGCACCGTAGACGAGGAAGAAGGGCGTGAAGCCGGTTGACTTGTTTGGAGTCGTGCACAGACTCCAGAGGACGGCTGGCAGCTCGTCGAGCCAGCAGCCAGCCGAGCGCTCCAGAGGCTCGATCAACCGAGGCTTGATGCCGGGCAGGATGAGGCCGTTTGCTCGCTCTACTTGGGCGTTTGACTGCGGGTGGGCGACGGACGCTAGGTCTATTCGGATGCCCTGTGTTGCACAGAAACGGGCCAAGGCGCCTTTGGCAAAATTTGTGCCGTTGTCGGTGATGATGCTGTGTGGTATGCCGTACCGAATTGTGATATCGGTGATGAAGGTCACGACAGTCGGAACGTTCAGTTTCTTAATTGGCTTTACTTCCACCCACTTGGTGAACTTGTCCACTGCGACAAGTAGGTGAGTCAGACCACCTCGTGCTGTTTTGAATGGTCCCACCATGTCTAGACCCCAAACTGCGAAAGGCCAAGCAATGGGGATGGTCTTGAGCGCGGAAGCCGGCTGGTGCGGCTTGGAGCTGAACTTCTGGCACCCTTTGCATTTTTGGACCAACTCCTTGGCCTCTTCCAAGGCATTCGGCCAAAAGAAACCGTGCCGAAAGGCTTTGGCGACGGGTGCTCTTGAAGCCGCATGGTGGCCACATTCGCCTTGATGGATGTCTTTGAGGATTGCCTGGCCTTGCTTTGGCTCTAGGCAGCGCTGGTAGACACCAGTGATGCTGCGCCTGACCAGCTCTCTGTTGATTATGGTATAGGCTGCTGCCCGGCGTTGTACTTGCCGAGCTGAGGTCTCATCAGTTGGTAGCTCTTTGTTCACTAGAAATTTGAGGATGGGCTGGGCCCATGAGGGTGCTGCTATTTCGTCGACTATCAGAACTGCGACTTGGACGAGGGCGGCTGGGCTGGGAGGCGGCAGGCTGGAGTCAACAACCGCTTGTTGGGCTGATGAAGTCCCCAGGCTGACTGGCTCGGTCCTTGGGAAGAGTTCTGGAATCTTTAAGTTCGTCACCGCAGTCCCCGGGCCGGGTTCGACTGTGGCAGCTTTGGAGTCGCCCGCCAAAGTCCCCGTTCCGACTGCCGGAGCTCTGGAGTCGGATCCGCCGTCTTTGGGAGGAGCCGGCACAAAGATGGAGTCTGATTCTGGTGAAGGCTTGACAGACGGCTTGAGGAGGCGTTGAAGGGCGACGCCATATTGCTTGGCGGGTACAGCCGATTCATGCCAAGGCGTCTGCTTGGTCGTTGTCGTTTCTTGGCACATGGAGGAACTCGCACCCTTCGAAATACCCGCTGAGTTGCTGCACGGGGAAATGGTAGCTCGCTTCTTTTGCGTCCCAATCGCCAGACGACTGCTGGACCACTAAGTCCGAGTCGCCATAACACAAGATCCGGCGGATGCCAAGTTCTTTGGCAAGCCGGAGCCCGTGAATGAGCGCCTCGTACTCGGCCACGTTGTTGGAGGCGGCAAAATGGATTTGCAGTGCATATTTGAGCTTGTCGCCTTTGGGAGAGGTGAGGACGACGCCGGCTCCCAAGCCGGTGCGCATCTTGGAGCCGTCGAAGTGCATCCGCCAATGGGTGGAGTCAGGCGCTAGATGCAGGTACTGGGTCTTGGCCCAGTCGACGAGGAAGTCGGCCAGTGCTTGTGATTTGATAGCGATGCGGGGCTGGTAGTAGATGGTGTAAGGAGCCAGCTCTATGGCCCACTTGGCCACTCGACCAGAGGCATCACGGCTGCCGATGATCTCGGCAAGTGGAGCCGTGCAGACCACCGTGATTGGAGGTTCTTGAAAGTAAGGCTTCAATTTCTTGGCGGCAAAGTGCACGCCATAGCACATCTTCTGGTAGTGGGGGTAGTTCTGCTTGGAGGTCGACAGTACCTTGCTCAGGTAATATACTGGTCTCTGGACCGGTAGCGCCTTGCCTTCCTCCTTGCGATCTACTACAATGACTGTGCTGACTACTCGGCTGGTGGCGACGATGTACAGGAGCATAGGTTCCTTGGGAGTTGGAGCCGCCAGGACGGGTGGAGTAGTCAGCATCTTCTTCAACTGGTGAAAAGCTTCGTCCGCCTTATGTTTCCACTTGAAAAAAGTGGTCTTCTTCATGAGCTGGTATAAGGGGAGAGTTTTCTCGCCCAGCCGACTGATGAATCGGCTGATGGATGCCAAGCAGCCGGTGAACTTCTGCACATCCAGCAGTCGGCTAGGTACCTCCATTCTCTCGATGGCCTTGATTTTTACTGGGTTGCATTCTATGCCGCGTTCAGAGACCAGGAAACCTAGCAGCTGGCCGGCTGGTACTCCGAAGACACACTTCTCGGGGTTGAGCTTGATCTGGAACCGTTGCAGGTTCTCAAAGGTCTCCTTGAGGTCTTCCAGCAATGTTCCTCGCTTTTCCGTCTTCACCACCACGTCGTCCACGTAAACGTGGGCGTTCCTGCCGAGCTGCCTGAGGAGGCACTTCTGCATGCAATGCTGAAAGGTGGCGCCGGCATTTCTCAAGCCGAACGTCATGGTGAGGTAGCAGAATGCTCCAAACGGCGTGATGAAGGCGGTCTTCAATCTGTCAGCCGGGTTCAGCTTGATCTGGTGATATCCTGAGTACGCATCCAAGAAACTCAATAGCTCGCATCCGGCTGTGGAGTCTATCACCTGATCAATTCTTGGCAGAGCAAACGGGTCCTTGGGGCAAGCCTTGTTGAGGCTCGTGTAGTCAATACACATTCGCCATTGCTTGTTCTTCTTTAGCACCAGGACCTGATTCGCCAGCCACTCTGGGAAGAAAACTTCCATAATGAAGCCGGCTGCTAGGAGTCGGGCTATCTCTTCTCCGACAACTCTTCTCTTCTCTTCTGATAAGCGACGCAGGGGCTGCCTGACCGGCTTTGCATCAGATCGGACGTGTAACTTGTGCTCGATGAATTCCGTCGGCACACCTGGCATGTCTTTGGGAGACCATGCGAAGATGTCCCGATTCTCACGGAGGAAATCAACGAGCTCGCCTTCCTATTTGCTGTCGAGGTTTGCACCTATGACAGCGTACCTCTCTAGGTGCTCCGGATCCAAGGGTATCTTCTTTGTCTCTTTGGCCGGCTTGAACGAACCTTCGGCTTCCGACTCCTTCAGGTCGGGCGATATCTCCGGCTACTTGCTGGCCATCGCCATGGCTCGCTCAAGGAGTCGCTTCTCGGCCGCAATCACCAGGGACTCGGCCAGCCGACTACTCTCGGCCGCGCAGGCAGACGACTTCCGGTAGTCGCCGACCATAGTCAGAATTCCCCTGGAACTGGGCATCTTCATCTTGAGTTAGGCGTAGTGGGGGACCGCCATGAAGTTGGCCAAGGCGGGCCGGCCAAGCAGCGCGTGGTACGGGCTCTCAAGGTCCACCACCTCAAACCAAACAGACTCTCTTCGGAAGTGATCTTTGTCCCCAAAGAGGACGTCAATCAGGATCTTGCCGATTGGTGAATAGGAAAGCCCAGGAACAATGCCGTGGAACACAGTCCGGCTGTTCTGAAGCTGTCTCTGCTTGATTCCTAACTTCTCCATGGTGTCCTTGTATAGGATGTTGATGCTGCTGCCCCCATCTATCAGGACTCGCGAGAAACGCGCGACCCGTTTGTCCGTGGCAAAGGTGGCGTCCAGGACCAAGGCGTAGGAGCCCGGACTCGGCATCACTTCTGGGTGGTCAGCCCTGCTCCAGCTGATGGGCCTCTCTGACCAGTGCATGAACTCTGGCATCTCTGAGGCTACTGCGTTCACCTCTTGTCGCTGCAGCCGCCTGCTGCGTCGATCATCAGCCACACTTGTGGACACCACGTAGGCTCCATGCTCTTCAGGGTACTCGTCTTGTACTGCGCTGACTGGACTGACTGCCGGCTGCTGGGGCGGAGGCGGAGGCGGCTTCCCAGCAGGCGGGGGTGGCAGGAGGCCGTCTCCCTTGGCGATCCTGGTGAGCCAGTGACACTTCCGGGTGGTGTGATTCGACGGCTTCGCGCCGCTGTGGAACTTGCAAGGTCCATCCAAGGTCTGCTCGTAGGACAAGGCCGGCAACCAGTTCGGCTTGCTGCCTTTCTATCGCTCGGGCGGGGGCTACTCTTCTGGCTGCTGGGCTTCGAGGGTCGCGACCTGCCGGCTGCTGGAAGCCGGCTGCGGGGCCTTGCGCTTGTGGTCACCCTGCTGTTGTCGCCGGCCGGCGTCTGCTGCCGGAGTTCTTGGAGCCTGAGGAGCTACCTTGCCAGTCGTGCTGATTTGAATCTCCGTCTTCATGGAGGAGTTGGCCGTAGCGTACTTGTCCGCTATGATCAGCAGCTCGTCGAGGGTTTCTGGCTCGTCGCAGAGGAGCTTGTGCTTGAGGAGGGTGCCTTCTCGGCACCCGGCTATGAAGTACTCGATGGCCTGCACCTCTTTCACGCCCTCACAGGAGTTCCGGAGCTTTGCCCAACGCATGAGGTAGTCGCGAGTCGACTCATCAGGACCTTGCACGCATAGGGAGAGCTGGCGAGGCTTGGGAGGACGCTTGTACATGCTGGTGAAGTTGCGAACGAATGCTTCGGTGAAGTCAACCCAGCTTATGATGCTGCGGGGCTTTAGGCTGTTCAGCCATGTCCAGGCCGTGCCCTAGAGCATGAGCGGAACGTACTTTACGGCGACACGCTTGTTGACGTTTGCTATGCTGACAGCCGTGGAGTAGTCGACTAGCCAGTCTTCCGGCTTCATGGAGCCGGTATACTTGGGGGTGTCTCTTGGGAGCGTGAACCCTCTGGGAAAGGGCTCGTCCCGAATGCGGGGCCCGAAACAAGGCGGACCCAGCTCGTCTTCTTCTTCCAACGCCAGGGACCGGTGAAGTCGGTCGATCCGGTGGCGGGCGTCATTCTCTCCGACCCCCTCTCGGCGGCCAAGGCGGTCACCGAGAGTCGGATGGTCAACAGGCGGCGGGGAGACTCGCCTCTCCTTGCGGGGAGGGGGAGGCGGACAGTCGTCCCATCGTTCCACTGCTCTTGGGCGGCCGTCTCGGTCGCGCTCTATGGTAATCCGAGTCCGACTGTGGCTGACAGCCGGCTCCTTGTCCTCTCTTCCTCGGGCTCCGCTAGTTGGCGTCCGAGACGTCGCACCTTGATCTTGGTGCGGGTCGTTGTTTGGCCGCTGCAGCGCCTCCGTGTGGCAGCCGGCCTCGTTCTGCGCGGCGGCCGCGTCGAGGAGCCGCTGGACTCGCTCCATCATGAGGCGGCGCTCTTCGCCCTCGAAATTGTCCAGCTCATCTGCCGCTGCCTGGGCGGCTCGGATGTTCTCTGCTGGCGTGGCATACACGGGGCGGCTAGCCCCGAACAGGTTGGCGATGGCTACGCCGCGCTGCTGAACCGCGCCAAGGCGGCTGGGCCCTGCCGGAGCCGGCGAGCCGCCAACAGCGCGATCCATCTCCCGCTGGTAAGCTTCTGACAAGCGTCTCATGCTGGCTAGCTTCTTCGCGCCTTCAACAAGCTGAAGGCGGCGCGCTTCTAACGTCTCTGCGTCAGCATCTTCTGGAATGGGCGCGGCTAGGTCTTGCAGCGCCGCGCCGAGTGAGTCGGGCGCCCTTCCACCAGGGAACTCGTCATGACTGATGACCAGCACCTCAATGACGGTGCTCCCATCGCTCTCCGCGTGGGGGAGAGGTTCGTCGTAGACCACCACGTTGGAGGGGAAGGCGTCGACCGACGCAGTGTCGGAGTCGACCAACATCGGGTCGGTGGAGCCTACGGACTCCAAGTCTACGGCAGGCTCGCCGAAAACGTGGAGTTGATCGAGGAGGCCCGCGAGGAGGTTTTCGGGGCCACCTACACCTGCGTCGGACGCAGGTTCGTCGGAGAGGCGGACCTCGCCGACAAGTTCGGCCAAGGAGCTGGCTGCGCAGGCGATCTCAACGCCGCGCAGCGCGTCGACGCAAACTTCATCTGGCATGCCTGGCTGGCTGCGCTCGCCAGGGAGGAAAAGGGTTCCCGTCCAGAACAGATCTCCGGACGGCGGTGCACCATGCCCCAAGGTGGGCGCCAAATGTCGGGGGTTTGGTGCGACATATGCCAACGGATGGCTTATCATGGTGGGGGCAAGTAGAATGTTGCTGGTGCCTGGAAATGGGATGAGGCAAAGACATGCACGCCGGCGAATCTTACCCAGCTTCGGGGCTCTTCGGGGAGATAATACCCCTACTGCTGCTCTGCGGGGTCTCCGCATGATCACTATCGTCAAGGGTTTACACGGTTGCTCCTTGAGCTGTGTATGGTGGTAGGAGAGGGCAAGGCTAGCTCTCTCCCTCTATCTGGTGAGGTATAGAACTACTAGGATCCAACCCTTTGCGTGGGTGCCCTGGGGGGTTTATATAGGCCTACCCCCCCAGGGGTACAATGGTAATGTGACTGGGCGCGGGCCCAGCCATCAGTGTCTCCGACCTCCGACTTCTTCGCCGGCTGCTGGGGCCCGCCGACTGGTCTGGTACGGAGCCGACAGGCCGCGTCTGCCATGGGCGGGTCTTGCCGGCAGCTGATTACTGTAGCTGTGCTCCTGATGATGCAAGCTTGGTCATGGGGTCGTGGCAACAGCCACGCCGCCTGGCGGGCGATCACTGTGGCCACTCCCCGTCTCTTCTTGATTAATGGCGCGTGGGCCCGGGGGAGGGCTCGGCCGACTCCCCCGGGCCGACTCCCGTTGGGTCCGACTGGCGGTGCCCCCGCCGTCTCCCGAGGTCTCGCTGGCTGGTGGGCCCTGCTGCCTCCAGGCCGTACAGACAAGCCGTCGTGGCCGCAGGACCAGGTACAGTGGTGCTGATGTCAGGGCCGGCTGGGCAACAGTGCCATGCCGCGGGGAGATCTTCCCAGGTACGGCGCGCTGTAGCCATGCCTGCCGTTGGTAAGGGGCGGGGAGTGGGCTTCATTGTAGCCACGCCCCTGCCCCGTCCCCCTTGATGAGGTCATGGTTTGCTGGAGTCGCCAGCCGACTCCCAAAGCCGGCTTCTCTGGAAGTTGTCCCTGGGACTCGGCCGTGAGCGGGCAGTCGGCCGCCTTGCCGTAGACTCCCCAGGAGGCGGCTCTTCGCTCTGTGGTCTTGAGGGGCGCAGCCTGCCCCGATGTCTTGAAAGGTCATGAGGCTTGGGTTGGCCTACCCGTGGCCCATTACTCCGACACCGGCCTAGTCATGTAAATTGTATAGTAAGATAGAAAGAGAGAGGCCGAACCGGATACGTTTATAAACCGGCTTCGGGACTCTGTAGCCCGGCGGGCATCAACCTATGTATATAAAGGGACGACCCGGCCGCGGTTTAGGGACAGATAACAACAACTCGAAAGCCAGACAAAGCGGATTCGCTCCCTGGCCTTCGAAACCCTAGCAATACCAATCACAACTAGACGTAGGCTTTTACCTTTATCGAAGGGGCCGAACTAGTATAAACTCCCGTGTCCCCTTGTCCGGTTTAACCCCTTTAAGCTAACCCGTTACGATGGCTCCACAACTAAGTCCTTTCACGAGGACATCTGCCGTGACAAATCCACGACACTATGGTAAGAATTAATGATGTTCTTATTGCTGCAAATAGGAATTATGTGCCCGTAGATTTTATTGTTCTTGACATAGATTGCAATCCTTCATGTCCTATTATTCTTGGTAGACCTTTCCTTAGAGCGATTGGTGCAATTATTAATATGAAGGAAGGAAATATTAGATTCCAATTTCCATTAAGGAAAGGCATGGAACACTTTCCTAGAAATAAAATTAAATTACCTTATGAATCTGTTATGAGAGCCACTTATGGATTGCCTGCCAAAGATGGCAATACCTAGATCTATTCTTGCTTGTTATGCCTCGCTAGGGGCGTTAAACGATAGCGCTTGTTGGGAGGCAACTCAATTTTATTTTTATTCCTTGATTTTTGCTCCTGTTTAGTAATAAATAATTTATTTAGCCTATGTTTTGGTTGTGTTTTTTGTGTTTAATTAGTGTTTGTGCCAAGTAGAACCGTTGGGAAGACTTGGGGAAAGTCTTGTTGAACTTGCTGTAAAAAACAGAAACTTTAGCGCTCATGAGAACTGCTGTCATTTTTATTTGGAAAGTGATATTTAGTTAATTATTTTTGGAGATGATTAATAGATAAATTCCTCACGTCCATAAATTTATTTTATAATTAGTGGGGTTCCAGATCTTGCGCTAGCTACAGATTACTGCAGACTGTTCTGTTTTTGACAGATTCTGTTTTTCGTGTGTTGTTTGCTTATTTTGATGAATCTATGGCTAGTAAAATAGTTTATAAACCATAGAGAAGTTTGAATACAGTAGGTATAACACCAATATAAATAAAGAATGATTTCATTACAGTACCTTGAAGTGATCTTTTGTTTTCTTTCACTAACGGAGCTCACGAGATTTTCTACTTTAAGTTTTGTGTTGTGAAGTTTTCAAGTTTTGGGTAAAGATTTGATGGATTATGGAACAAGGAGTGGCAAGAGACTAAGCTTGGGGATGCCCATGGCACCCCCAAGATAATCTATGGACACCTAAAATCCAAAGCTTGGGGATGCCCCGGAAGGCATCCCCTCTTTCGTCTACTTCTATCGGTAACTTTACTTGGAGCTATATTTTTATTTACCACACGATATGTGTTTTGCTTGGAGCATCTTGTATGATTTGAGTCTTTGCTTGTTATTTTACCACAATAATCTTTTCTGTACACACCTTTTGAGAGAGCCATATATGATTTGGAATTTGTTAGAATACTCTATGTGCTTCGCTTATATCTTTTGAGTTATATAATTTTGCTCTAGTGCTTCACTTATATCTTTTGGAGCACGGTGGTGGATTTGTTTTATAGAAACTATTGATCCCTCATGATTCACTTAGATTATTTTGAGAGTCTTAATAGCATGGTAATTTGCTTAAAATCCTAATATGCTTGGTATGCAAGATTAATAATAAAACTCTCTTATGAGTGTGTTGAATACTATGATAAGTTTGATACTTGATAATTGTTTTGAGATATGGAGATGGTGATATTAAAGTCATGCTAGTTGAGTATTTGTGAATTTGAGAAACACTTGTGTTGAAGCTTGTGATTCCCGTAGCATGCACATATGGTGAACCGTTATGTGATGAAGTCGAAGCATGATTTATTTATTGATTGTCCTTCTTATGAGTGGCGGTCGGGGACGAGCGATGGTCTTTTCCTACCAATCTATCCCCCTAGGAGCATGCACATAATACTTTGCTTTGATAACTTGTAGATTTTTGCAATAAGTATATGAGTTCTTTATGACTAATGTTGAGTCCATGGATTATACGCACTCTCACCCTTCCACCTTTGCTAGCCTCTCTAATACCGCGCACCTTTCGCCGGTATCATACACCCACCATATACCTTCCTCAAAACAGCCACCATACCTACCTATTATGGCATTTCCATAGCCATTCCGAGATATATTGCCATGCAACTTTCCACTGTTCCGTTTATGACACACTCCATCATTTTCATATTGCTTAGCATGATCATGTAGTTGACATAGTATTTGTGGCAAAGCCACCGTTCATAATTATTTCATACTTGTCACTCATGCATCATTGCATATCCCGGTACACCGCCGGAGGCATTCATATAGAGTCATATTTTGTTCTAAGTATCGAGTTGTAATTGTTGAGTTGTAAGAAAAATATAAGTGTGATCATCATCATTATTAGAGCATTGTCCCAGTGAGGAAAGGATGATGGAGACTATGATTCCCCCACAAGTCGGGATGAGATTTTGGACGAAAAAAAAGAAAAAGAAAAGAGGCCATAAAAAAAGAGAAAAGGCCCAAATAAAAAAAAGAAAAAAATGAGAGAAAAAGAGAGAAGGGACAATGTTACTATCCTTTTACCACACTTGTGCTTCAAAGTAGCACCATGATCTTCATAGTAGAGAGTCTCTCATGTTATCACTTTCATATACTAGTGGGAATTTTACATTATGGAACTTGGGTTGTATATTCCAATGATGGGCTTTCTCAAAATTCCCTACGTCTTCATGGGCAAGCAAGTTGGATGCACACCCACTTAGTTTCTTTTTGAGCTTTCATATACTTATAGATCTAGTGCATCCGTTGCATGGCAATCCGTTCTCACTCACATTGATATCTATTGATGGGCACCTCCATAGCCCGTTGATACGCCTAGTTGATGTGAGACTATCTTCTCCTTTTTGTCTTCTCCACAACCACCACTCCATTCCACCATAGTGCTATATCCATGGCTCACGCTCATGTATTGCGTGAAGATTGAATTTTTTTGAGAATGTCAAAAGTATGAAACAATTGCTTGGCTTGTCATCGGGGTTGTGCATGATTTAAATATTTTGTGTGGTGAATATAGAGCATAGCCAGACTATATGATTTTGTAGGGATAACTTTCTTTAGCCATGTTATTTTGAGAAGACATAATTGCTTTGTTAGTATGCTTGAAGTATTATCATTTTTATGTCAATATGAAATTTTGTCTTGAATCTTTCGGATCTGAATATTCATACCACAATTAAGAAGAATTACATTAAAATTATGCCAACTAGCACTCCGCATCAAAAATTCTGTTTTTATCATTTACCTACTCAAGGACGAGCAGGAATTAAGCTTGGGGATGCATGATACGTCTCCAACGTATCTATAATTTTTGATTGCTCCATGCTATATTATCTACTGTTTTGGACATTATTGGGCTTTATTATCCACTTTTCTATTATTTTTGGGACTAACATATTAACCAGAGGCCCAGCCCAGAATTGCTGTTTTTTTACCTGTTTTAGGGTTTCAAAGAAAAGGAATATCAAACGGAGTCCAAACGGAATGAAACCTTCGGGAACGTGATTTTCTCATCGAATACAACTTAGGTGACTTGGACCCTACGTCAGGACACGTAACAGGAGGCCACGAGGTAGGGGGCGCGCCTACCCCCCAGCACGCCCTCCACCCTCATGGGCCCCCTGTTGCTCCACCAATGTACTTCTTCCTCCTATATATACCCACGTACCCCCAAATGATCAGATACGGAGCAAAAACCCTAATTCCACCGCCGCAACTTTCTGTATCCATGAGATCCCATCTTGGGGCCTGTTCCGGAGCTCCACCGGAGGGGGCATCGATCACGGAAGGCTTCTACATCAACACCATAGCCTCTCTGATGAAGTGTGAGTAGTTTACCTCAGACCTATGGGTCCATAGTTAGTAGCTAGATGGCTTCTTCTCTCTTTTTGGATCTCAATACAATGTTCTCCCCCTCTCTTGTGGAGATCTATTCGATGTAATCTTCTTTTTGCGGTGTGTTGTTGAGACCGATGAATTGTGGGTTTATGATCAAGTCTATCTATGAATAATATTTGAATCTTCTCTGAATTCTTTTATGTATGATTGGTTATATTTGCAAGTCTCTTCGAATTATCAGTTTGGTTTGGCCTACTAGATTGATCTTTCTTGCAATGGGAGAAGTGCTTAGCTTTGGGTTCAATTTTGCGGTGTCCTTTCCCGGTGACAGTAAGGGCAGCAAGGCACGTATTGTATTGTTGCCATCGAGGATAATAAGATGGGGTTCTCTTCATATTGCATGAGTCTATCCCCCTACATCATGTCATCTTGCTTAAGGTGTTACTCTGTTTTTAACTTAATACTCTAGATGCATGCTGGATAGCGGTCGATGAGTGGAGTAATAGTAGTAGATGCAGGCAGGAGTCGGTCTACTTGTCTCGGACGTGATGCCTATATACATGATCATACCTAGATATTCTCATAACTATGCTCAACTCTGTCAATTGCTCAACAGTAATTTGTTCACCCACCGTAGAATACTTATGCTCTCGAGAGAGGACACTAGTGAAACCTATGGCCCCCAGGTCTATCTTTATCATATCAATCTCCTACTACTTAGTTATTTACTTTGCTATTTACTCTGCCTTTATTTTACTTTGCATCTTTATCATAAAAATACCAAAAGTATTATCTTATCATATCTATCAGATCTCACTCTCGTAAGTGGCCCTATAGGGATTTACAACCCCTATTTGTGTTGGTTGCGAGGATTTATTTGTTTTGTGCAGGTGCGAGGGACTCGCGCGTAGCCTCCTACTGGATTGATACCTTGGTTCTCAAAAACTAAGGGAAGTACTTACGCTACTTTGCTGCATCATCCCTTCCTCTTTGGGGAAAACCAATGCAATGCTAAAAGAGGTAGCAGTAGGTATCGCGACATAGCAATAGAGCGAGCAACTAGCAAGCAAAGATAGAAGTGATTTCGAGGGTATGGTCATCTTGTCTGAGATCCCACAAGGAAGAAGAACGAGTCCATGAAGAAGACAAAGAGACGTAGTCGAGCGGATCCTCACAACTCCAGAATGAAACCGAAGCTAACGAGAGAAGCAACCCGGAAAGAAGCAAGCAACATAGTAAACAGCCATCACATAAACATGGCATGATGCACAACCAAGTATGATGCATGTCCGGTTTAAATATGCATGGCATGGCAAAAAGCATAGACAAAGCTACAAGTTAAGTGGAGCTCAATATGCAACGAGTTGCATATTGACGAAACACCACATTTAATTATTTAGTTCTCTCTAGTTTAAGTACTCAACAATATTAAATGTTGGTTAGCATGGCAAGAGGTGAAGCATATGAAAACTACCTATCTAGGCAAGTTTAAATGAGGCCGGAACAACAAGCAACAAGTCCGGAAAAATCCTCATGAGCATATATTAGATTTGGTACTGTTCTGCCCTAAAGCATATTTTAGAGTTGTTAAACATGCAAGAAGATGCCACCATGTTAAACTAGGCATTTTTCTACCCCATTTACATATATAATTTATTTAAAACCGAGCTACGATTTATTAGATATGAATTAAATCATTTTAGCATGTAATTAGAGCAAATTTTAGACAAACAACATTTTAAACATCCATGAAAGTGGCATATTATGAAACTAGATGAAGTTCTAGTCGTATTTCATTTAAAGTTTGTTTTAATATGATGCACCGTTTGTCAGTTATTATATGCATGTTGTGCAAGGGGTTTTTTGTAAAATTGCAAACCCCTGGTTAAAATAGGAAAAAGTTCTATGAAAAAACACACGATACGGGCCGGATCTGGTTGGCCCATCAGGAACAGGTGCTGGGGAAGGCATCTCACCCAGCGGGCCTGGCCCAGTTGATGGAGGCAGGCCAAGCCTTGGAGAGGCAAGAGGAGGCCCTGTGTGGCGACGTGGTTCTCATCCACGTTGGCAGAGGAACAGGTCAACGCGGCCTGGTCTCGTTCACGAAGCAGGGGTTGCACATGTCGATGGTTGCGGCCGGGCTTGGCGACACAAACAGCGGATCCGGCGAGCGACGCGGCAGGGAGGTCGAAGATGGTGGGCAGCGTCGGATCTAGACGTGGGGGTTCAGATCGGGGCAGCGGTGGACGGATCCAGCGAACGAAGCAGAGCTCCATGCTTCGGGCACCATGGACAAGCTCCATGCATCGCTCCTGTTAGCAGAGAGAGGGCTGGAGAGATTAGAGAGCGAGGAAAAAAAGAGATGGAAGGAAGAAGGAGAAGGGCACGAGGCACTGGCCTGGACTCATCCCCGGCGATGGTGGTGGCAGATGGCTCCATCCAGTGGGCGGCGGCGAGCGCTCCCGATCCCATTGGGATCAAGTGAGAGGGTGCGGGAGGTGGGAGGAGCGGGACGGCTCGGTCGCCTGGAGGGTGGCATCGGGCCAAATTTGGCCCGCGACGGGCTCGCAATGGGCTCCGGCGGGCCCTGCACAGTGGGAGGCGCGGGGAGGACGCGCGGAGGTGACGTGGAGGCACCCGATAGGCCGGGGTGACTCCTCAGATGGCGGCGTGGCCAAGCAGACGGCGCCAAGTGGCAGGACGACAGCTGGGGAGGAGCTAGCCGCGACAAGTGGTGGCGGCGGAGCGGGCAGGTGCGGAAAATG
Source organism: Triticum urartu (assembly GCF_003073215.2). NCBI lineage: Eukaryota > Viridiplantae > Streptophyta > Magnoliopsida > Poales > Poaceae > Triticum > Triticum urartu. Next base: position 104,662,060 of record NC_053024.1, on the reverse strand, counting down.
AGGATGGTTGGTGGCTGGAGGTAGGTGGAGGGGCTAGGCTGCCCAAAAATGGCAGGAGGGGTCTATATATAGGGAAGGTTTAGGGTTAGGGGGGATTAGGAGGGTTTTCTTCCGTTTTCGGGCATCGGATCTCGATCCGACGGTCCGAAGCGGAGGGGATAAGTAGATGGACTAGGTGGGCTGTGTAGAAGGCCTCGGGCTGAGAGGAGAGAAAATAGAGAGAAAGAGAGACCCGACGACTGTTTCCGGAGATCGAAAACGTCCGTCGAAAAGACCAGCTATACTGCCGCTATAGTTATTCATTGGGGCGTGAAACGGACTCCGAATGCGATGAAACTTGGCAGGCGGCCTACTGACAACATAACAACACCACATGCCAACTTTCAAACCATTCCGAGAACATTTTTCCGGCCAATTATAAAACACTATTTCGGACATGCCGCGGGCGCGTGCAAGTGTGTTTGGGCTCAGAACGGACAACAGAAGCAACTGGGAGACCGGGACAGATGCATGTTTTGAAAACATGATGATGCAATGCACATGATGACATGGCAAGAAGCAACACGCGAGCAAATTACATAGCAACGATGGCGAACAACTGGGAGACACCTGGCGCAACTGTCTCGGGGCGTCACAACAACGCCCCAAGACAGGAGCTTCAGATGCCTTCCATCATTTCTGGGTTTTCGTTGTGTGACTTGTTTGGTTCGTTGCATTCATCATTGCATCATGTGCATTGCATCATGCCATCATGTCTTTAATATTTCCAACTCACTTAAATAAATTACATGGATTTCTGATCCATTTAAATCGAGGGAGTTCACATGGTGAAGTTCTCATTATAACATATAAAAGTCTCCTACTATTATTAGGGAGCTATATTCAAAAATTCCATTGTTTTGGAATCACCCATGAACCCACTTGCATATTAAATCCCTTGGCCTTTTCCTTCTTCAAGTTTTGACTCTCTAGCCTTGCCAATATTTCTTTTACCACTTTCCGGAGCTCTACCAAAATTCCGAACATTTTTGGACCTTCCCAAACCTCACTTCCTATTCAAATCATTTGAATTTAAATCAAATGAGTTTGAATTTAATCTTTCAATCTTGGCCATTTCTATTTTCTCGGAACGAGCACATTCTTGTGAGTCCGTGAAAATTATCCCCATGCCCAGATTCCACCCCTACCTTCTCTTTCTTTTCTTTCTCCTTTTCTGTTTTGTTTTAAATGAGAAAAATAGAGATAGAGAGAGGCGGCCTGCACTGCTGGCCACTTAGGCATCCTAGCAGTCCGGCCCATCCACTTCCAGCCGGCCCACTCCCTCTCGAACCCTAGCACCAGGGGAGGCCTCCCGCTCGATCCCTTCCTCCCTCCTGTGCGTGTGCCGTCAGAGAGAGACAGGGATAGAGCAGCGTTTGCACCTTGCCCGACCCTACACCACGTCGCCGCCCCGCCTCTAGATCCAGCATCCTGCTACCTCCTCCACCTCGATCCGGTGCCTCCAGAGGCTACCCGCGTCGCCCAGGCGCCCGCAGCTCCTCCTCCGCGCGCCTCCTTCCTCCTGCGTTGGCTTCACCCTCCTCGACTCCAGGCGTTGCTGGCGACCTCGACCTCAAGAGGCCGCAACTCCTCCGCCCGCCTCCTGTTGTCTCTCTCCTTCCCTCTCTCTTTTTTCTCCTCTGATTTTTCTCTCTCTAGGTGCTCAACCACCACGCCACCGGCCTGCTACCTCACCTCCTTGCGCCGGCGACTTCCGCCTCCAGTCATTGCCGGCGAGCAAGCCGCAGCCCGAGCGCTCCTCGCCACGCAGGCATCCCCATCTCGAACCCTCCTCGTCGCTTGCATCTTCTTCGGTAGCGTCGCCGTGCCCGCACGCCTCTAGTGAAGCTTCGAAGGCCCCGTCGTCGTCCTGTTCAACTCGCACCATCGGGGACCGGATCCCCTCGTCAGATCCGGTGGATCCCCGTTGTTTCCCGTGCCTGCAGGTCCCATCTCGCCGAACCCCCCATCAGCAGCGCCGCCTCGCCTTGCTGCCATGTCCTGCCGCTGCCGCTGCTTTCCCTGCTTCCCACGCCGTCAAACTCGAAGGCCGTCCCTGGAGAACTTACCTACGGCAAGTTCGTTTCCCCACGTTGTGTGTTTTCTGCTGCCAAGTACCATGACTACAGCCGGTGTGCATTTTTGTCAAGTCCGACTACGACAAAGGACTACACGATGAGACGCCAAGTACCAGTACACCCGGAGACCTCGGACCCATCAAGTCCAACAACGATTGTGCATAACTACCGTCACCCCCGGGAACATCAGATGCGTCAAGTTCCTTTTTCAAAAGTGTACCACTACCGCCGTCTTCGGAATCGCTAAGAACGACAAGTACCTTGATGCCTGATGCATAGAACAACTACCGTCGCTAACGACCTGAGTACCACTACTGTCGACCCTCGAAGACCCCGTGGACGTCAAGTACCATGTCGCGACCCCGAACATCTACAGACGCGTACGACTACCGTTGCCCGAAGAACCGCGAGTCACAAGTGCTATGAACAACTACCGTCGCCGTGGATCCGACAAGTTCACGAGTACGACTAATTCCCACGACTACTGTCGAGGACATTGGTTCCATCAAGTTCGACGACAACATGGGTACAACTACCACCGCCGTGATTTTCGACAAGACGTCGTGTACCTCTACATCCACTATCATCCCGTTGATCACCGATGACTGATAGTACCACTACTTCCCTCGACGACCCGTGAACGCCTCCTTCCTCTACGAATTCGTTCCGCCCGAAACGCACGCTTCGAAGGTATAACCCCGAGACGACCGTCCGAGAACGTTTGCATGTGTTGTATGAGATGCACCCATTGTCTGCACCGTGTCTGAGTTGTCACTTGCTCAGTCCTCCTCTTTTGCCGCTAACCCGTGGGGACCCGGTATCTGGGAGCACCCCACCATCCTTGCATGACACAGCCCCATCACTTTTCCTTTTGCACCGGCATCTCAATCGAGTTACCAGAACCGGAATGTTGCCGTGGCATCATTTTCAGATTCGTTGCCGTGGCACCCTTTTCGTTTCCGCCACGATGACAAATGCTTCATATCATGCTCTTGTCAACTTTTCCAAATTGCATAAAACTTGCAAGTGTCATCCGCATCATGATAACAACATCAAGAGTGTTTAAATTGTTGTTTGCATTAATTTTCTAAATGTATATGGGGTTTTACCGGAATTGTTGTTTGGCATTCCGGCCTCATTTAAACTTGCCTAAATAGATAATTTTTCTTATGCTTCGTCTCTTGCCATGTTTAACAGCATTTAATATTGCTGGGTTCCTAAACGAGAGAGAACTAAATAATTGGTGTGGTGTTTCGTCAATATGCAACTCATTGCATATTGAGCTCCACTTAATTTGTAGTATTGTTTGTGCACTTTGCCATGCCATGCCTCTTTAAACCGGACATGCATCATACTTGGTTGTGCATCATGCCATGATTATGTGATGGTTGTTTACTTTGTTGCTTGCTTCTTTCCGGGTTGCCTCTCTCGTTAGCTTCGGTTCCGTTTCGGAGTTGTGAGGATCCGTTTGGCTACGTCGGTTTGTCTTCTTCATGGACTCTTTATTCTTCCTTGCGGGATCTCAGGCAAGATGACCATACCCTCGAAATCACTTGTATCTTTGCTTTCTAGTTGCTCGCTCTTTTGCTATGCCGCGATACCTACCATTTTCTATATCATGCCTCCCATATTGCCATGTCAAGCCTCCCATTTGCTCTAACCCACCTTTCCTAGCAAACCGTTGTTTGGCTAAGTTATCGCTTTTGCTCAGCCCCTCTTATAGCGTTGCTAGTTGCAGGTGAAGATGGAGTTTGTTCCTTGTTGGAACATGATAATTGTTGGGATATCATTACTATTATATCTTGTTTACATTAATGCACCTATATACTTGGTAAAGGGTGGAAGGATCGGCCTTATGCCAGGTGTTTTGTTCCACTCTTGCCGCCCTAGTTTCCATCATACCGGTGTTATGTCCTTGATTTTGCATTCCTTACGCGGTTGGGTTATAATTGGACCCCCTTGACAATTCGCCCTGAATAAAACTCCTTCAGCAAGGCCCAACCTTGGTTTTACCATTTGCCACCTAAGCCTTTTTCCCTTGGGTTCTGCAAAGTCAAGGGTCATCTTTATTTTAAACCCCCGGGCCAGTGCTCCTCTGAGTGTTGGTCCAAACTAGAGCACCGTGCAGGGCCATCCCTTGGCAACTTGGGTTACGTCGGCTCCTGTACGCTTGGCTTATCCAGTGTGCCCTGAGAACGAGATATGTGCAGCTCCTATCGGGATTTGCTGGTCTTGTTTTACCATAGTCGAAATGTCTTGTAACCAGGATTCCGAGTCTGATCGGGTCTTCCTGGGAGAAGGAATATCCTTCGTTGACCGTGAGATCTTGTGATGGGCTAAGTTGGGACACCCCTGCAGGGTTTTGAACTTTCGAAAGCCATGCCCGCGGTTATGGGCAGATGGGAATTTCTTAATATCTGGTTGTAGAGAACTTGACACTTAACTTAATTAAAATGTATCAACCGCGTGTGTAGCCATGATGGTCTCCTTTCGGTGGAGTCCGAGAAGAGAACGCGGTCTCGTGTTATGCTTGAACGTAAGTAGTTTCAGGATCACTTCTTGATCACTTCTAGTTTCACGACCGTTGCTTTGCTTCTCTTCACACTCTTATTTGCGTAAGTTAGCCACCATACATGCTAGTGCTTGCTGCAGATCCACCTCACTACCTTTTCCTACCCATAACCTTAAATAGTCTTGATCGCGAGGGTGTGAGATTGCTGAGTCCCCGTGACTCTCAGATACTTCCCAAACCAGCTTGCAGGTGCCGATGATACCAGTGCAGATGCCGCAACTGAGCTCAACTGGGAGATCGATGAAGATCTTGTTCGTTGTTTTGTTTCGTTTCTGTCGATCAGTAGTGGAGCCCAGTCAGGGCGATCGGGGATCTTTTGCATTAGGGGTTGTCTTTCTTTATTCGGTTCCGTAGTCGGACCTTGATTGTATCTGGATGATGTAATGCTATACTTATGTATTGTGTGAAGTGGCGATTGTAAGCCAACTCTTTATCCCTTTCTTATTCAGTACATGGGATGTGTAAAGATTACCCCTCTTGCGACATGCCTACTATGCGGTTATGCCTCTAAGTCGTGCTCTGACACGTGGGAGATATAGCCGCATCGTGGGTGTCGGTGTCAAAACCGGCGGATCTTGGGTAGGGGGTCCCGAACTGTGCGTCTAAGGCGGATGGTAACAGGAGGCAGGGGACGCGATGTTTTACCCAGGTTCGGGCCCTCTTGATGGAGGTAAAACCCCGCGTTTTGCTTGATTATTCTTGATAATATGAGTAGTACAAGAGTTGATCTACCACGAGATCGGAGAGGCTAAACCCTAGAAGCTAGCCTATGGTATGATTGTATGTTGTCCTACGGACTAAAACCCTCCGGTTTATATAGACACCGGAGGGGGCTAAGGTTAAACAAGGTCGGTTACAAAGGAGGAGATATACATATCCATATCGCCTAGCTTGCCTTCCACGCCAAGTAGAGTCCCATCTGGACACGGGACGAAGTCTTCAATCTTGTATATTCATAGTCCAATAGTCCGGCCAAAGGATATAGTCTGGCTGTCTGGAGACCCCCTAATCCAGGACTCCCTCAGTAGCCCCCGAATCAGGCTTCAATGACAATGAGTCCGGCATGCAGTGTTGTCTTCGGCACTGCAAGGCGGGTTCTTCTCCAAATTTCGAACATTTGTTAAGCAGTGTCCGATCCCATAAATGTTGAACCTCTTGGCTTCTGCGCCTAATAAGGGCTATCTTCCACGCGTCGAATGAATGCAAGGCGCTAGGGCGTTTTTACATTCGCCCCCCTAGCCAGATAAATAAATTTTTTATTAAAGGGATGGGGATTCTTAGATCCAATCCATACCATCCTCCCCCAGCGAGAATCCATCGGAGCGTGCTTCAGAAAGTTCCACTCCAGCATGGCCGACCTCCGCAACTCCTCCTCCCGCCCTCGTAGCCCTAAGCCCGGTGATTGGGAGAGGTGTTCAGTCTCACACAGTCGATTAGTCGAACTGCAGACTAAGGGATTTCTCCCTACGGTGTATATGGTGCCCATCCGAGCCAGGCTCGCCACCTACAATGGCGGGGAGCAAGCAGAGAGCTTCCCCAGCCCCTCTACGGGGGAGCGGGTATGCCTTGTCCCTTATTTATTGAGGGGACTTGGATTTCTGATTCATCCATTCCTCCACGGGCTCCTGGAGTTTTACGGCCTCCAACTGCATAATTTCACCCCTGCTTCCATTTTACACATCGCCGGCTATGTTGCCCTTTGCGAGTTATTCCTGGGCTGCGAGGCTCATTTCGAGCTATGGAAAAGGTTATTTTGCCTCGTCCCTCGCACACAGAAGGGGGCACTTTATCAAGTGGGCGGAGCCGAAATATGGCGCATCACCGAAACCGGATACCTGTCCGGTACTCCGAAGAAGACGTCCGAAGACTAGCCTTCGGAATGGTTTTATATGGAGGACGTCCCCCTTCCAGACCCTGTTCGGCGGGGTCTTCCTGAGTTTAGCAATGCTCCTCTGAAGAAACGCCGAAGTTGGCGCCCACGGAGCCCCCAGGAGGAAGACAACGGAGAAATCCTTTACCTGATGAACCGGATTAAAGCGTTGGCTCAATCAGGATTGACAGTAATCGAGGTTATGTCAATATGCATAATGCGGGGAGTGCAACCACTTCAATATCAAGGGCACCCCTTGTGGTGTTTTAACGGGGAAGATGACGCCACCCGTTACGGGCGTAAGGGTCCGGACAATGCTGCCGCTTTAGCAAAAATCCTGTCCGAATTGTTCAAGGGAGAGGAAGAGGAGTTCATCCGCATCAAGCCACGGGATGGATTCTCCATGTAAAACCCTCCAAGCTGGGTGAGTTATATCTCCTTACTCCTGTTCTTCCCGCATTCTTTGTCGTAGGTACTCACCTTGCCATTTTGCGGCAGGAACTGCGAAAAGCCATAAGGGAGGTCAGCAGCCCATCTCCATAACCAGAGGACCCCGACCGGGCTCTCGATGCCAGACTCGAAGAAGATCCGGACATATTCGTGGAGCTGATAGACCGGCAGTTCTATCAATTAAGCTGTGATGACGCCATGGTGGCCATTATGGCCGACTATCCCAGACTGCTTCCTGCGTCGCACGTAAGAAAAAACAAAAAATCCCAACTCCAAAAACTAGGATCCCCTTTTAGACACTTCGCCTACCATATACATATGGTGTTTTTACAGGGGAGGCATCCGGGACGCCATGCCGAACCCACAACAACTCACCAACAAGAGGCACCGAGGCCGGGCAGGCCAAAAAGGAAGGCGGTCAGGACGGAGACGCCGTCACAGAGGTATGACAGAAACCCCGCTCCGTGGTTGTCATCTTTCTTGAAATGTAATGACGTCCATGTTTCTTTAACAGAAAAAACGCTCGCCGGAATATGCCTGGTGAGGCTGCCGATCATGCTTCCACCAGTCGGGCTCCAGGACCGGACATAGAGGCGGAAGCCGACATGGGGCGGATGCCGGATAGTCCCCCTACAAAGTATGCAGATAGGCTATCCGCTACACATTCAGAAGTGGAGAGCGCCATGAATCATAGGCGTCGCCGGGCCGTACTCCGCGACGCTTGCTTCTCACCAGAGGCATTTGATGCCTTCAATTCTGGAGAGGCATACCTCCGTGCTGCTCAAAATGGTCTAGCCAGAGCCACATACCAGTATGTAAAGGATGTATGGGTAAGAAAATCTGACGATTATATGTATCAGTAGCCCCTGAGACTTAAAACAGTTAGCAGAACTGATTTAAGGATCATCTTATTGTGCAGGTTCTTACAGAGAAGAATAGTCGACTGTCACAGGAGCTGGAGGAATGCAAGACCCAACTTCGGGCCGCTGTTGCCACATTGAAGGAACCTAAAAAGTCCCCAGCTGGTAACATTTCTTTCAAAGAATGATAGGTACCATATAGCGTGCGGCATGGCTGCAGATCTAATAATAGATGTTGCAGATGAATCCGGAGAGAATCCGGAGGAGCAGCACACCGTACGACAGCTAAAGGCTAGCGAACGCGTGCTGACTGAGGTCAGGCGGGAGAAAAACAATCTCCAAGACGCGAATACCAAGCTGAGCGTGGAACTGAAAGATGTTCAAGCCCAGCTTGCGGACTCCGAAAAGGAGAATAAGCGGTTTCGACGCGGCATATTTAGTAAGTTCTTGAACAAACCCTTAATAAAGGGGACGACGGAGAAGCCCGCTAACAGAGTTATGTCTGCAGGTATGCTGACGGGTCGTCCCATGGAGGAGATGCCCGGGTCTGCGGGTGATCTTCTATCCGCGCTCTCACAACTGCATGAACAAGTTCGGCAGGTGATGCAAGGTATTGCCCAGGCCTTGTGGCCATCCGTCTCCCTGCCAGAAGGCGTTGGAGAGCTTGTGGAGAAGCTCAAGGGAGCGCGGCGGCGCTTCCGATTATGGAAGATATCTGCCTTCCGTCAAGGTGCCAGGGAAGCCCGGGCTATGGTGAAGACGCGGTATACCAAGGCTGACCCAAATCACATGGCCGAGGTCGGACCTGTGGGGCCCGACGGGAAAGAGATGCCCGTTAGCTTAGTCTATGGGCAAGTAGAATTAGCCGCAAAGTATTCCCAACAGGATTGTAGGCTAGACCGCCTGTTGGATGATATAGAAGAGGAATTTAGTCAGTCTACATGACTATGTAATTAAAGTGACATGTATAATGCCTTCTAGCCGGATTGTAGATCATTTGTCATGGCGGACCTTTTCGCTTCAACCTCGGGATCCGATAGTCTGGAGTGTATCAGAATACCCGCTCAGTTATATAAGAATCGGGGTATGCGTGGAGACCAGGCGCAGGGGTCATTAGTGCTTCAACTAAGGATGGCAATGGGTCAGGTTTGGATCGGGTTGAACAATATCAAATTCATCTCCATATCCATGAAGATAGTCTTTGCCCGCCCATGAAAAAATCCATGGGTGAAAAATTGTTTCCATGTCCAAATCCGATGGATATCCATATCCACTGGATATCCATTGGGTCCTCTCGAGACATATAAATAAGACTTAACACAATATTAACATAAACTCTTCCATTCTTCACCTCGTGGCAGGCTAGGCTTCACTTATGGTAAATCAACATCGAGTAACAACCTAAGATCATTTAGTATTTTTCTAATAGATGAGAATGACGAGTCATTTAAGAAGGAGATAAAATAAGGGAAGGAGTGTTGGAGTATGTTACAGAGGGGATTGATTGTCAAGTTATAAAAGTTATGATGGGGATTGTGTAGTTTCTTATGCATGTTTTAGATAAAAAAGTGTAAAATTGCCGTGGGACATGTGAACGTGGGGCAGGGATGGCAGATTTTTTCCCGTTAAGTCATACTATTAGGTCGGGTTTGGATATATCCATGGGTACAAGATTATATCCATGCCCTACCCACGAACAATCGGGTCGGGTTTGGGCGCCGCCCATGGACACAAAAGCATATCCAAACCCTATCCATTCGGGTCGGATATGCATGGATATCCATGTCCATGGATAAAATTGCCATCCTTAGCTTGAACAGACAAGTGCCCAACTAGTTATGTTATATTACATGGGTAGTAAGAAACATCTTCCAGGGAGAATAGTTCTGTTAAGGGTCCCTTTCCCTGGGTACGCATGCCCTAAAGTGCATGTCCGGACTGCGAGAGGAAACGCAGGAAAAAACATCTGGGGACACATATGGAAAATAAATAAATAAAAATCATCTTTTGTTCGCCGACCGAATATTCCCTTAAGAACGCTAGCTTTCCGCTTCACCCAGTCTGAGGTACACATCTGGCTGACCCGGCAGTAAGAATCACAGAGGTGCTCCCCTTATGCCCTAGCCGAATTAACGAGAACGTAGGGCATAAATACAAGAGCCAGGCAACCCAGCTTGGCCATAACTTAAGTCATATCGATGCATATAGTGGCAGAGAAAAGGTACATGCGGAAGAATAATACATGTGCGGGGCGCGAAGCCCAGATAGATAATTAAGCTTCTGTGTAAGAAGCCCCCAGGTATAATGAGCGCGGTTAGCGCATCTATAATGTGCAAGCGAGGCACAAGGTGGCCCTTGAAGGCCTAGAGAAAGAGTAAAAGAAAGAAAGAGAAAAGAGACAGATAATGTATATGTAAAAAATGGACAGAGGAAGGAGACGAGCATAGAGTCCGGCGCTAGGCGTAGAATCTTCGGAGCCTGGCTGCGTTCCATGGGTTTGGCTCAAGTCGATTATTCGATGCATCTCGCAGACGGTACGCTCCACCGGTCAGAACTTGGTCAATAATGAAGGGACCTTCCCATTTGGGCTCGAGCTTGGACTTTTTCTTCTCCGCCAGGCATAGAACTAACTCACCAACGTTATAAGTTTTGGCCCGTACTTCTCTGCTTTGGTATCTGTGAGCCTGTTGCTGATAAAATGCGGAACGGGCTTTAGCCACGTCGTGCTCCTCCAGGGTGTCCAGACTGTCCTGCCGATCGAGCTCGGCTTCTCTTTCTTCGTACATGCACACTCGAGGTGAGTCATGAATTATGTCGCAGGGCAAAACTGCCTCTGCACCGTACACCATAAAGAAGGGTGTATATCCGGTAGTGCGATTCGGCGTGGTCCGCAACCCCCAGAGTACGGAGTCGAGCTCCTCTACCAGTGCGTGTTAGACTCCTTTAAGGACCACACTAATCTGGGTTTAATGCCGCTCATGATAAGACCATTTTTCGCTCAACATGGCCGTTGGATTGTGGGTGATAGACGGAAGCATAATCGAGCTTGATGCCCATGTTGATGCACCAGAGTTTTACCTTGTCGGCCGTGAAGTTCGTGCCGTTGTCAGTGATGATGCTGTGGGGGACGCCATAACGGTGTACAACCCCGGATATGAAGTCTATCACCGGCCCGGATTCAGCTGTTTTAATAGGTTTGGCTTCTATCCATTTGGTGAATTTATCTACCATGACCAATAAGTATTTTTTTTCTTATGGGTTCCCCCTTTAAGGGGTGCAACCATGTCAAGCGCCCAGACCGCGAAAGGCCAGGTAATGGGGATTGTTTGGAGGGCGGTGGGTGGCATATGGCTTTGGTTTGCAAAAAGCTGGCAACCGGCGCAACGTTGGACCAAGTCCTGCGCGTCTGCCCGGGCCGTCGGCCAATAAAAACCTGTACGGAAGGCCTTGCTTACAAGGGCCCGGGCTGTGGCGTGGTGGCCGCCGAGTCCGGCGTGAATTTCTGCCAAAAGCTTCCGCCCTTCCTCTTCGGAGATGCACCTTTGAAGGACTCCGGTAGTGCTTTTCTTATACAGCTCTCCCTCGTGGACCCTGTAGGCTTTAGATCGCCGCACTATGCAGCGTGCCTCATTTTGATCCTCGGGAAGTTCCTACCTAGTTAGGTAGGCCAGGAATGGTTTTGTCCAAGGGGCAATGACGGCCATTATTACGTGGGCTGAAGGTGTTATTTCGGTGGCAGAGCCTCCGATTATGTCAGAGTGTCCGGTATCGGGCGTTTTAGCCGGGTCTGGACTATTGTTACCGGTGTCCCCTTCCCATACCACGGATGGCTTAAACAACCTTTCCAAAAAGATGTTGGGGGGGACCACGTCGCGTTTTGTGCCGATGCGGGCGAGGATATCCGCCGCCTGATTGTTTTCCCGAGCCACATGGTGAAATTCGAGCCCCTCGAACCAAGCTAACATCTTTAGGACGGCGTTTCGATAGGCCGCCATCTTCGGATCCTTGGCATCAAAGTCTCCATTTATTTGGGATCTTGAGAGGTTCGAATCCCCACGCACCTCCAGGCGTTGAATGCCCATGGAGACTGCCATCTGAAGACCATGCAACAGGGCTTCGTATTCGGCTGCGTTGTTGGAGTCTGTATACAATATCTGTAGTACGAACTGAATGGTATCTCCGGTTGGGGACGTCAGGACAACGCCAGCCCCCATACCGTCCAGCATTTTGGAGCCATCGAAGTGCATGATCCAATTGGAGTATGCGCCATACTCTTTAGGGAGTTCGGCTTCCGTCCATTCGGCGACAAAGTCGGCCAGTACTTGCGATTTAATGGCTCGCTGAGGTTTGTATGTTATGTCGAACGTGAGGAGCTCAATGGCCCATTTGGCAATCCAGCCCGTGGCGTCGCGGTTGTTTATAATATCATTAAGTGGCACTTCCGAGGCTACTGTAATTGAACAATCTTGAAAGTAGTGTCGCAGCTTCCGGGATGCCATGAATACCACATAGGCTATCTTTTGATAATGTGGGTACCGTGATTTGCACGGAGTGAGGATAGTGGATACATAGTATACCAGCTTTTGAAGAGGGAATTTATGTCTGTCAGCTTCTCGTTTGACGACGAGCACTGCACTTACAACTTGATGAGTTGCCGCAATGTACAACAGCATTGGTTCGCCGATGTTTGGCGCGGCCAGGATTGGGTTGGTTGCCAGTATGGCTTTTATTTCTTCCAATCCGGCTGTGGCAGCGTCCGTCCACTCGAAGTGTTCGGTGCGCCGAAGGAGGCGATAAAGGGGTAATGCCTTTTCTCCTAAGCGGGAGATAAAGCGGCTTAGAGCCACCACTCATCCCGTTAGTTTCTGGATTTGTTTGAGGTCCGTTGGGATAGCCAGGTGTGATAGAGCTCGGATTTTTGCCGGATTAGCTTCAATTCCTCTACTGGAGACAATGAAGCCCAGGAGCTTTCCGGCTGGTACGCCGAAAACGCATTTTTCCGGATTTTAACGACCACATCATCTACGTATGCCTCTACTGTTTTGCTGATCTGTTTCTCCAGACATGTCTGGATCATGCGCTGATATGTTGCGCCGGCGTTTTTGAGCCCAAAAGGCATTGTGTTGAAACAGAAAGGGCCGTATGGTGTGATAAATGCCGTTGCGGCTTGGTCGGACTCCGCCATCTTGATTTGGTGGTAGCCGGAGTATGCGTCGAGGAAACACAATGACTCGTGTCCTGTGGTGGCATCGATAATTTGATCGATGCGGGGGAGGGGGAAGGGATCCTTTGGGCAAGCCTTGTTGAGGTCCTTGAAATCGACACATAGGCGCCAGGATTTGTCCTTCTTTGGTACCATCACCAGGTTTGCTAGCCAGTTTGGGTGTTCTACTTCTCTAATGAATCCGGCCTCCAATAACTTGGCTAGTTCCTCTCCCATAGCCTGTCTCTTAGGTTCAGAGAAACGCCGAAGAGCCTGCTTGACAGGCTTGAATCCCTTTAGGATATTGAGGTTGTGCTCGGCTAGCCTGCGTGGGATTCCTGGCATGTTTGAGGGGTGCCAGGCGAATATGTCCCAATTCTCGCGCGGGAACTCTCGTAGTGTGGCGTCCATGGCGGGGTTTAACTGTGCCCCGATGGAGGCTGTTTTTGTAGGGTCCGTTGGGTGGACTTGGAATTTGACTATTTCGTCCGCTGGTTTAAAAGAGGTGTACTTGGATCTCTTGTCAAGTATTACGTCATCCCTGTCCACTGTGGAGCATAGCATAGTTAATTCCTCGACCGAGAGGGCTTCGGATAATGCCTCGAGGGCCAATGCGTCTGTTTTGTTTTCGGCGCGGAGTGATGTGTCCAGATCACTAGCAAGAGTGATGATTCCGTTGGGCCCGGGCATTTTGAGCTTCATGTACCCATAATGGAGTATGGCTTGGAAGATCGTGAACGCCTCCCATCCTAAAAGGGCGTGGTATCCACTACTGAACGGGGCCACTTGGAATGTAATTTCTTCGGACCTATAGTTCTCCGGCGTGCCGAATACCACATCTAGTGTGATTTTCCCAGCACAGCGTGCTTCCCTACTGGGGATGATTCCTCTGAAGGTTGTGCTGCTTTGCTCAATGCGGTTCCAGTCTATTTCTATTTTTTGAAGGGTTTCCTCATAGATGAGGTTTAATCCACTGCCGCCCTCCATGAGTACTTTGGTGAGTCGAAAGCTGTCCACAATTGGACTGAGGACCAGTGCAGCTGGTGCTCGGGTAGTTCGGAATTTAGGTTCGTCACTGGCATTGAAGGTAATAGCCATGTCACTCCATGGACTCATTGTTGCTACGTGGCAGATTTCGGCGAGGCTGTGGAGTGTTCGCTTGTGCCTATTATTTGATGCAAAGGTTTCAAAAACTGTTAATACCGTATTGTTATCCACGGGATGGTGCTCTGTGGCATTTGGGATAAGAAGATCCTCACCACTTTTGGCCACCTGCCGGAGTATCCAACATGCTCTAAGGCTGTGCGTTGGTATGGTATCCGATGTGCTATGAATTTTGCAGGGTCCATTAAGCCATCCCTCCAATATGGTTCCATGCCATGTAGAGGGTTTTTGTTTCTTTGTAACTAACTCGAGTGTCTTATGATAATGCACCCTTTTACTTCAGACTGGGTGTATATTCTTAGCCGGATTATCCCAAAATTTCGTTTCAGTTTTCCAGGCGCTTTCCATCGCACAGTACTTTCATACTATGGATGCCAAGTCAGCGAAGCGTGATATGTCATGACGACTTAAGGCGTTAAGGATTCCCTTGTCCGTGCAATTATTGCAGAAAAATGAGAATGCATCTTCCTCGCGACGGTCCTTAACCTTGTTCATAACAAGGAGGAATTTGGCCCAATAATGATGTACTATTTCATGGGGCTCTTGCCTGATGTGGGAAAGATCGTTTATGTCTGGGTGGGTGGGTGGAATTGAGTACCAACCCCTACCCAATCTGAGACCCACGGGCCGAGGTGTTTCCAATATTGGAATTTCAGGTTCCGGTATGTTGCCCGATAAGTCTGGCCCGCTGCCTGACTCTAGGTTCAAGGCTTGGGTGATGTCCTCCCGTAAACGGGTATCCGGCTCGGAGAGCTCAGGAATCCGGACATAGTTAGTCCTTAAGATAGAAGAGGAATTGCCGCATTGTTCCTCCACAACCGCAACATGGTGGGTGACTGGTGGAGAGTTAATCTCCCTTTGATCGGGTTTAAGCCCAATCCGATCATAGTCCGTAGCGACTCCCAAGGCGGCGATGCGATCCAAGAGCTCGTTTAGGGAAGAGAGCTCCATTGGATCCATCTGCTCGGCGAATTCCGAGCCGACGTGGAGGTTGTTTTCGATGACCCGAGAAGTCATCATCGGGGCAGCAGCCAAACGGGCGGTCATGATGAAACTGCCTAGCTGGAGAGTTTGGCCGACAGCCAGGGCTCCCCCGGTGGTGATGTTGTTCTTAACAACGAGACGAGGCATCCTTCCTTATGGCGAAGACACAGAGAAACTCTCAATGAAAGCACCAATGTCGGTGTCAAAACCGGCCGATCTCGGGTAGGGGGTCCCGAACTGTGCGTCTAAGGCGGATGGTAACATGAGGCAGGGGACACGATGTTTTACCCAGGTTCGGGCCCTCTTAATGGAGGTAAAACCCTACGTCCTGCTTGATTATTATTGATAATATGAGTAGTACAAGAGTTGATCTACCACGAGATCGGAGAGGCTAAACCCTAGAAGCTAGCCTATGGTATGATTGTGTGTTGTCCAACGGACTAAAACCCTCCAGTTTATATAGACACCGGAGGGGGCTAGGGTTACACAAGGTCGGTTACAAAGGAGGAGATATACATATCCGTATCGCCTAGCTTGCCTTCCACGACAAGTAGAGTCCCATCCGGACACGGGACGAAGTCTTCAATCTTGTATCTTCATAGTCCAATAGTCCGGCCAAAGGATATAGTCCGGCTGTCCGGAGACCCCCTAATCCAGGACTCGCTCAGTGGGTGTTACAAGTTGGTATCAGAGCCTTCCCCGACTTAGGAGCCCCCTGCTTGATTGAATCGCTGGCGTTGTTGAGTCTAGAATTTATTTGAGTCTTATAGGACTATATATATCGGAGAGTAGGATTCTTTTTACTCCTCAGTCCCTTCGTCGCTCTGGTGAGGCTTCCTGACGTAGAGTTTGTCTCTTCTCTTCTCAAATTTCACTAAATTTTTTAAGGATCACGTGGGTATCTTGGAATTGTTTCGATGGTTTTGTGACGAGAACATTGTTCTTGGGGCCTCCTGACATTTAGGGGTTGTGGCAGTGTCCCGGGGAGTTGAGCTCCGAGGTGTTGTCATCACAATTTTATCGTTGTAGTTCTGGAATACCTGAGTTCGCCGACATCGAAAATCTCCTTTATGCAGTTGTTGGTGAGATAACCTCGATGCCACCCAGTACCGGGGCGGGAGTTCGGGGGTATTTCCATAACTCGTATAACGGATGCTTTTTGAAGGTTGAGGTAAATGATTTCCGAAGGTTTCTTGGTTATGTGTTGAAGGATGGATACATCTGGATGTAGGATTTGCTAGTTTTGGGTGAGATATTATGCTTCCCCTGTATCCCCAATACCTGATTGCATAACCAGAAAGTTTCGGGAGTTTATAAGTGGGAATTCAAGTAGCTCCTAGGATATCTTTCCGACAGATGTATGATATGAGATTGGGGTTCAACGTCTAGTGGTCCGCCTATCCACGGTTGGTTTTACAGTGGTCTCGTTGTGTCTTAAAGAGTCCTTGGCTATGCTGACTCGGGGACTCTTCGTATGTCATGTGCACTGCCTTGTACATGATGGTGCTGTACGATCGAGCCCGTGTGGGCCCCACCATGAAAACTTCGGACGAAATCTCTATCATATGTTTATTCCGGCTTATTCTGCAAGTCAATCCTCTGTTTTGTTTTGAGTTCTGGTATTCGAGTTGCTTTGAAGTCAAGTGTTGATTCCATACCTTTCCTAAGTGGTGTTCTCATACTCCTATGTGAATACCAATCCTTCATGATCATCGAGATTGTCATGTCAATTCTTTTTCAACCGGCGTGTTTCTCTTCAAGCGGATCCGACCATTTCAACATCCGCAAGATCAATTATCAGTTCTTCTCAATGATGTTCATTTCATTCTCCCAAGTTGCCTTTGTTTTCCCACCCTCCCACCCTTTTTCTTCGAGGACTCGGATTTCTTAATCAAGTATCCATTTTATTCATGTGAAGTCTCTTCATTCTTTTCTTTCAATGTTCGTATCCGGTGATTCTCATGAAGATTCTAAAGGAGCCTCAAGTTCATCATTCTCCATTCTTTTCTTCTTCGGTGGATTCAATTCAAGCTTTGTCGATCATATCTTTTCCTCGGTTCAAATGTTTTTCTCATGCCGGTGCACCTCTTAATCATTCCCCGCTTACTATTCAATTGTTACGGAGTGTGAAGACATCTCAGAAGATTCGTGTTTCCACTCTGCATTCGTTCAACCTATTCCGAGGTTGTTATCTCATTCAAGCTATTTAACTCAACCGGTGCAATCTCCTTTTTCAAGTAATCGTTCAACGGTGTTTCTCTTGAGTGGGCCCTAACCCACATGTCTTTTCCCAGGATCTTACCTGACTCTTCTAATTTTTTCCCGAAGCTATTCTCAAATCTTTTAAAGTTTGACATAAGAATGAATTATCATCAGTCAAATGTCTTTCTCCAAGATCTTTCAAATTCTTTCATCGTTGGGTCAACCTTTCTATTTCTTCATTCCGGAGTTTCTCAATAATTTATTGGTGGTGTTTTTCATTTTCATTCTCGGATTTGAAGACCGAAGAAGAGTTTTCCTCCAAATCTTGCTCCATTCTCTTCAAGATTCATGGCTCTAGCTTTGTGCTATCCTCTCATAAGTGTTTTTGATTTTGGGAATTATTTTCACCCATACGGAGCAATTCAGGAGTCTTTTCAGTTTGATTCTCCGGAGCCCATCATCTCAGAATTATTCATTCTCAGCTTTCAGCTCTCATTCTCCAAATCTTACTGGTGCTTCATTCAAGTATTCTCTAATCAACTCATGATTCTCTTCGTTCTCATGTATCTAATTCTCTCAAGCATATTCATTCGCTTTTCCAATTATACCCGGTGATTTGTGCCTTTGCTACGTTCATTTTCAATTCTTACGGTGGTTCGTTCAAGAGTTCTCTTCCTTTTTTAACATATCAATTCATTCGTTCTTTCTAAATCCTACCGGTGGTTCGTTGAAGACCTTCCCAAGTTGGTGCTATATCTCTGTTTAATTCTTTTCAACGAGAATAAGTAGTATGCCAAATCCGTGCTTGTCATCAATCTAAATTGATGATGGATAAGCATAATGTAATTATTATTCTTGTTTCATCGAGTAAACTCAATTCCTTATTCCGGAGGCTCATCAAATTCTCGGTTTCACTTGATTCATCTTTCTTTTCCCGGAGTTCCAAGCTCTCTCAATTTTCTTGTCATGAAGATCCATCTAATCATTGCAAGTCTACACCTTGCGTTTTCAACTTCTCTTTCCTTTCGTTTGATCATTCTTTTATTACCGGAGTTCTTCATGGAGGCTCTACATGGTGGTTCGTCAATGATTCTTTTCATTCTTCAATTGTTCTTCAAGATATCTCTCAAAACTATGATCCGCCAAGCTATACTTCAAGTTTTCTTCATCTTGCAATCCGGAGTGCAATTGTTCTCCCTTATCTTTTGAGGTGGTAATATACCATTCTTCATTCACAAGAATGAGATATTTAAACCATCAATCTCTTCATTGGAGTTATCTTGGGTTATATTTCACCTAAAGCCTTCCCTAAGGATTGTTACTATTTATGGTGCTTATAAATGACCCAAGTTCTTCATTTATCCTCCCGGTTAAATAGTTTCTCGTCTCCTTGTTGACCTCAATCCAGTCTATTGTTTCCGTTAGTGGCAGAATTTCACCTCATAGTTTTGAGATGTTTTTCATAAGCCCACTATAAGCTTATTCATTTCGTTGTTGGTTTTTCCAACAATGCTGTTATAACCTTCTTGGAAGGGTGCTCTCCAAGCTCATTTCTGGAAGAAGTTGGCATTTTTTCAACATTCTTTTATTCCAATGAGCTATCTTCTATTCTTTCTTCCGAAGGCATTGTGATGTTGCTATCTTCACTCATCATCTCGGGTTGTGAGGACCGTGTTCTTATCCATTTTTAACCGGAGTGTCGTGTCCTTCATTCAAGCTCTCTCATCTTATCAAGTCTTGCATCTCTTCTTAACCAGAGTGATGTTTGAAATATTTCTTACACCTCGTGCCATTCTTTCAATAGTTCCGGAGGCAGTGTGTTGTGCATCTCTTCAAGTTTCCTCTCATCATGTCAAGTGCATGTTCAATTCCTTTCATTTACGGTCGGAGTGCTTCCCAAATTATATCATTCTTATTCCTTCTCTATCTTGTTTTAATCGGAGTGTTGTCGTAATTGATCCTTATCGTTCCTTGTACATCTCATCTCAACTGGAGTGCTGTCCAAATTTGTTCTTCCACGTTCCTCTTTTTCTAACGGAGTGTTCAACTTTGTTCATCTTAGTTGTATTTTTTCTTTCAATTTGTTCAACCTCGCAAGGTTTGTTGGTTTCACTCGTTTGTCAAAGAAGAAACTTTGTTTTACCTCTTATCCTCCTCTTCCTTTTCCCTCCGGTGCCGTCCTAGATCTCGGGACAAGATCCTCTCGTAGTGGTGGAGTGTTGTGATGCCCCAAGACTGGAGCTTCAGATGCCTTCTATGATTTCTGGGTTTTCATTGTGTGACTTGTTTGGTTCGTTGCATTTATCATTGCATCATGTGCATGGCATCATGCCATCATGTCTTTAATCTTTCCAACTCACTTAAATAAATTGCATGGATTTCTGATCCATTTAAATCGATACATGCTATCGGACTACCAAAAAGTTGAAATGCTCTACTACATCAATACATGTCATCAGGCTATCAAAAATTGGCATGTTCTACATACTAAACTATGGAGAAATACCATCCATGGATGCCCTTGAATTTGTCGTCGCCTTTGCCATTTTTGTTGCGGAAATGGTGACCGAAGACGCAAAATGGATCGAGCCAGATCTGCTCAATGCTGAAGCTGTTTGACCCATCATGGTCCTCCTTCTCCTCTTTTGAGAGCAGGCCGGCCATGGCACGTACCACTCACTTTTCGTCTCGGGCGAGGGCGCAGGTGCTCCTTGATTGCCGCTTCTCGGGGATGCAGGCACAGATGGCTTCGTCGTCCAAGGCATCGTGCGACTTCGCCACAGCCATGTCGGTATCGAGACGGACGTCCGCCTCCCACGCAACCTCGCATGGTGGGAAAGCCACTCCCAATAACCCTCATATGTATCTACACCAGAGTTTGGGTGGCAGTTGGCGGACATACCTCACCGCGTATGTTGAGGGCGGAGGCACACACCTAGAGCCTCCAACCCCGGTGGATACGAGCGCCATTGCTACTTGTGAACTGTGTTGGGATTTCCCCGAAGAGGAGAGGATGATGCAATACAGATAAGTATTCTCTCAGTTAAGAACCAAGTTTATCTATCCAGTAGGAGAACCACGCAACACCTTTTTAGCATCACTTGCACACAAATAACAAATCCTTGCAATCCAGCGTGAACAAGGGATTGTCAATCCCTCGGTGGTTGATGTTTATCTTTTATGCACCTTATTTTTCTTAGGATGATGGTAGCATTATAAGATGGTACCTTCACTTAATTTCAAGATAAAAGGTGTTCTCACTAAGTATGCACCGTTGTGAAAGTTCATCATTTCGAAGCACCTTGTGATGATCGGGTGTGATAAACTCTTCGTTCGCATACAACGGGTGTAAGCCAGTTTGACACATGCAGAATACTTGGGAACTTGATGAACCTAGCATGTACAGACATGACCTCGAAACATGGAGGACTAAAAATGTCGAACATGAGTCATATAGTAGATATGATCAACATGGAGATGTTCAACATTGATGACCACCCCATCTCACGTGATGATCAGATATGGGTTAGTTGATTTGGATCATGTAACACTTAGACAACTTGAGGGATGTTGATTTATGTGGGAGTTCACTAGTAATTTTATTAATCGGACCAATTATCATGAACTTAGTCTAAATGTCTTTGCAAATTATGTTGTAGATTGAAGGCTCGCGCTGTAGCTCCCTTGAATTTTAATGCGTTCATGGAGAAAGAAAAGTTGAAATATGATGGAAGCAACTATGCGGACTGGGTCCATAATCTGAGGATTATCCTCACTGCTACACAGAAGGCTTATGTCCTTGATGCACCACTAGGTGAGCCACCTGCTACCGCAAATCTGGACGCTATGAACATCTGGCGGACAAGAAATGATGACTACACGATAGTTCAGTGCGCCATGCTTTACGGCTTAGAACCGGGATCCAAAGGCATTTTGAGCACCACGGAGCATATGAGATGTTCTAGGAGCTGAAATTGGTATTTCAGGCTCATGCCCGGGTTGAGAGGTATGACACCTCCGACAAGTTCTTTAGCTCCAAGATGGAGGAGAACAAGTCCGTTAGTGAGCACGTACTCAAATGTGTGGGTACTGCAACCACTTGAATCGGTTGCGAGTTAATCTTCTGGGTGAAGTAGTGATTGGCAAGGTTCTCTAGTCACTGCCATGAAGCTACAAGGGTTTTGTGATGAACTATAATATGCAAGGGATGGAGAAGATGATCCCTAAGCTTTTTGCAATGCTTAAGGCCACAGAAGTAGAAATCAAGAAGGAGCAACAAGTGTTGATGGTCAAAAGACCACTAGTTTCAAGAAAGGCAAGGGAAATAAGGGAAACTTCAAGAAGAATGTGTTGGTGCAATATTTGCGCTCTTTTGTTTTGGGGATTGTTGACAGAAACAGGCACAGACTGATTTGTTTGCTAGTGCACACAGAGAGAAATAGTCCATGCAGAACCGAAGAGAGTGATGTCTGCAGTGTAAGGTTGAGGAACTTCACCGAAGAATATTTGTATTGCAGAGAAGAATGAGCTGCATCTGCTGAAGACATGTAGGTGAGAAGATCGATGTGAAGGAGTTAATCCCTCAAAAATTTATTGCTGACATGAAGCAATTGGTTCGGAGATTCGGTCTGAAGAAACTTGACTGCAGCGAATGGAAGTCAAAGACAAAGTGAAGATGTAGTATTCATTTCGTTGTTCTTCTTTCATTTATTTGAGTCATAGGACCTCCGTACTATTTAGAGGGGTATAGGTTCTCGAAGCTTAGACCCGCTGTGATTCTTAGCCAAAAACCTATGCGAGACTGAGAGAGATCTCTTTATGTTTTGAATGATTACCTGCCAGCAGTAGACATTTTTCTTCATGCTGCAGGAGATATCTTTCGAACTGAGGAGTTAGCATTACTTGCTTAGCAAGAAATGTTACTGTTGTGCTCAATTTCCGACCGTTGGACTCATGTCGTTCGGCCATTGGATGCTCCAGATGTCTAGTTTGGTCTTTTCCCTTTAGAGAAGGTTGTGGCTATAGATAGCCAACCCGCTCCAACGTTGCCCATTGGCTGCTCCGCTTAAGATTTCCGAGAAGATTGATTAAGCATCCCCTCTCCGTGTGATTTGAGTTTAAGATCCACGGAGAGAAAAATCAAGAGCCGAAACTTACACAGTGGTTGAGCATCACAGTAGTTCCGAGTTAGAGTTCTTGTACCTATTACTCTTGAGAGTTGCGCACTCTCTAGATGGATAGGTGTCGGCTCGAGTGTTGAAGAGTCGTTGTCTTCACCAAGCAAGATTTTCAGCAACTAAGAGTCATTGTGGTTCGTGAAGAGGTCTGTCGAAGGTTTGGAGATCGCCGACAAGTATCAACCACGAGTGAAATCAACTAGAATCTAATCAGCTCTGAGTTGAAAGAGAATAGGGTGAAGAGAGTTTAAATTTTGTGTTAAATCACAACCCCTCCAACCAGACGTAGTCCTTCGGCAGAAGGGTGAACTGGTCTACCAAATCCATCTGTCGCCATCGAGCACCACTGGTTCACTTTACTTTACTGCATTACCTTAAGCAGTTTACATTCGTGCTCTGTGACGATAGTTCATCTGATCATTCATTGACTACTGCATATCTTTCATTTTAGTCATTCCCATTTGTTCAAGTTCGGTACTCATCTTGTTGTATTCTCATCATTCAGCCTAGTTGTCCCAGTCATACAAGTTTCTCTTCATACGTACCTTATTAAGACTAGCGTGATTTCCATGTGTCGATTTCTTTCACCTCATCTTTGTTATTTCTTGTGTTTTTCTTTCGTAGTTCATATCTAGTTTTCTCTCATGCTACTACATTTGTTCGCATGTTGCATTACCATCACCGTTGTCAAACCTGTGATATCCTATGATCGTACTGTTATTGCTTCCTACATCGATATATATATGTTCATCAACAACGTGCTGGATTAAGATCTTTTCTACCGAACCTTATTTCCTCTGCTATATTTGGGATCAGTTCAAAACATTCACAAGAATTTTTGAATCTCCCCTTCGCCCCCTCTGGTCGATATACTCTCGGTCCTAACAATTCATATCAGAGAAGGTACTCCCCGTCTCTATTTATGAAAGGTCTAACAACCTTGGAGTTTTGAGTATGTCGTATGCAGGTAGATCCTCGCACTCTGAAAGGTTTCCTATCTTCGTCGGAAATTACTATATCAACTGGAAAGAGAGAATGAGAATCAATACTTCAAGCCATCAACAAAGAACTTTAGAAGATTGTGGAAAATGGATACACCATTTGGCACCCTGATGCTCCAAATTCTGATGATAAAGCTATACCGCGGTTGAATGCACAAGCAAAAGATATTATGTGAAAGGGGGATGTGCTGCAAGGCGATTAAGTTGGGTAACGCCAGGGTTTTCCCAGTCACGACGTTGTAAAACGACGGCCAGTGAATTGTAATACGACTCACTATAGGGCGAATTCATTGCCAGAACAGATCCTCACACTGAAATGCTTTGTGCTATGTTTGCTGGTTTCAGAAGTCTTTGTATGGAAAGTACTATGAACTCACTGATCGGCTGACCAATATTGTTGAAAGACTTCATCAACGAGGAGTAACAGATATCACCGATAGAGATGTGATCAACAAGCTATTGAGTGCCCTCACTACAAAAAAAATACATTTCCGTGATGATACGTTTTTGTCACAGTAGGTTGCGTTTTCTTTCATGCATGTACATCCATGACAATTTTATGATAGAATCAAGATAGTCATACCTGTGCTGTCGTAGAAGTGTTCCATGACATTACCAAAATTATCATCACAGAAGTGTCCACTTCCATGATGAT
Source organism: Triticum urartu (assembly GCF_003073215.2). Classification (NCBI taxonomy): domain Eukaryota; kingdom Viridiplantae; phylum Streptophyta; class Magnoliopsida; order Poales; family Poaceae; genus Triticum; species Triticum urartu. Next base: position 104,637,805 of record NC_053024.1, on the reverse strand, counting down.
AAATCGCGTGTCACAGAAGTGCTTTCGTCAAGGGTGACAGACACGTGGCATCCACCGTAGCGGAACACCGTTAAGCCATCAGGTCGGGTTTTGGATCCGATAACCCGTTAATAGCCCCGACCAATGGGGATTTTCCACGTGTAAAATCATCATTGGCTGGAGGAGACACGTGTCAGGTCCGCGTTGGCACAGGTGTCACTCATCCAATGGGCGAGACACGCCTATGATATGTTAACACATGGACCGGCCCATCAAGTTTAAATGGGCCGACCCAACTGAAGGCCCACAAGATTTTGCGGACCATAATGGGCCGGCCCAGCTAAAGGCCCACGAGATTTTGCGAACCATAATGGGCTGGCCCAACTAAAGGCCCACAAGATTTTGCGGGCCATAATGGTCCGGCCCAGGTAAAGGCCCACAAGATTTTTGTGTGCCATAATGGGCCGGCCAAGGTAAAGGCCCACAAGAATCTTACAGATCATAATGGGCCGGCCCAGCTAAAGGCCCATGATATTTCGCCGACATTAATGGGCCGGCCCAGCTGTAGGCCCACTAGATTTTGAGGGCCCTAGTAGGCCGCCCCATTAACTGGCTGCCATGTTTTGGGCCAAATGTCGGCCCATATTTGATCCGGTCCATTAATGGCCTGCCACGCTTCGGGCCTAATAGTGGCCCATATGAGATCCGGCCCGTTAAAAGCCTACCACGTTCTGGGCCAAATTACGGCCCAGATCAGGTCCGACCCTTTAAGAGGCTTTGGGCTCAGTTATGGCCCATATCAGATTCGGCCCGTCAACTGGACACTATGCTTTTGGGCCCACTTGCTAAAGGCCCACTTAGTAATTCGGCCTGATATTAGTTTTGGCCTGTTAAGGGCCCGTTTAACATTTCGGCCCTATATTAATTTTGGCCTGTTAAAAGCCCGTCATATAGTTGGGCCTAACTACGGCCCGGTTTGCATCCGGCCTGCTCGCAGCCGATATCTGATTGGGCCAAACAAGGACCGAAACAATTTTGGTCTGTTAAAAGCCCGTGATTTGATTCGCACAATCATGGGCCATGGTTCATTTCGGGCTGCTGTCAGCCCGTGAGCTGTTTGGCACGTTTCAGGCCCAACCTACATCGTGATTGCATGACGGCCCAATTATGTACCGTAATTTTACGGTTTGGCCGGTTTACTGCGAAGACATGATATATATACAGTAAAATAACTGCAGCATCGTGAATAAGGAAAAACCTAGACTATACAATAAAGAAATTACGGCATATTACATCCACTGGGCATCAAAGTTCGCCACTATGATAATAAAGCACAAGCAGATAGAAGATTACATACACTGGGCATCAAAGATCGCCACAAGTGCAAATAAACATGCCGACAAAATAATATACAAAACCGACAGCACTTCAATAGAGTTCAAGAAAGGTTAGCCCTGTTGGGGAGCTACAGCGCAAGCAGCTGAGCAAGATGATGAGACTGCGCTTGTTCAACACTTATATCTTCCTCACTCTGAAAGATAAACTAGCAGACAGATGACAGGTTTTGCACATAAAAGTATCAGCGCTGACAATTCATCACATTTCTTACTGACGAATAAAGTGACACCGTTTAAAATTGCATTAACACAATATGGTATTGTTCAGGTCAAGACATGGCAGGAAATGACATTGTGAAGGATTTGGCAGCTTCACAACACCACTGGATTACAGATCAAGAACTCATAAGTATCAATGGTTAATGTGCTATCAATTTATACCATTTCAGATTGGCAAATAAAGAGACGGTTTGAATAATAGTAGAATGATATGACATTGTTCATAGTTAAGACATTGCAGAATATGACATTCTGCTGTAGTGGGTAGGTTCACCACACCACTAGATTATGGATGAAGAACAGAAGCATACATGCAATGCAAAAGAAGATCACTTGTTTTGTATAGTTTAATTTACATGGTATGATGAAGGAACTTGGTTGTACAACTGAAAACTTAAATTGAGAAAGGACAAACTTTTGCTTATGAATTACATAATAAACTTGAAACAAGCATTTTGATGCAAACACCAAAAATAAACAGCTGTTGTAGTCATGCCTAACCAAATATATACAACAAAGTTTGAAGGCTTGAGATGGACAAACTTACATTATTGGTGAAGACAGGCTCTATAAAGGCCTTGTCCATGCTGATGGGGGGGGGGGCAATTCAAGAAGTTTACCACAGAATCTTCTTCAAAAGCATTGCCTTTATTCTACATTTTGTTAAGAGTAAATATAGATGTGATAATATACGAAAAAATGGAGAATATTTAAGATAAGATGAAGAGTGATGCTACGTAACCAATTAGCTATAAATGTAAGTGCAGCGACACATGCAAAAGTTACAGCCAACAGCAATGCACAGCTAAACTTCTTCAGTACCAACCTTATGGTAAGAGTTAATATAGATCTGATGTGTAGAAAATGGAGGGCAAAGGAAAATAAGCTGCAGAGTGATGGTACATGAGCAACTACCTGCCAATATAAGTACACTGATAAAGGACAACATGTACTTACAAGAACAATGCAGAGCTAAAAAAACATTGGCATTGGATATATTCTACACTAATGTAACCATTCATACAGATTAGATAATTTGGAGCGAACAATTGATAAGCAAGCTATCATGCATACTGCTGTCACATAATGAACCAGGTATGTATGCAAGTACGGTGATACAGGACAACAGGTACTAACAAGTGCAAATCCGCGGGTAACATATTTGTGATATCCTGTCGTTCTTGTCAAACCGGAATTCTTCTTCAAGCATATTTCCTGTAAAAAAGATCTGTAAGGCACATGCGGAAAAATAGAAGTTCAAATTGTCATGTGATTTCATAGACAGTACTGAAAGTGCGTTATATCGACTAGAGGGGGGGTGAATAGGCGATTTTTATGAAAGTCTTCAAAACGTGAGAGTTATGAAGACAAACAGTGAAGATTATGCCTATTACTAAGCAGCGGAAGTTAGATTACACTAGGGAAACCGTGGTCATGTATTCAATTGAGTGAAAGCAGAATGACAAACAACTTCAGTGTAATAAGGATCAGGTAGGAAGAAGTTATGAAGCCAAACAGATCACACATTCATGTTGTGAAGATAAAAGATAAAGCAAGCATGCAATGGATTCACAATGAATAACAGTAAGTCAAAGGAAGTGAAGATGAAACCAGTGACATGTTGAAGACAATGATTTGTTGGACCAGTTCCAGTTGCTGTGACAACTGTACGTCTGGTTGGAGCGGCTAGGTATTTAAACCAAAGGACACACAGTCCCGGACACCCAGTCAAGGACACTTAGTCCAAGACACCCAGTCCTCACCGTATTCTCCTTGAACTAAGGTCACACAGACCTCGTCCAATCACTCGTGGTAAGTCTTCAGGCGACTTCCAAACCTTCACAGACTTCGTTCACTGGCAATCCACAATTTCTCTTGGATGCTCAGAACGCGACGCCTAACCGTCTGGAGGATGCACAGTCCTCAAGTGTAATAAGTCTTCAGATCACTCAGACACGAAGACTTAAGTGGTGCCCAATTTACTCTGGCTCTGGGTGGTTAGGGCTTTTCTCCTCGCTAGGAATTTTTTCTCTCAAAGGCTTCGAGGTGGGTTGCTCTTAAACGACAAAAGCCGTGCACTGAAATCTGAGCAGCCAACCGTTTATGGTTGTGGGGGGTGGACTATTTATAGCCACTTGGCAACCCGACCTGATCTGTCCGAAATGACCCTGGGTCACTAAGGAACTGACACGTGTACCAACAGTCGAATTTTGAACTCACACGGCAACTTTACTTGGGCTACAAGTAAAGCTGACTTGTCTGACTCTGGACAAGATTTTCTCTCAAAGTCTTCGCTCGAAGACATAGGATTTGAATTAGGCATCACTTCAGTCATTCTGACTGGTTCTCTTGGACCCCACTTAACAGTACGGTGATTCCTATGACACAACATAAATGAAATAAAACTACGAAGGATCTAAGTCTTCGAGTTCCATAAGCTTCATAGGGAGTCTTCTCATGTCATTGTCTTCAATATGAATATCTTCATAAACCACCATTGTCTTCAATGTCTTCGTACATTTTTAGGGGTCATCTCTGGTAATAAAACCGAATCAATGAGGGACTTCTACCTGTGTTTTCCTGCAATTCTCACAAACACGTTAGTCCCTCAACTAGGTTTGTCGTCAATACTCCAAAACCAGCTAGGGGTGGCACTAGATGCACTTACAATCTCCCCCTTTTTGGTGATTGATGACAAACTAGTTGAAGTTTTTAACGGGGAACATAATTTGTGAAATAGTAAAGGAATTTGTCTTCATAAGTTGCAAGGGCTCCCCCTGAAGATGTCATATAAGTAATTTGCCTTTTGAATGCAAATGCACATGGCAGGTTGTACTTGTGGAGATCCACTTCAACTTATGATGACAATCCACTATGCATGTGAAAGTATATGAAGATAATGACATGCATAATGGAAAATGGACGTCTGCAGTAAGAGATGAGTGCGGAATTTATCGTCGCACATGCGGAATTTATCTTCGCATAACGGAGTGACAAACAGGTAGCAGACGGCCATCAAGGCTAAGTGTTACAACTCAAAGAAGCAAATGTAGCAAAAACGGGAGTTGTAAGCACGAAGCAAAATGTAGAAAAAACGGGATTTGTAAGCACGAAGCAAAATGTAGCAAAATATAAAGGCACCCGCCCAAAGTGACCCGCTTGAAGACTATAAACATCATGCTTCTCCCCCTTTTGTCAGTGATGACCAAAAAGGTTTGAAGACATAGAGTTTTCTACGCGTTCCCAGGCGCAGCAGGATCGGTGGAGGTGTTTGGTGGCGGTGCAGATGAGCTTGGTGCAGATTCGATGTGTGTTGAAGCAGGTGGAGATGATGTCGCGTTGTTGTCTTCTTCAATAATCCGGGCAGACACGGTGGCAGCAGAAGAAGAGAATTCTGACTCTTCAAGTGATGGTGTGCTTCGCATCACAGCTCTTCTTGGAGGCGTGGAGTCAAATTGGAATCTCTCTCTGAAGCCATCCTCTTGTAGTTCAGCTTCATTGCTCATCATGGTGAGGCCTTTCCAAGTGCGGCGACAGGTCTCCTGTGCGACAAACGCATTCTTGGTTGCGAGATTTCTGATGCGATTGACGTCTTGCATGATGCTTCTCATCTGCCGTTTGAGCCAGTCGTGATGCCTATCTTGCTTTTGGTGAAGAGCCACAAGAAGCTCTCGGTCATTGAGTGCTCGAGCGCACTTCTTGGGTCTCTTGGCAGCTGTGCTGTCAGTGGCTTCAGTTGATGCAGGGACACGTGTGGTGCCAGCCATTGGATACACTCGGGAGAGAGCTTCAACACCTTCAATATTTTGAGTGAAGCTCTGGTGTTCTGCATTTTGAAGACTTAATGGTTGCTTGCCAGGCTCTGGATATATTGCTTCAGCAGATGTGTCCACATCTGGCAAAAATATCCTATGGTTGCGGGCTGAGGGTTGATAGGAGATTGCAGAGTGAAGCTTGATCAGCCTCATAACCCAAGGAGCATAGAACTTTAATCCAAACAGTTCTGAGGCAGACGCTGCAAAGTGATGGATGAAGAGATCCTGTGCATTGAAGCATTTGCCATGAAGAATGCAGAAGATGAGAGTCTTCATGGCACCATCAATTGTTGCATATCGAGAGTGTCCCTTTACAGGCCATAGAGTCCGCCTTATGATGTGATATATTGTTCTGGGCAGGTACTCTAAGTCTTCAATGAAGAACCTAGTTGGATAGGGTGCATTAGGAGGCAGTGGCTTCATTATTGAGAGCATTTGACTCATATCTGGCTCAGGACGCTGAAATATGCTCTCAATTGCTTCAGCATGGAGTTGGCACCCTTCTTCAAAGAATTCGCCAGGAGTGGGAAGGCCGGTAAGCTCTATTAGGCCGAAAGCATTGGCTTCATGATGGATATTGCCTGTCATCCACTCCAGAATCCATGTCTTCGGATCTCTGTTATAGCCTTTGATATGCAAAGTGGCATAGAACTGGAGCAGAAGCTCTTCGTTCCAGTGCTCTTCATCAGTGATAAATGGTAGCAAACCCACTTGCTTGAAGCAATCCAGTGCTTCTTCCAGACCAGGCAGACCAGCAACAGCTTCAACCTCAAGGCGCTTGTGAGGAAAGATGCGGCCTTGGTTGTATAGGATGCATGAATAATAGCTGCGCTGTTGATGGCTCCAGAACCTATCTGATACAATCTGTTCCCTTGAATAAGGGTTCTTGGAGCGGTCGAAAAACGTGTTATCTGCCTTGAAGCCGTTGATGTTGAAGGAACCAGGAGCTGATGCAGGACCTGGGAACCTTGGCAGTCGTGGGATCGGCTTCTAGACCTGGGGTCTGTACACAATATGATAGTTGAATTATGGTCCGGCAGCAGACTCAGGCACAGAATGTTCAGGAGCAGTAGCTTCATTGTCTTCTGAAGCTATTGTTGGGTTGGGCTCCACATTTGCTTCGGCGTTGTTTGTGGCAGCCTCAACATTTGCAGACTCAGGCACGTTCTCCTGGAGAACTGCTTCTTGTTGGTGTGGGGGAGTTGGAGCTTGTGGTATCTCTGCATGCTCTTCGGCTGATGCAGCCGGAATGTCGTCAGCAGCCTGAGCCCTTGGCCCTTTGCGAAGCCTACGGAATGTAGGCGCCGGTGGAGTTGTAGTGGGTTGGGGCTCATCTTCCTCCTGTGGGCGATCTGCCCACGATGCATCTTGTGTGATTGGCGTCAATGGACGACCAATACTGATCAGTTCGCTTGTCTCAAGCTGAGGAAGGGCTGCATCACCTTGCACATTGTCTTGGAGACCAATGTCTTCAGCAGCGTTGGGTTCGTCTGCTGGAATGTCTTCAGCGTTGGGTTCATGCACAGTCAACTGACGATCTGCGTCAGGATAGCGGACGGAGAGGGGTTCAACTGTCAAGGGCTCTGTGGGAGCAGCCCGAGATTTCTTGGTCTTGCGCTTCTTGATGGTGGGTTCAGAAGGAGAGGCTTTAGAGTGTTTCCTCTTCTTAGCTTCAGCCTCTGCAGTCCGTGTCTTCTTGAGCTGTGAGGCGGTTGATTGACTCTTTGGCTTTGAGCCAGTCGTTGCACTGGGGAAGACAATCGGAGTAGTTTCTGACCTTGGCGCTTCTGGTTCAGGCACAGCAGGCTTCTTTTTCTTCTTCACGGCCATCCTGGGGTCAATGCCGGGACGCCCAAGTGCCTTGCGCTTCTCTGCCTCATTGTAGGCCTGCACGCAGCGATCAGCCAAAGTCTTCATGCGCTCTCGCGAGCCTTGAGCATCAGCACGCGTCTTCAAAAAGTTCTCTTTCAGCTCGTGCAACATGATCTTGAAGTTTTTCACTTCTTGCATGCTGAGCTTGGCCACGTGCTTCTTGAACTGAGCTTTTTCATGATCAATTTTCTGCTTCAGTTCTACAATTCGCAGGGCTATTGCAAGTTCTGAAGCACTTGCACCTTGAAAGGCAACGCTGAGGCCTATGGGCAGCTGCAGATCATCGAAGCTTATGTCTGGTGTTTCAAACCATTCATCAATGAAGCTGTGGACGACGGCGACATCAAACAGAGGCAGATTGTTGAAGATTTCAGCCTCCTCCTTGCTCTTGATGAGCTGCTCAAGTGCGTCGTCTCCAAGATCTTCATCGCTTGATAGATCAATGTTTTCGCAGCGCAGAACGGCAGCAGCTGTGAGCTCTTTGCCTGTGTGTGGCTGAGGCTTCTTGGCTTCTTGTGGCTTGGAGACTCGTGATATGTCTTCAGACTGCACACTGGCTTCATGAGGTGCAGTTGCCAATGGCTTCACTCGTGAGATTTTGGGAGAGGCGGCTGGCTTTGAAGCTTTTGGAGCTTTTGGCTTCTTCTACTTTGGCTTCGGAGCAGCAGGGGCGTCATCTGACTCAGTATCTGCTGGAGGGTCATTCACAGCAGTCCCTTGGACTAGGATGCGAGTGATGAGGCCTGCAAGATTGGCATACGGCCCGATGATATTGGGATCGGCGTCGCGTGTGCCATCTGCCCTTGGTGAGGAGGGACCAGGGTTGAAGTCAAGCCCAAATTTCTTCTTGTTTATCTTCGCTGACTGTTGTGCAAACTGAAAGTTGCGCTTGAAGAGATTATCATCACGGCACCAGAGAAGTGATGACGGATGTGCTTCAGCTGGCTTTGATCCTCTCACCATGCATGGATAGAAGCCTTGAGCAATGGCTTCGACTCTGGACCTGGGTACGAGATTTTTGTATAGTACGTCTCCCCATGGTCTCTTGATGGCGCACTTCTCCGCATATTCCTGAGTGATGAAGCGGTAGTGGAACCATTGCTCTGCCCAATATCTTCGAATCCATTGGATTCGTGTCTTGCGCTGACCATAGCTTTCTTCAGGATCAGTTTTGTACATCTCTGCCAATTCATCAGGCAGATCTTTGGACGTTTCACCACGTCGCTGTCTGCCTCCCTTCCTTGCTGCTGTTTCTGAAGCCATGAATAACTTGGAAGGCTTCAAGATGTTCAAAGGCTTCAAAGGCTTCCTTTTGCAAGAACTGGCTTCAGGAGAGCTGATGTGATGCTGCAAGTACTCTGCAAATGAATGCAGACTATGAGAACCAAAGGATTCTCCCACGGACATGTACCTGTGACAGCATTAAGGTGCGAGGGAAGGGGAAGAGGTCATATGCATTCTCAGAAGATTTTGAAGATAAATCGGTTTAGAAGACATAGACCTCATTATGCGAAGACATTCACTCATAGATAAGAAGTTGGTTCCAGATTTGTACGAACCCACAGATCAGTACAAGTGAGGAATCTAACTACCTTATGAAGCACAAGTGAATATACTAGGAATGTCATGAGATGTAGCGAGATAACTAACTGATGTGAAGAGAAACTCCTTATGGCAGAAAGTGACTGAACTATGGGATCAAAAGAGGCTGTAAAAAGAGGTTTTATTTACCACACTTGGAACTGCTAGACGAAGTGAGAGTTGAGGTCGAGCAGTTCGATCCTCCGTGCCCTAACTTGGCGACGGAAGACACCTATGGCAACGGCGGAGAGAGCGATGTCCGCTGTTGGCGTGAAAACGGCGTTGGAGAGGTTGCGGTAGTGAAGCGCCTCGTCGCCGGCGTCGTCGAGTGCTAGCGTTGGCGCTAGGGTTCGTGCGAGGGTGGAAGGAGATAATGACCGCAGTGAATCGTATATTTATAGGGATAGAGGCGGCACTGCGCTATTATGCAGGTACCCCTGGCGGTTCGCATTTGAGGCACGCGTGGCCAGTTAGAGGAAGATTGGGATTTGTTCCACGTCCCATGCACGCCTAAATTGTCGGGCGGTCGTTCCTGCTTCTCCGGATCTTATGTGGAGGAATGAGCATTAAAAATGGACTTTTATGGTTGTCACTATGTCTTCAGCTCACAAGGACACAGTGAAGACATTTGACAGTTTCAACAGAATGCATATGACTTGGAGAGATAGAGTTTGAGATAGAAAGCATTGAGAGGTTAGGGTCCGATCACATTCACTTAGTTCAAAAGATTCAACCAAGAAGACATAGCTATAAGTGAATGCTGTAGAGGACAGAACATCAGTACATATATATCCATATAATCAACGCAGTGAAGATAATCATGAAGACATATTGAGAATGAAGCCAAACCAAATGTGAAGACATTGAGAGGTAACGCCATGAGAGAAACACTTCAAAATGGAACGTTTGGTGGTGGCGTTACCCACCGTATAGGAAGTATTAGACCCAGACACGGCGCACAATTATCGTGGCGCTCTGAAGTCAAATTCCATATTAATGTATTCACACTTAGAATGTATGTCTTCATTGTTTGAAGATATACGCTACTTCGTGTGTTGCACATCTAAGTCATCAATATGCATAAGTGTTAGGATGTGTGCCTGATCACAGGACATTTGAGGATTCCAAGATATTTAGCTCACACCGTAACTTGCAAAATCTCTTCTCATCCAAGGGCTTGGTGAAGATATCTGCCAATTGCTCTTCAGTGTTGACGTGTATGATATCAATGTCTTCCTTCACAACATGATCTCTGAGAAAGTGATGACGAATTTCAATGTGTTTTGTCTTCGAGTGCTGAGCTGGGTTGTTGGCAATCTTGATGGCGCTTTCGTTGTCGCAGTAAAGTGGCACTTGCTTCAGATGAATGCCATAATACTTGAGTGTTTGCTTCATCCACAGAAGCTGAGCGTAGCAAGATCCAGCAGTAATGTATTCAGATTCAGCAGTGGAGAGTGATACACAGTTCTGCTTCTTTGAAGACCAACATACAATTGATCGTCCCAGAATGTGACATGTGCCTGATGTAGACTTGCGATCAACTTTGTCACCAGCATAATCAGCATCCGAAAATCCAACCAAATCAAACTCTAAGCCCTTTGGATACCATAATCCTAGAGTTGGGGTGTGAGCCAAATATCGAAGAATTCGCTTCACAGCTAAGTGATGCGACTCCTTTGGTGTCGCTTGAAATCGAGCACACATGCAAACACTAAGCATGATATCTGGCCTAGATGCACATAAATAAAGCAAAGACCCAATCATGGAGCGGTATACCTTTTGATCGAACTCTTTACCATTGTCGTCGGGACCCAGATGATGCTTGGCTGGCATTAGTGTTGTGAAGCCTTTGCAGTCTTGCATACCGAACTTCTTCAGGCACTCTTTAAGATATTTCTCTTCAGATATGAAGAAGCCGTTGCGTTGTTGCCGTATTTGAAGACCGAGGAAGAACTTCCGCTCCCCCATCATGGACAGCTGATATTGCTCTTGCATCATATATCCAAACTCTTCACTATACTTCTGATTGGTGCAGCCGAAGATAATGTCATCCACATATATTTGGCACACAAACAGTTCACCATCATATGTCTTCGTGAAAAGAGTGGGATCCAGGGAACCAGGTATGAAGCCTTTGCTTTTCATAAAGTACTTGAGTGTATCATACCAAGCCCTAAGGGCTTGTTTGAGGCCATACAGTGCCTTGTTGAGCTTGTATACCATATCAGGATGTTTTGGATTTTCAAAGCCAGGTGGTTGTGCAACATACACTTCTTCTTCAATCTTGCCATTGAGAAAGGCACTTTTCACATCCATCTGATAGAGAAGTATGTTATGATGATTTGCATAGGCCAGCAGTATGCGTATGGCTTCAAGCCTAGCCACAGGAGCAAATGTTTCATCGAAGTCAATGCCCTCCACTTGAGTATATCCTTGAGCAACGAGACGAGCTTTGTTTCTGACAACTTGACCATGCTCATCTTGCTTGTTGCGGTATATCCATTTGGTTCCTATTATGTTGTGCTTCCGTGGATCAGGACGCTTAACCAGTTCCCATACATTATTCAGCTCAAACTGTTGAAGCTCTTCTTGCATAGCTTGAATCCATTCAGGTTCCATGAAGGCTTCTTCAACTTTCTAGGGTTCTGATATTGAGACAAAAGAAAAATGCCCACAGAAGTTTGTTAGCTGAGTTGCCCTTGAATGAGTGAGTGGACCAGGTGCATTGATGCTGTCAAGTATTTTGTCAATTTGTACTTCATTTGCAACACGAGGGTGTGTAGGGCGAAGACTTTGCTCTTGCTGATCTATGTGGTCATTTGAAGGTATATCTTCAGGCTGAGCATTGTCTTCATGTGGATCAGGTGCTGAGATGATAAGTTCTTCTTCAGGATGAGCTTCAGAAGGTACAATCTCTCCAGTTCCCATAAGCTTGGTTGATTCATTAGCTGGAACTTCATCTAGCACATTTGGCAATTGCTCTCTTTGTGATCCATTGGTTTCATCAAACCGCACATCCACTGTTTCAACCACTTTGTAGTGGAAGAGATTGAAGACTCTGTAGGAGTGCGAATCCTTTCCATATCCAAGCATGAAGCCTTCATGTGCTTTTGGTGCAAACTTTGAGGTGTGGTGTGGGTCCTTGATCCAGCATTTTGCGCCAAATACTCTGAAGTAACTAACATTTGGCTTCTTGCCAGTTAGGAGTTCATAAGATGTCTTGTTCAGAAGCTTGTGAAGATAAACACGATTGATTGTATGGCATGCAGTATCAATGGCTTCAGTCCAGAATTTTCTTGGAGTCTTGTATTCATCTAGCATTGTTCTGGCCATCTCAATGAGTGTTCTGTTCTTGCGCTCGACGACGCCATTCTGCTGTGGCGTGTATGGAGCTGAGAATTCATGTGTGATCCCCAAGGTATCCAGATATGTATCAAGGCCAGTGTTCTTGAATTCAGTGCCATTGTCACTTCTGATGTGCTTTATCTTGGCGCCAAAATTGTTCATAGCTCGATTTGCGAAGCGTCTGAAGACATCCTGCACTTCAGTCTTGTAAAGGAGTATGTGCACCCAAGTATATCTAGAATAATCATCAACAATTACGAAGCCATAGAGGCATGCAGAAGTAGTAAAAGTTGAGTAGTGAGTGGGACCGAAAAGATCCATGTGAAGCAGTTCGAAGGGTTGTGTAGTAGTCATGATTGTCTTCGAAGGATGTTTTGACCTTGTCATCTTCCCTGCTTCACAGGCACCGCATAAATGATCTTTCTTGAACTTGACGCCTTCGATGCCTATGACATGCTTCTTCTTTGCAAGGGTGTGGAGGTTCCTCATGCCAGCATGCCCAAGCCTTCGATGCCAAAGCCAGCATTCTGAAGCTTTTGCAAGAAGACATACTGCAAGTTGTGGTCCTGCTGAGAAATCTACCACGTACAAATCATCTTTCCGATACCCTTCAAACACTAGAGATTTGTCAGATTCCATAAGCACCAGGCAGCGATATTTGCCAAACATTACAATCATATTCAAATCGCAAAGCATTGAGACAGACATTAAGTTGAAGCCAAGGGATTCAACAAGCATGACTTTATCCATGTGTTGATCCCTTGAGATTGCAACTCTACCTAGACCCAATACCTTACTTTTACCAGTGTCAGCAAATGTAATGTGGCTCTTGTCGGATGGACGTAAAGTTGAGTCCATGAGAAGGCTTCTTTTGCCAATCATGTGATTTGTACACCCACTGTCAATAATCCATTCTGAAGACTTTGAAGTCACTGGTGTCGTACCCTACAGTGCAGTTGGGGGGATAGGCTTCACGAAGGGTATTGTGAAGCATAAACATTTGACGAACCAGTGGATTATGAAAAATTAAATCCAGATTAGGACTAATAGGGAGAGTAGCATGCGATTCAGGAACGAAGTACATAATGATGCCATTTGGGCATTTTATCTTGCGCCCTACAAGATTTTTAAGGTCCCCAGCAATAGCATCAGAAGATTTTGTTTTTCTGCTGGAGACCTTTCCCTGCAAAAGAGAGTTAAGCTTTCTTAACCACCCACATCTTCAAGGGTGGTTTAGAAGCAATAAGTCTAAGTGCAGCATCTGAGAATTTTGGCTGTGAAGCCTTAGCAAACAGTCTAGCAGGTGGACAATAATACTCATAAGAATAAGCAGAATAATTTTTGGTCATATGAACATGACGGTTCGAAGAACCGCTCTCATATTCGTATGCCTGAGTATGGTTTCCCTGCAAAACATTAGCGTTAGTGCGACTCAGGTGAGTCCTCTGTTCATATGAAGCCTTTGGACCGTATGAAGCCTTTGGTCTGAGGTTTGTCTTCTTCAAGTGAGGTGTCATGAAGAAATTCACAGGAAGATTTTCCAGACACTTTTTCGGAACCCAGATCTTTTTCGTAGGCGGTCCATTCCTGCAGTTAGTACCAATGTACCTGGCAAACACTTCACCATTCTGATTCTTAAACAGTTTATAGTTTGCATCAAAGGATTCATCAATGATAATAGGGTTAGCACAAGTGAAGCCAGATAAATTGGATGGATCTGCTGAAAGTTCCTTTGCAGCAACCCATGTAGTTTTGGGGTACTGCTCAGGTTTCCAGTAAGAGCCATCTGCATTGATTTTCCTCACAAATCCAACACCCTCTTTCCTAGGGTTACGATTCAGGATCTGCTTTTTGAGGACATCACATAATGTCTGATGCCCTTGAAGACTTTTGTACATCCCTGTTTCAAGCAATGTCTTCAACCTAGCATTCTCATCAGCAATAGCAGTGGTATCCTCAGCAGAGGGGTTAGTTACCACATCAACATTTGAAGATATTCGAACAGCAGTAGCAGTGGAACATTCAGCAACAGAATTAGCATTATCGCGCTCAATGCATTTAAGACATGGTGCTTCAAATCCTTCCTGAGCGGGACTGATCTGTTCGGAGCAAAGTGACTCGTTTTCCTTTTGAAGGTCTTCATGAGCCACCCTCAATTTCTCAAGTTCTTGCTTCCTTTGAAGATAATCATAGGCAAGCTTTTCATGAGTTGTTGAGAGAGTATCATGACGATCTTCAAGTTCCTGATACTTAACGTGAAGGTTTTTTATGTCTTCAATTAAGGATTCAGATCGAGTCATTTCAGCACCCAACAGATCATCGCTTCTGTCTAACAGTTTTTGAATATGTTCCATAGCTTTCTGTTGTTCAGTTGCAATTTTAGCAAGTGTTCTGTAGCTAGGTTTTGAATTACATTCAGAGTCATCATCACTAGATGTTTCATAGCGAGTAGTGCGTGTGTTTACCTTGGCACCGCGTGCCATGAAGCAGTAGGTAGGAGTGGAGTCGTTCTTGTCATTTGCGTCGGTGTCGGTGATGCAGTCATTGTCTTCAGTGTTGAAGATGGACTTGGCGACGTATGCTGTAGCCAGACTCGCAATGCCAGAATCAGACTCCTCAGACTCCACCTCTGCCTCCTCAGATGTGGACTCCTCCTCTGAATCCATCTCCTTTCCAACAAACGCACGTGCCTTGCCAGATGAGCTCTTCTTGTGTGATGAAGACTTTGATGAAGACTTGGAAGAAGACTTTGAGAATTTCTTCTTCTTCTTGTCGTCAGAATCATATTCCTTGCTCTTCTTCTTCCTTCTATTCTCATTGTCCCACTGTGGACACTCAGAGATGAAGTGTCCAGTTTTCTTGCACTTGTGACATGTTTTCTTCTTGTAGTTATGAGCAGAAGTTCATCATTCCTTGAGCTTGATCGTGAAGGTTTCCTAAAGCCTTTCTTCTTAGTGAATTTTTGGAACTTCTTCACTAGCATTGCAAGTTCTCTTCCAATGTCTTCAGGATCATCAGAACTGCAGTCAGATTCTTCTTCAGATGAGGAGACAGCTTTTGCCTTCAAGGCTCGAGTTCGCGCATAGTTTGGACCGTAGATATCTCTTTTCTCAGAAAGCTGAAACTCATGTGTCTTGAGCCTCTCAAGTATGTCAGACGGATCGAGTGTCTTGAAATCAGGACGTTCTTGAATCATCAGGGCCAGGATGTCAAACGAACTATCAAGTGATCTCAGCAGCGTCTTGACGATTTCATGTTTGGTGATCTCAGTGGCGCCGAGGGCTTGAAGCTCGTTTGTGATGTCAGTGAGTCTGTCAAATGTGTGCTGGACATTCTCATTGTCATTTCGCTTGAAGCGGTTGAAGAGATTGCGAAGGACACTGATTCTTTGATCTCTCTGGGTTGACATGCCTTCATTAACTTTGGAGAGCCAGTCCCAGAATAGTTTGGATGTCTTCAAGGCACTTACACGGCCATACTGTCCTTTGGTCAGATGACCATAGATGATATTCTTGGCAGTAGAGTCCAGTTGAACGAATTTCTTGACATCAGCAGCAGTGACACCTTCTCCAGCCTTGGGAACGCCGTTCTCGACGACATACCATAGGTCGACATCAATGGCTTCAAGATGCATGCGCATCTTATTCTTCCAGTAGGGATATTCAGTTCCATCGAAGACGGGGCAAGCAGCGGAGACTTTGATTATCCCTGGAGTCGACATAGCTAAAACTCCAGCTGGTTAAACCGAATCACACAGAACAAGGGAGCACCTTGCTCTGATACCAATTGAAAGTGCGTTATATCGACTAGAGGGGGGGTGAATAGGCGATTTTTATGGAAGTCTTCAAAACGTGAGAGTTATGAAGACAAACAGTGAAGATTATGCCTATTACTAAGCAGCGGAAGTTAGATTACACTAGGGCAACCGTGGTCATGTATTCAATTGAGTGAAAGCAGAATGACAAACAGCTTCAGTGTAATAAGGATCAGGTAGGAAGAAGTTATGAAGCCAAACAGATCACACATTCATGTTGTGAAGATAAAAGATAAAGCAAGCATGCAATGGCTTCACAATGAATAACAGTAAGTCAAAGGAAGTGAAGATGAAACCAGTGACATGTTGAAGACAATGATTTGTTGGACCAGTTCCAGTTGCTGTGACAACTGTACGTCTGGTTGGAGCAGCTAGGTATTTAAACCAAAGGACACACAGTCCCGGACACCCAGTTAAGGACACTTAGTCCAAGACACCCAGTCCTCACCATATTCTCCTTGAACTAAGGTCACACAGACCTCGTCCAATCACTCGTGGTAAGTCTTCAGGCGACTTCCAAACCTTCACAGACTTCGTTCACTGGCAATCCACAATTTTTCTTGGATGCTCAGAACGCGACGCCTAACCGTCTGGAGGATGCACAGTCCTCAAGTGTAATAAGTCTTCAGATCACTCAGACACGAAGACTTAAGTGGTGCCCAATTTACTCTGGCTCTGGGTGGTTAGGGCTTTTCTCCTCGCTAGGAATTTTTTCT
Organism: Triticum urartu; assembly: GCF_003073215.2. NCBI lineage: Eukaryota > Viridiplantae > Streptophyta > Magnoliopsida > Poales > Poaceae > Triticum > Triticum urartu. The sequence continues at coordinate 104,621,067 of NC_053024.1, read as the reverse complement.
CTCAAAGGCTTCGAGGTGGGTTGCTCTTAAACGACAAAAGCCGTGCACTGAAATCTGACCAGCCAACCGTTTATGGTTGTGGGGGTGGACTATTTATAGCCACTTGGCAACCCGACCTGATCTGTCCGAAATGACCCTGGGTCACTAAGGAACTGACACGTGTACCAACGGTCGAATTTTGAACTCACACGGCAACTTTACTTGGGCTACAAGTAAAGCTGACTTGTCTGACTCTGGACAAGATTTTCTCTCAAAGTCTTCGCTCGAAGACATAGGATTTGAATTAGGCATCACTTCAGTCATTCTGACTGGTTCTCTTGGACCCCACTTAACAGTACGGTGATTCCTATGACACAACATAAATGAAATAAAACTACGAAGGATCTAAGTCTTCGAGTTCCATAAGCTTCATAGGGAGTCTTCTCATGTCATTGTCTTCAGTATGAATATCTTCATAAACCACCATTGTCTTCAATGTCTTCGTACATTTTTAGGGGTCATCTCTGGTAATAAAACCGAATCAATGAGGGACTTCTACCTGTGTTTTCCTGCAATTCTCACAAACACGTTAGTCCCTCAACTAGGTTTGTTGTCAATACTCCAAAACCAACTAGGGGTGGCACTAGATGCACTTACAAGTACCTCATCCTGGGAACGAGACCAGTGCATAACAAGGTTTTTCCATTCAATGTCTTCTAAATTTAGCACGTGAGACTTCACCTGAAATTCGTTTATAGACTTGCCATCCAAGTGTGATTTCCTCAGGTAACACCGATACTGCTGCAATGCTTCCTTTAAAAGCACAAGCAAGCTTTGCTCGTCATGACTATCCAGATTGACCCTTGCCTAGTTACAACAATGTGATGTAAATCATTGATGTGTTCAATCAACAGAAAACAGAAAATAATAACCATGAATAATAGCACTTACATGTAAGTTGGACAGGAAGATGTGAAAATGGTGTTTGTCTTCACAATAATCTTCCCATGATGGGAATATATGCACGTAGTCCCTAACAACATTGAATGCATTGTCTTTTAAACTGGGAATAAATGGAATGGGGTTCCAATCTGCAAGAATTAGCCATCTCTGCAATTGGGATAGGTCTTCGGCCGGTGGACTTGCTGTACTTTTTGCGGAGTGGGATTTTTCTGTGGTACAGCTGGTGCTATGGCAAATGAAATCGGTATACCTTTTGCTGGAGTGCAGGTCCTGTGTGTTGGGGCTAGTGGTGTGGCCAGTGAAGTATGGGTATAGTCTGCTGGAGTTGGTCCTACGTTTTGTGTCGCTGGTTGTACAACCAATATAAGTGGGGTGCTGTCTGATTTCTCTGGCACCACCACATTTTTCAAGGACTTTGCTGGCGCTCCTTCAGGTTCGGCAATCACCCTCTTCCTTTTTGATGTCTGATGCACAAGAACAACATTTGAGTGGAAAAACATGGTATGATGACAGATGGAATATGTATTGATAATGGATGGGCATGGCATCTCGACATATATGATGAGTAAACTAAGCAGATGGCGGTGCAACAAAGTAGCAGAAATGCAAGACAACATATGCAAGATACCCGCAATCAATAAAACATTGCCAAATTAGAACAGGCACCTTGATGGGTGAACAGGACAGGCCATCTACCTTTGACTCCTTGAGGTTAGAATAGTCATTAGGATCATATTCTGAACAAGAATCAACAGGTGGGGAGCGTATGAGTTTCATTGCATCCAGAATGGCACTCAATGCCTTGGTGCCAATTTTGTAAGTCATTGCATTGTTTAGCTTCAAGAGTGGACTGCTGCTAGTGCGACACAAAGCAGCTACACAGATCGTAGTGTAGATATAACGGGAAAACCAGAAGCATCAGAGTAAAATCAGCAAAGTGGAACTTGCTGGAATATATGTATTGTCGGTACGGCTAGAAAGGCTTCGGATACCAGATCTCTTCAAGTGAAGGTGCGGTACTGTTAATATTAGTGTAACTCTCAAAGGCGACACAGCTCCCCGCGTTTCCTTGCTATTCTTATAGGATTCAAGTGGGCAGGCCACTACAAATCCTATTCCTATGTTTACAAGATCCTATGAATCAAAGAGGCTCAAAATGTCCATCACAACCAACCGTACAGACCTCTACACTACAAATGTCCCTGCTCATCTTCAGTACAAGGAACATATTGTACTACTATCATACTCCCTCTGTTCCAAAATATAAGTCTTGGTAGAGATTTCCACTATGGATCACATACAGATGTATCCAGATACATTTTAGAGTGTAGATTCACTCATTTTGCTCCATATGTAGTCCATGGTGGAATCTATACAAAGACTTGTATTTAGGAACGGAGAGAGTACACATTAAAGAAGAACGGAAGAGGAACATGGTAAAGAAGAGCAAGCAGATTTTGGATAATAAAATGTTGGTTGCGCAGTGCCCACACATGATGAACCAGAACGCATTAAGAATGCAACTCCCAGATGTCTCTCGACCATTTCAGGCGGTTGGATGAAGATCCTACATCTCCTAACCCTTCTTCCTCCTCTCTGATTCTTCCCATACAGAACACCGCACGGGCCGCCGATCGGACCACCGGCCCCTACCGCCTGTGTTCCTCCGCCATCCCCCCCCCCCCCCCCCCCCCCACCCCCCCCCCCCCCGAGTTTTCTTCGTTCGGCGAGGCCCCACAACCACCCGAGCCCCTTCGATCGCACCGGCGAACTCCGGCAAGCTCTGAAAAATCGACTAACACAATTTTGGAATTTAGTCTATTGCAATTTAATTAGTGTGGAATATAAAAGGGGAAAACCATAAGCATTGGGAGTATAGTGTTGAGCGTGCCATGGCGGATCTGAAGGTGCAAACCGGACAAAGGCAACTTCCCAACCAAGACAAGAAATCAGAGTAAAGGAGTGGCGATCTATTTTCTTGCTGCGATAAATAAGTTGAGCAGATACGAAAGAGTACCACCTCTGGTGCGGCGCCGTGTATGCATCTGTTGAGAATTTGATGGTGTTGCGGTAGCGATGGCTGTCGGCGGCATGGAAGTAGATCTAGGAGGGTATGTGGTGGCGGCGGGCCGCGGTGGACGAGACGGTCGTAGGAGCGGCGCCGGCAAGGTGGACGACGACGGGGGTGAAGCGAGAGGACGGCATGCAAGGATCCCGGTCCGAAGCCATGGATGAGAGAGGTCGATCTCTTGTAATGGAGGCGGTGTCGGGGTATCAGCTCCGGCATGGTGGAGGAGGACGGCGGTGGATGGGGTGGCGGACGGCGGCAAACAGAGGAGGGTGGGGTGGAGAGGGTGTTTTGGCGCCCACGGAGTACGAATGGGGAAAAGGAAGGTAGAGAGGAAGGGGGGAACCATGTATTCAGGGCGCGCTTGTCTCAAATGCAAGGAAATTTACAAACTTAGCCCCATTTCAAATTTCTACTACATCATAGCGACATTAGTCGGTTGGGGATAGGACGGTAATCTTGCATACGCCCAATATTTGCCGACGAGAGTTTGTTTTTGGCGCCCACCGTGTATGAATATGAATCGGGGAGGGAGTCGATTTCGGCTGAGGATACACTATGTTTTGGCCCCACCATGTATGAATCCAGGTGAAAGGCGGTTACGTCACGTTTGGGTGAAATTACAAACCTACCGCTATCGAAACCTATAGAAATCCAGCAGATAGGCTTTGCGTGGCAGGGATAGGCAGTAGTGATTTCCATCTCGCAGATTTTGGTTTCGGGCGGTTACTGCGACTTTCCCCGCTTCGTTCAAATTTTGTAGAGTGCACGTTTACCGTGCCAACTCAATTCGAATCCCGTTTGTATTTTTTTCCGGACGGGATCCATTTTTAATTGGAATTACATTCTATGTACGTCATTTTTTTATATATACTTTCAAAAGCACAACAAAGAATTCTGCTCCTTTATGTGTATAATATGATTTACAAATACAATGATCTCGAAATCTTAAGGTTGAATTCATAAAAATTTAACCAAATTATGTTCTACTAAAATGTATGGATCAGTAATATCTACATATTAAATAACATAGATGTGCGTGAATTCATATGAGTATGCATGTTTGATAGATCAATTTTGGTTCGAGTATGGATTACATGTATCATCATCTCGAATTCAAATATTTGAATCCCTTTTTTGTTCACTCCTTTCACGCCCATCTCTCTCGCATGCATGCTCCTTCAGGTAGCTATCACTCTCTTTTCTCCAACTCACCCGCACGCTCACTTCATGTTTATCCTATACTCGCAAACATGGTCACTCGACGTTTCCCTTGAGAAGTGTCACACTCTCCCTATCATTATACATTGCACGGTTTTCCTGATCTCTCACATCTCTACTGTTCTCTGGTATCACTCGGTACCTAAGCTTTCTTTTTCACCGCCACACACACAGTCTCCACTCATCTTTCACTTTGTCTTTCTCTCTATGGGATTCTCTCACACACCCTATATGTCTCTACATATGACTCATACCACTAAAATTACTCTCTCTCTCTCTCTCCTGTAGACACAACATTTGTTGCGGTCTCCTTTTCGTCTCCATCCCATACTGACATTATTCATTTGTTTACCGATCAGACAACCCCGACTACCGTCTCCTCTCTCTCTCTCTCTCTCTCACAGACACACACACAACTCCTGCTTCCACTCCCCTTCCCGACTACCTTCTCTCTCTCACACACACAAAACTCTCGCTTTCGCACCCCGATTCGTATTTCTCTCACAAACATTTATCGACTAGCTAGCCTCTAGATAGGTTTATACACCCGCAAACTCGTGTTTCCACCATCGCATACATGTCTCTCTCCTGCTCCTTGTATCTATGTAGATTTTTCTTCCCTTCTTGAGACACGCCCTCTCGATTGTGCACACACACACTATCGCCTCATTTGAAGCTGATACCTATCGCACACACACTCCTTGTGTCTTTGTCACACATGCACTCCGTCCTCCTCCACTCTCCCTCTCTCTCACACACACATGGGCTTTTTGCAACAACTAGCAAGATTCCCATGCGTTGCACGGAACATCAAGATGCATTTGTATGAGTAGTTTATCTTGTGGGGGAAAAGGATGAACGAGGAAAGGCCTTATTTGCAAATGTGGAGAGGGGTGTGGGTATCTTTTTGCAAAATTGCCATACTTTCCTTCCTACCCGTCAGATATAGATCGGACGGCCTATATTGCAGGATGGCAGGCACACGATCATCACCGACAATGCTTTTTATAAGAGTAGGGATAAAAAATAGAGTTGGTGATGATGGTGGGCCTGCCATCCTGCAATGTAGGTTGTCCGATTTATATCTGAAGGATAGGAAGGAAAATATGGCAATTTACCCGCACTCTTCACCAGATTTGTAGATAAGGCCTTCCCTCGTTCATCCTTTTCTCCCACAAGATCTTGATGTTCCGTGCAATGCACGGGCATCTTGCTAGTAAGAGTAGAAATTAGACATATACCACTTCTCGAATCTTGAAACCAACAACATTCCTCCCTTATCTCATCAAAACCGCCAAAGGAATATATTTTGAGTGAAACATAACATATTTTTTGTGATATACGTATTTCAAAAGTGGACTTTTTTTCTATCAAATCGGTGAATATGTATTAATATACTTTTATCGTGTGGCAATGCATTGGCACATTGCTAGTAGTTATTATAATTTTTTGGACACCAGACACACGGTGGAGTACATATACGAAGAGAAGAGGCGCGCGCACGCAGTCGGCCTCTCGCTGTCTCGCACACATGAGTGTTACGTAAAGGCGACGTCAACAAATAAACCCTAAAACCCTAGGTGCACGATTGCTGCATTCGCGGGTACCGGGTACGTGGTGGGGCACCTTTGTAGGAATAGTCAGCTCGCGTGATAATTTGATCCGTAGGAGTTGATGGTCGGGACCACAGGTGAACGACTTGGAACACGATGGCTCGCCAGTTGCCACAGATCGAGTAGCCACGTTTAAAATATCGTTTTTAGCGGGGTTAAGAGTTCCGATTTTCAATGGCGCGTTATAAGTAGTAAGTAGTTTTTAGAACGATTGGTATGGAGCGAAAATGGAATTCATAGTACTACGTACCTCCTTGGCGTATGGTTGTATGGTTTTTTTTGCGATGGAGGTTGTATGGGTTTATGTTGTGAGATGTTGAACCTGGTAGTTCTAGGGCAAATACTATGGTTTAGATTTAGATGCTGGTTTTCAGTAATGAAAATCGGAAGGGGAAACCCTTCTTTGATTAAAAAAGCTACTACCTCCATTCTGGTTTACTAGTCCCCATCGTACTTTGGGTCAAAGTTTGTCCACGAATTTTACTTGTAAAATGTGAATGGAAAACGATATTTTGTTATACCCAAACAAAAAAGGACTAGAGGGAGTGATTTCTCTGACACAGACGCGACCTCTCATAGTGCAGGCATTGAACCGGCGCGCCGGTCAAGAGGGCCGCACTCGCTGCAGGCCCGGCTGAGCACGCCTCCTTGCCGCGTGCAACCAGCTTAAGACTACCCCGCCTGCCTTCATTGAATCCGCGCGTGTGCCGGCAACACGTCCTTTCGCGAGCCGGCAGGCATTTTAGAACACAAAAAATGACTAAAATATACTCCCTCTATTTCTGAATATAGGGTGTATAGTTTTTGGCATGGAAATTAAAGAACACACGTGGAGGGTAAATTTCACAAGTTTTGGGCGAGATTACACCTGACTAATTGACATGAGAAAATAGAGGAGCTTGCCTAATAGAAGGAAATGTAATCAAATACCTAAACAAGTTATCCAAACAAGTGGTGCAACGCAATACACCTTATATTTTGGATGTTTTCTCAAAAATCTATACACCTTATATCAAGGAAAGGAGGGAGTAATTAATTTACGCATGGTCTTGACTTGTTGTGCTCGCACTGGTAGTAGGAACTAGTAGAGGATTTTCTTTATTTATAACTCTCCTCACATTTTATTGGCTTTGAAGTGAATCATGGTTGTGGACATTATGTATGAATGTGCAGATATCTGTGAACATGAGTTTGATGTGGAAGTTGAACTTGGAATGTCGGGCATGCACGTGAACTATACCATGTCCAATGCTTCATCTGTTATTGTTTGGAAAGTAATTGCTGTTATTACATGACCCGAAAAAAAACATTTTGTGCCACATCAGTAGATGCACGGACATCACAACAGGCATGCTGACTGGATAAACATTTGAACCTAGCTATTATGAAGGAAATTTTGTATTGACAACAATTTTAGATAGGAGGAGACACCTAGCCTGCTCTGCCTCTGCTAGCTTATTTCTGGCTTCTTCCATCTCTTGTTTGGCTTGGGTGAAGAGAGCATCTGATTGCTCTTTGCGCTTCTTCGGGAACTCAGCTACATTCTCAAGGGTTGATGCACGCTTTCTTTCAGCCTTTACTAATGCCACAAGGACACGAACAGCTGATGACTGCACCTGGCTTGTGTGTAATGCAGCATCATCTGGGAATTTGCACCTTGTGTCTAATCCAGCATCATTAGGGAACTGGCACCTTGTGTGTAATCTAGCCTCATTTTGGAAACATGATCTCGAGGTTGACCATACTTCCCTCCTCGCAGGAACTGCATCCTGACATGAAGTTACATCTTTTTTAGATCAATACTCAGAGCAACCTAGATCCATTTAGTAGAAGCCAGATAAACAGAACTCGAAGAAGTGAATTCAAAAGGAAAAATAATAAAAACAGACTACAAGGTGAGAACACCCACTTCCTACATCAAGCTAAAAACACTTTCAAAAATAATAAAAAGAGACTACAACGAAAGCATGATGACGATTAAGACTCTTCTTATTACACATTGAACAACACCACGTTTAAAAGAAACAGAAACTACAACATATACACATCAAAGAACACGAGGCTACATGAAAGTAATTGAAAGGGTGTTACTTACCAAAGCTCGTTTTATAGGTTCGGTGCAGCTCCTCTTTAACTTGGCACGCTCCTTGAAGATGTCCCGAATATCCCGTGTTTGGTCTTCATTGCTCCTCTGCATGTTCGCACTCGTGGTTTTAAAATCTCAACATGGCAAGAAAAATATACTACTAGTAATACTCGCGCATCTTGTGGGCAACATTAAAGCACTCGTCTGCCATGTTAGAGCATCTCCAACAGAATCGCAACGCGCGACGCTTTAAAAATCTCAACATGCTATCTCTACTCTCTTCTCTACTGTTATATTTATTTAATATTTAATATTTAATATTTATCTCTACTTCCTTTACTGTCTAGTTTTTTCTCTATACTTTTTTTCTTGCAATATAGGCCATCCGATTTATATCTAAAAGATAGGAAGGAAACAAATGGGAATTTTGCAAAAAGATACCCATATCCCTCTCCGGATTTACAAATAAGGCTTTCCCTCGTTCATCCTTTTCTCCCACAAGATAAACTACTCATACAAATGCATCTTTATGCATGCATTGCATGGGCATCTTGCTAGTTCTAAAAACCTTTCCATCATTTGCCACACTACTGGTTGCAGATGAAAAACCTACCCAAGCACAACGCGATACAGGAGCGACACACAATTACAAGCTGATATTCTGTTGGACAATGGAGGCTATAACCAATTACTTTTACGGGAACAATAGCACCCAGGAAATTTGAAGGGTAGGTATGAACAAAATTGGAACTGCACATGTACTGCTAAGTGATTCAATACACACATTACCAATCGAGGAGGAGAACGATGGTCGCGACGGCCTCTATGAGGCATGGTCGGCAACGGGAGTCAGTTCATTGTCCACGACGGTGGTACTTCTGCGCTTGGCTCAGCTTCCGGGAAGCAGATTCGAGACCGTGGAAGAAGATGCCGGGGAAGAGGCTCCATGTATGACGACGACGGTGGACCGGCTCCAGTGCGGCATATGAGGTCGTCGATGAGGCAGATGCGATGCGGTGGACAAGTGCACCGATGTAAAGGGGAGGAGCACGAAGGCTGCGGTGCTGTGGAGAAGTCTATTTTGCGGTGGGGATAGAAAATGGGGAGTATTCAGGTGTACTACTCTGGGTGCCGGGGTGGGGTTGGCTGGGTAGGGTGAACTTGAAGTTACGAAAACAGCCCCCTACCAAGCGTCATCTGTAGGCCTGTTCTGAAGGCCATGATGGTAACTTCCCACTGCTCGAATCAGGGTCGCGGGATATTTTCCCGCTGACCTCAAAATTTTGTGACACTGGACTCCCCGTGTGGCGTGTTGAGTGATTCGGCTAAGTAACTAGCGAGTAGTAGTAAACTCTGCATATTAGGTTTGACCGAAGTCAAACTTCCTAAAGTTTGAACAAGTTTATAGAAAAATATAAACATTTACCATAACAAATATTTATGATGTGAAAGTACATTCAATAATGAATCTAATGGTATTTATTTGTTATTGTATATGTTAATATTTTTTGTTATAAGCTTTCTGAGAGTTTACAAAACTTGACTTTGACCAATGCTAATACGCGGACTTAAATAAAAACGGAGGGAGTACACATTTGTTTTCTTAGTTTGTAGTGAACTAATCATTTGTTGAAATTGTGAAATAAATATATTAGGCTATCGACTTCGAATGTAATGGTCTATACAATTCAATAGTTACAATCATTGTCGAATCCCGAGATGTATACAAGGTCTATAGTACTTCACAACATGCTCAAACTCACATAATCCCAGTCAAATGAGAATCTAAATGCATTTCATAGTTATTACTTTGTAGGACGCAACAAAAACAACCATAACTCTAGATCAGCCATTATAGAAGCAACATTTTGACATATCCCAATGTGTGAATGAAATGTGCAAAGAGAGCTTTCGAAGATGGAGCAGATAGGGCGGGAAAGATTGTATGTATGTGGACGAGAGAGTAGGAGACAAACCTAACGAGACGGAGAGAGAGAGATAGAGAGAGAAAGAGAGAGGAAGAAGTTAGGTATGTGAGAAAGATGGATACATGTAATATACATGAGATGCGTGTGCATCTGGATTCTGTATACGTGGAAGGAGAAGAGACAACATGTTTGATGAGAGAGCTGGAAAAACATGGACGAGAGGGGAAGGATCTCGTGGGTTGAGGGATTTACAATTTTGTGCGAGGGAGAGAGGGATTGGTAATTTTGTGCAAGAGAGAGAGAGATAGGGTGGGGGGAGGAGTCAGTCAGCCGTCATCACATCACCCAGCTTCCAAATGACCCCGCATTCTCTAGCGCGGTGTGGTCGCCGTCTTCGATCTGCTCGATGCCCTCTTTGAAGATTGAGGTGTTGTGCATGTTGGGGTGCAAAGAAGCAAAAGCGAGAGTGGTCGCCGTATAACCTTGGATGGGGATAAATTGTGTGCTCGGGAGAGTGTGTGTGTGTGTTGTGCCGCGTGTGTCTCTCTGTGTGTGTGTGTGAGTGTGTGTGTGTGTCAGATATTGAGAGAAAACAAACCTAAGGAGAGAAATGGGTATTCACGAAGAGATTGTGCGTGCCTTGAGGTGGGCAGGGGCCGGGTGAGGGTGTCAAAATGTGCGCGTTGATGCATGTGTTGCATGCGACCGTGCGAGGGATAGACGAATCGAGAGAGATGGTTGTTGTGTTACGGATGCTCCTCTCTCTCTCTATCACACACACACACACAAGTAAACTAGAAGACCGTTCTCTCATGTATACACAACGTATCGGCATCTGTCTATGTCTCACTCATGCATGATCATTTGCACATTCACACCTCTCTATGTCTGTATCACACGCACACCGTCTCCACATTGCCCTTCCGCCACAACACACATATGGACACATACACACGTTCTCTCTCAGTCACACACACAAAATCAGTATTAAAAAAAACTAGGGCGCACCTAAAACGTCCAAATCCAAAAGAACACGAACTGGAGCTAAATTTAAATATATGGAAATATTGCAGCATCAAGAACTTTCACAGGAAAAAAAGTTGAGTAATATTCGAGGATTGTTTTCACACACACAAAAAGGTTCGGTGGATGTCCTTCGAGCGCGACACGGTGACGCACCGTTCGATCGACCGCGCGGCCGCGGTTCACGCGCTTGCACAGGATTCCGTATCGTGGCTGTGGTACTAACTAATAAAAGCGCTACCTAAGTCTAATGTTTACATGCACTAGTACGGTTTTATTTTAAGTTTGACCAACCTTATATATAAAACTAAAGTAAGCTCCCACACGCGCACTCATCAATATGCCGCCGCCGTTGCGCATGCCGGCGCTCGCCCGCTCAGGCCAACAATTTCTCGCCCATCACCGCCGTGTCGCCGCCATCCCTGTGCCATGAAGCTGAAGGCTCGCCCGCTCACATCGTCTGTAGTCCCTCCTCGCGATGCCGCCACCTTGCCCAGCACGCGATCAGCTGGTGGAGCCGTGTCTATGCACTTAGCGTACGAAGAGGAGGACGAGCGCATGCTCCAACACGCCGATGAGGAGGAACTAGCGTGTCATTGTTGTCTCCGCCCGCGCAAAGGAGGCGTGCATGGTGGCTGTTGTGGCGGAAGCGGGTCGCGCACGCGTCGAGCCCGCAAACTGGGTGCAGACGCGGAATCTACCTTCGAGACCTTGAATGCCATGTGGATCCTGTAATCTAAAGGAGCAATTTGGGTCAGTCGACTCATGTGAGCCGTTTGATGCAACATGGATGGCTAGAAGGGCTTCTTGCACCTCTTCTATCGTCTTCTTCCTTCGCTCCGTCGAACTTCTTTCAAAAATCGACTGACCCAAATTATACTACTAGTACGAACGTATTAAGTACAGTAGGAACACGAAGATACGAGCAGTAGTACCAATTGCAAGAAGAACAGCAGTAAGACATAGTACTAGTACTACTATATGTACTAAGGAGTTCAAATAACGAGAAAGAACATAAACATAGTTCTGCTGGGGCCTCAGCACAACACACCCTTGAAATTAAACTAAGCAACTAGTCCGCTTGAAACTGCAGTAGAACCAGCATGAGCGACGACACTGCCACCTACTCGGAGTCCGAGTCCATGTCCATTACTTCGTCCTCGTCCCTCTTCCTCTTCCTCTTCGCCGACGCTTCTTTGCTTGAACCGGACACTGGGCTCTGCTTCTTCATCCAACCCTTGTAGATATTTAAATAAAGGTACGCATCCGTTGCTGCGTACAGGATGTGATCTTCATCTAATTTCTTTGACTTCCATGCATGATGAAACTCATGATGAGGTTTCTTCAGTTTAGCGTATGAAGGATCAATCTTGGCTGCTGCCAGGGTCAGCATTGAAGGTTGAGAGGAGGACACCAGGCTTGCCTTCTGGAGATCGAAGGGCTGGCCTACAACGAGACCTATCCGACGTAGGACATCCCTGTCGTTCTTAAAGCCTACAGTAATGAATTTCACTCTTTTGTCCTTGAGGAAGTTCTTAAAATCCTGGCACTCAACGTCGGCATGGCATATGTGGTAGACCAAGCAAACGTTATGTACGCAAACCTGGATCACAGCGGGCTTCTTCCTCTCTTCGTCCTTTAGATCCTTCTCTCGTCCCAAGACCGTGGTGTACTCAACATCTAGCCCAGCGACCCACTCATCCGTTGAATTGTTGAACATGCGTAGGAAGCGAGCAAGCCATGCTTTCACCGTCTCAGATCCACGTGTGTAGATGACGATGAACTGATCGCCGGTGATGGCTCTAACCTGGTACTCAGCGGCGACCATGGAGATTTGGGAGGCCATGGATTTTGGAGGAGGGTTAGGAGAAGTTGAACTGTTGTACCCCACAAAAAAACTAGGAGCGAACTAATGTGAAAGGACATGACGACTGGGAGCGAACTGTTCTAAGGTTGAAGACGGGGACGAGTAGGGCGTGCGAACGGCGTGGGGTTGTTGGCTTGCCCGGTGGATAAACGGCTGCAAGCCCCCAAAGAGTTCTCAAGAACTATGCGGGACCCACTAGATGTCATGTCTACTAGACCCATATCATAGGCCTGGCGGTATAGCTTCTGCCTGTTCGCATGCCATGCCGACGCGTGGATGTAACTTCACTTAATTCCGTCAAACATCGCGCCTCCCACGACCTTCGCCTCCCTCGTGCGGTCACGCCCTTTGAGACTTCGACCGGCTATAAATGAGCAATTTGTTTTGCCTTTTTTAGACAAGCAATTATTTTGCCTACTCCGCATGCATGATACTCCCTCTGGTCCTTTTTAGTCCCGTCAACCGTTTGCAAAGTGTTTGACCAAATTTATACTTCTTTTTGAACACCACCTTATATTAATTAACCAGCCACACCAGTACACTCATTCGATACAATATTCACCACACAGGGCGGTACGTTATTTACAAGAATACCATCTAATCTGTTGTCAAAGCTATACTTAGCGATTAAGTGTGCCACCTTATTGGCTGAACGGCTAATCTTTGACAATTGAAGATTGTTGATCAACTTCGAGATGCTCAATGCTTTCATCTTCAGGTCACGCATAGTAGACCTGTCATAGTCCCCCGATACAAGAGACGCTAACACAAAAGCGCAACCAGTCTCTAAAATTACAGGATTATGAAGAGAAATACCTATGTAGAGACCGGCAATGCAAGACCTAAGCTCCGCTTCCTCCATGCTTTGACAGACATCAATGAAATCCCATGACCAAATTTATACTAAAAATATCAATATCTACAATACTGATTATAATGAGTATAAGAACTACATTTTATAATGAGTGTAAAGATATTGATTTGACATTGTGAATGTTGACACATTTTTCTATAAGTTTGGTGAAAGTAGAGGTACATTGACTTCAGACAAAACTTAAATGCACAATGCAGACTAGTTCCTCCGTCCACGTGCGTGCCATGTCCTATCTTGTCATCACAACAAGGTTAGCTATTAGAGTACCACTACCTCCCTTCTAGTTTAAAGGGCTTGATTCAAAATTTTCATCTACTCTTAGCAAGATAGTAGAGGCGGTGGAATAGTTTTTGAAGTCTGCAAAAGTACTCAACTAGTGATGTCGTTCTTCACAAAAAATGTGTTTACCAATGCATGCATGAACACTAGCTACTCTAACCCCCCTCTCTTCTTTAATTCTTTGCCACATCAGCATGTTTGCTATTCCCGTGTGCATGATACCAGCTAAGATACCACCATTATGGCCAGCCTTAATCATCGCATGCAATAATTTAGTGCACCTTGAAATATGAACATGTGTGGGGCATGTATATTTTTAATGACTTGAGACTATACCTAGCCCGGCATGCAAGATGTCTTATTATGCACCGTTCCCCATACCTGCAGGAAGCCTGTGTGAAAAAATCTGCATGCATGACTCTCCTCCCCCCACGCTCGTCCAATCCGTTGTGACCAGCAATATTTCCACCCCTTCGCTCCCCCGTAATTTACTCCAACAAATATGCCCACATAGCTGTTACTTAACTGCATGTGCATTGGGTCACTGACATATGGGCCCAATAGGGGTCTGGCCCACATGTCAGTGACGCAACTGGACCTGCAGTTAAGTCAGTGCAGCTCAGTCCATATCTTATGTAGGTGTGCCATTGCTCTCTATAAATACTGTGCCTCCCACGACATCGCTATCTCCTCCCCCTCACGTTCACATTCATCGCTATCTCCTCCCCCTCCCTCTCACGTCGACCACCATGGCATCGCCCCTCCCAAGCCCTAGGAGCCCCTCGCTGCACCGCGCGGACGGTCACGCGCCGCCACTAGTCAAGGAGGACGCGTCGGTGTTCCGCTCCTTACCGCTACGCGACGCATCGCCGTTCCGTTCCTCACCGTCACTAGTCGAGGAGGACGCGTCGGTGTTCCGCTCCTCGCCACAACGCGACGCGTCGCTGTTCTGTTCCTCGCCGCCACTAGTCGAGGAGGACACATCGGCGTTCCGCTCCTCGCCGCGACGCGTCATGGTGGACGTGTTGGCGTTCCCAATCTCGCCAGCACGCGCGCCGGAGGACGCGTCGGCTCTCCACTACGAGGAGAACGCCGCGCCGCCCGCCGAGCCCCCCAGCCTTGAGGAGCTTTGGAAAGAAATGGATGTCGCCTTGTGGGAGGCTTTGCCTCCAGCAGAGCACGCCAAAATAGAGGCAGAGAAGAAGGCCGAGGAAGAGAGGCGCACCGTGGAACAAGCTGCCTGGGAGGCCTATGTCGCGTTCGAGAGAGTGAGACAATTGGCTCTTTGGCAGAAGGCTCGTGCGAGGGCCGTGAGGGTGGCGGAGGATGCTCGTGCCGACGCCCTGAGTGCAGTCGGGCCCAAGCGCCTCATCTACGCTTGGCGGTACGTGGACCGGGTGCACGCTTCTAGCAAGGAGGAGTACCTTTTGGCGCCGGATCACCACACCGGTGAGATCGCGCTCGCCTGCCGGCAAGCCGCCAATCAGCACCTCGCGAGTTGCGAGGCTGAGGAAGAGGCGTTGTGTCGGCGCGCTGGGAAACGACTGCGCACCAGGGTGAAGGAAATATGCCCTAGAGGCAATAATAAAGTTATTATTTATTTCCTTATATCATGATAAATGTTTATTATTCATGCTAGAATTGTATTAACCGGAAACATAATACATGTGTGAATACATAGACAAACAGAGTGTCACTAGTATGCCTCTACTTGACTAGCTCGTTGATCAAAGATGGTTATGTTTCCTAACCATAGACATGATTTGTCATTTGATTAACGGGATCACATCATTAGGAGAATGACGTGATTGACTTGACCCATTCCGTTGGCATAGCACTCGATCGTTTAGTTTGTTGCTATTGCTTTCTTCATGACTTATACATGTTCCTATGACTATGAGATTATGCAACTCCCGTTTACCGGAGGAACACTTTGTGTGCCACCAAACGTCACAACGTAACTGGCCGATTATAAAGGTGCTCTACAGGTGTCTCCGAAGGTACTTGTTGGGTTGACGTATTTCGAGATTAGGATTTGTCACTCCGATTGTCGGAGAGGTATCTCTGGGCCCTCTCGGTAATGCACATCACTTAAGCCTTGCAAGCATTGCAACTAATGAGTTAGTTGCAAGATGATGTATTACGGAACGAGTAAAGAGACTTGCCGGTAACGAGATTGAACTAGGTATTGAGATACCGACGATCGATTCTCGGGCAAGTAACATACCGATGACAAAGGGAACAACGTATGTTGTTATGCAGTCTGACCGATAAAGATCTTCGTAGAATATGTGGGAGCCAATATGAGCATCCAGGTTCCGCTATTGGTTATTGACCGGAGACGTGTCTCGGTCATGTCTACATTGTTCTCGAACCCGTATGGTCCGCACGCTTAAGGTTTTGATGACAGTTATATTATGAGTTTATGAGTTTTTATGTACCGAAGGAGTTCGGAGTCCTGGATGAGATCGGGGACATGACGAGGAGTCTCGAAATGGTCGAGACGTAAAGATCGATATATTGGATGACTATATTCGGACATCAGAAAGGTTCAGAGTGATTCGGGTATTTTTCAGAGTACCGAAGAGTTACGGGAATACGTATTGGGCCTTATTGGGCCATACGGGGAAGAAGGAAAAGGGCCTCAAGGGTGGCTGCACCCCTCCCCTTGGTCTGGTCCGAATTGGACTACGGAAGGGGGCGCCCCCTTCCTTCCTTCTCCTTTTCCCTTCCTCTTTTCCTATTCCATATGGGAGGTGGAATCCTACTAGGACTAGGGAGTCCTAGTAGGGCTCCACACTTGGCGCGCCCCCTCCTAGGGCCGACCTCCTCCTCCCTTGCTCCTTTATATACGGGTGCAGGGGGGCACCCCAAAGACACAACAATTGATGATTGATCTCTTAGCCGTGTGCGGTGCCCCCTTCCACCATAATCCTCTCTCCTCTCTCGTTGCTATGCATCACCATGATCTTGTGTGTGCGTAGGAATTTTTTTGAAATTACTACATTCCCCAACAGTGGTATCAGAGCCAGGTTTTATGCGATGATGTTATATGCTCGAGTAGAACACAAGTGAGTTGTGGGCGATATAAGTCATACTGCCTACCAGCATGTCATACTTTTGTTCGGCGGTATTGTTGGATGAAGCGGCCCGGACCGACATTACGCGTACGCTTACGCGAGACTGGTTCTACCGACGTGCTTTGCACACAGGTGGCTGGCGGGTGTCAGTTTCTCCAAATTTAGTTGAACCGAGTGTGGCTACGCCCGGTCCTTGCGAAGGTTAAAACAACACCAACTAGGGCCGGCCTCCAACTAGTAGGACTCCACACTTGGCGCGCCCCCTCCTAGGGCCGGCCTCCTCCTCCCTTGCTCCTTTATATACGGGTGCAGGGGGCACCCCAAAGACACAACAATTGATGCTTGATCTCTTAGCCGCGTGCGGTGCCCCCTTCCATCATAATCCTCGATAATATTGTAGCGGTGCTTAGGCGAAGCCCTCCGACGGTAGAACATCAAGATCGTCACCACGCCGTCGTGCTGACGGAACTCTTCCCCGACATTCTGCTGGATCGGAGTCCGGGGATCGTCATCGAGCTGAACGTGTGCTAGAACTCGGAGGTGTCATAGTTTCGGTGCTTGATCGGTCGGGCCGTGAAGACGTACGACTACATCAACCGTGTTGTGCTAACGCTTCCGCTTTCGGTCTACGAGGGAACGTAGACAACACTCTCCTCTCTCGTTGCTATGCATCACCATGATCTCATGTGTGCGTAGGAAATTTTTTGAAATTACTACATTCCCCAACACAGGGCACTCGTGGCGCGCCACAAGCGCTCCTACGAGCGCTGTGGCTTTTAGGAGAAGTATAATTTTTGTTTCGTAAGGCGATCTCATTAGTTTTGGGACGCAAAAGATAAATCGCGAACGTTCAGGAATTTTTAGCGTCCTTAATTAAGTATGTAAAAGGGAAAGTTTGGAAACCTTGTGTATTCGGACGCATTTTGCAAGTACGTGCATATAGCACAAACTTTACTATATACTATCGCACTACACGTCTCTCTCGATATATACTTGCAGACTGCGCTACTCCCTCCGTCCAGGTCAATAAGTCATCTTTGGTTGTGCACCGTGACCAAGAAGGAGGGAAGACTTATACACCTAGACGGAGGGAGTACTACTATTACTTAGTACGTGCAAATTCATGTTTTAACATTACGATGCGCTTTTTGTAAAAGTAGAAAAATAGCACTAGTCAAGCTTGTGAAACGGTTCAATGCAAAACAAATGCAAAAATGCTCATTTGATTGTTTACTTTTAGCTTCCTTCCCTGTGGTTATTTCGCTGTCGTACTTTGTATGGAGTATCTCACAGGTTGGAAAGGCATGCAAATTCCCAAACCGCTTCCTACACCCTGTATCGAATTTTTTGCCTAACAAGTTGTGCCGTGCAATTGGAATTCCAACTTGAGTACTACTACTAGTAGGAGTACCTGATACGTCTCCGTCGTATCTATAATTTTTGATTGTTCCATGCCAATATTCTACAACTTTCATATACTTTTGGCAACTTTTTATACTATTTTTGGGACTAACATATTGATCCAGTGCCCAGTGTCAGTTCCTGTTTTATTGCATGTTTTTTTGTTTCGCAGAATATCCATATCAAATGGAGTCCAAACGGGATAAAAACTGACGGAGATTTTTTTGGAATATATATGATTTTTGGGAAGAAAAATCCATGTGAAACGGTGCCCGAGGTGGCCACGAGGCAGGAGGGCACACCTGCCCACCCAGGCGCACCCCCTGGCCCTCGTGGGCCACCTTTAAGGCGGTTGGTGCCCTTCTTTCGCCGCAAGAAAGCTAATATCCGGATAGAGATCGTGTCAAAATTTCAGCCCAATCGGACTTACGGATCTCCGGGAATATAAGAAACGGTGAAAGGGAAGAATCTGAGAACGCAGAAACAGAGAGAGACAAAGAGACAAATCCAATCTCGGAGGGGCTCTCGCCCCTCCCACGCCATGGAGATGATGGACCATAGAGTAAACCCTTCTCCCATCTTGGGAGGAGGTCAAGGAAGAAGAAGAAGGAGGGGGGCTCTCTCCCCCTCGCTTCCGGTGGCACCGGAGTGCCACCGGGGCATCATCATCACCGCGATCTACACCAACACCTCCGCCATCTTCACCAACATCTCCATAACCTTCCCCCCTCTATCTACATTGGTCCACTCTCCCGCAACCCGCTGTACCCTCTACTTGAACATGGTGCTTTATGCTTCATATTATTATCCAATGATGTGTTGCCATCCTATGATGTCTGAGTAGATTTTCGTTGTCCTATCGGTGGTTGATGAATTGCTATGATTGATTTAATTTGCTTGTGGTTATGTTGCTGTCCTTTGGTGCCCATCATATGATTGCACGTGTGGATCACACCATAGGCTTAGTTGTATGTTGATAGGACTATGTATTTGAGGGCAAGAGTGACAGAAGCTTCAACCTAGCATAGAAATTGATGCATACGGGATTGAAGGGGGGCCAATATATCTTAATGCTATGGTTGGGTTTTACCTTAATGAACATTAGTAGTTGCGGATGCTTGCTAATAGTTCTAATCATAATTTCATAGAATTCCAAGTCAGGGATGACATGCTAGCAGTGGCCTCTCCCACATAATACTTTGCTATCGGTCTAGGAAAGTAGTCAATTGCTTAGGGGAAATTTCGCAACTCCTACCACCACTTTTCCACACTCGATATATTTACTTTATTGTTTCTTAACCTAAACAGCCCCTACTTTTTATTTACGTACTCTTTATTATCTTGCAAACCTATCCAACAACACCTACAAAGTACTTCTAGTTTCATACTTGTTCTAGGTAAAGCGAACGTCAAGCGTGCGTAGAGTTGTATCGGTGGTCGATAGAACTTGAGGGAATATTTGTTCTACCTTTAGCTCCTCATTGGGTTCAACACTCTTACTTATCGAAAACTGTTGCGATCCCCTATACTTGTGGGTTATCAAGACCAGGGGCCAGTTCTTTTAGGCTTCTAGATTAGTAATCCCATAACTACTACCTCCGTCCTATTTTATTGGTCCCCATTGTAACCTATGTCAAATTTTGATCATAAATTTAACTAATGAAATGTTAGTGCATGTCACATGCACTACTCCATCCGTCTAGGTGAGTAAGTCATCTTAGGCTGTGCACCGTGACCAAGGAGGAGGAGAAAACGAGAAACGTTAATGTTTATTTGCTAATTAATAGTATTGCATGCAATGAACTAACCATTGCATGTCGTGTTTGATATCTCAAGTCATTAAAAGCATGCACACTCTTTATCTCTTATTGGTTGATATGTCAAGAAACAAGAAACGAGCTAGAAGTTAATGCACCGCGCCTAAGTGTTTTGGGATTATTTGGTTTTCGTCAGATGACTTACACACCTAGACGGAGGAATTACAATGGTGAGAAATAAACCAGTTAAATCTTTGGTCAAAATTTAGCACAAATTACAATGGTGAGGAATAAAACAGGACGGAGTAGTAGTTTAGAAGCCCAAATAAATGAGTGAGGCGCCTTATTGTTACTCTCCACTGTGACTAGTCTTGTGGGAAAAGATGGGGAAGCCGCCAAAAGAACTGGCCCTAGGAGTAGTAGCTAGGGATCGAGTGTGCGAGATGAACCGAACAAAGTAAATGCAGAGAGATGAAATGCAAAAAAGACGGAGGGATGTGATGGTTGCTTGTCCATTTATTTAACCAGGCCACTTATTATTGGGAGTGGTTGGGTTTTGTGATATGACGGCTTTACTGCCGCGCCACGAGCGGGGTGAGAGGTGAGACTCCCATGCAGCGCCACCCTCTACACTTGTACTACATCAGTCGTGGTTTATTAGTCCCCCATTGAATTTGACTAAAGATTTAACAGACAAAATGTTAGTGCATGTCAACAAAAACTATATCATTGGATTCGTATTTGAACATAGTTTTGAATGATATAATTTTAGGTGACATGCATCAGCATTTATCGTACTATACATAATGTTAGTTCAATTTTTGGTCGTACTAATCTATAGTAGTAAGGTGCCCGTGCATTGCACCGAAGAGTGAAATGCATTGATTGGGGAGTTGTTTATTTTGACAAAGGATGTGGGGGTCATCTCATGTGTAACGGGTATCGATAGGTTTCTTCGGATATTATTTCATCTCTAGAGCTCACAAACATCCGGGTGAAATAGATAAAAAGGTATCTTTTGCAAACAAAAGCGTTCAACTGTTCAACCTGCATCCCAAACTTGTGAAGAAATAACACTTATTGTGCTTTTCAAGAAATGATCTTTAGGAATTAGTTTTTGAGTATCGATTGTTATACATGTTGGCTACAGATGACATGGCACTTTCTTATAGTCAACAGTTGGCTATACTATTAAGTAATATTAACCATGCCCTTATACACCTAGACGGAGGGATTAAATCAGGATGACTTGCAAGCGGGCAGAGGAGTTGTAAGAAATGGTTCATCGTAAGTCTTTCACCAGTACTGTAGTGAAAATTCATACATGGAAGATTCTAGACTAAACCATAAACGGATACACTTTTATTCATGCGCGATACTCCAATAGAGCAAGATCCTGCATGGAAGTCTCCCCATGCTTAGACAGCGGATTACATTGAGCGAAGACTAATGATCAACATTTAAATTGATAATGCGTATGTCTAGGTGAACCTCCTTGGAGTCCCCGTGCACCGCGTCGGCGGGTAAAGGATGCCATGGGTTTTGCAAGTCCACATTGGCGGGATAGTCCCAGCTCCCTAGAGTCCAAGTCCGTTCGATGAGGCCGGTGTCGCCGCCCACGCGACCCGAAGGGGTAGTAACACTGACCACGCACCCGTACATCGGCCTCGTGTCAGTGTCAGCGTTAGTGGCGTCGCCCCTGACGCACATTACAGAGATAGGGCGGCGGCCTGCGCGGGCCTCGCCAGTGCCCACGATCAAGAGGAAGACGCTGTCGTCCTCCTCCGAGACTAGCAGGCGGCGGTGATCCTCCAGCGACTCCAGCATGGTGAACGGGTAGCACGTCTCGTACTTGATGTTCTCCGCCAAGGGCCAGCAGTGAACGCTGCACGCATCCGTGAGGTGATGCACCATGTCCGCCGGCGGGCCACAAAATGGCATCGGGCACTCATAGCAGTGGACGAAGGGCTCCTTGGAGGCATCGACCAGGTCATCCATGAAACGGGAGTGGCTGTAGGGGACGTTGCGCTAGTTGAATATATGAGCAGCTTACTACGAGATTTAATTCGAATAAGCACAAAATAAATCATGAATTCTACCATGATTTCGAACAGGAAGGACAGAAACACATACGGTGCAACGGGAGCAGCACCGTTGGTGTTGAGGTTGTCACCCATGTCCAAACACCACGTAGACACGATCTTTGAGCATGGTTCGTAGTAGTTCCATGCTCGGGCATTGAAGTTTGTAACTATTTTAGATTAGAATATACTACTCCTCTGGTGCTAGTATTAGAGCAGAGTCCTACTCTACTACTCTACTCAAGCAAGTTAGGGCATAGCACTGTAGGGAGTACCAGTACTATGATCACTCAAGGAAGTTGCCTGGCATCGACATGACCCTACACTGCTGGTATGTGTCTCGTAAGTCAAGCGGCGTGTTGTAGTCATCATCACCTGTCCACTTCCCGCAACACATATTCGCTTCTCCATCTTTGTCCGCACATAATCTCGTCCAATATTCCATCCCCGCTAAAGCGCCTCCCCCCCTCCTCTGAAACCCAAGCACTAACAATGGCAGAACCGAGCAGCGTCCGCCAAAAGAGTGGTTGGAATTCGCTCCCTACAGAGGTAATGAAGCTCATTATTTCGCGTGTGGACAATCTCAGTACCATGCCGCTCGACGCGTGCTCGTCGGGGTTGTACCGTTTACTCAAAGCCCTCAGGTCGGAGCTTTTTAAGCTAGCTCCTTGCTTGCTGATGCCGCCTGATCTTCAGAAACGGCGTGTCACGCAGCATAACGGTCGTAGGGTGGCGAGCACCAACCCCCTTGACTGCGATCCGATCCCCGTCAACCTCAACTACATTAACGGTATGTACTAGGTCGGCATGAACACGTCTTGGATGGTGCTCGTCGATGGTCGAGGCAGCTGGATGCTCATGGAGGTCTACACCCGGCGATTAATCCCCCTTCCTTCGATTAACACTGCACTGCTTTGGCACCGCGGCCCAGAATACTCGGAATCTTACAATAGCCAACAAGATACCAAGTTTGATTTTCTCAAGGTTGTAATCTGCCAAGTGCCCACAAGATCTGTGAATTATAAAGACTTCAAGCTAATTATGTTCTTCAACCGCAGTCTCGCCTATCTGACAGGTCATTGTGGTAAGTGGATAAATCTGCACATCCATCGCAGGATCATATATCCTCCATGGTTCTCTGATGCCATTGAACACAAGGGCTTCATTTACGCTGTCGACTCCTACTATGGCTGGACGTATTGCTGGCCTACTCCAGTCATCGCTACAAACGGCTGTTACAGCAGTATGTTACTTTCCTATGATATCATGATGGCTTTCTTATATTACTGTCAACATTTGCTAAAAAAATATTCATGCTCATAACATGCTGTTCTTAAGATTGACTAAATCAAGAGCCCTTTTTTATTTGACTCCAACTTGATATGATGTTGTAGGCCGCCTGGTGTCCCTACCCTTCCTAATCCCAGAACCTTTCAAAGAAAAGTGGCATGGCAGTTGCAGGTGGTTCCTGGCTCGATTAGACGACGGCGAAAGATTGATGATCGTTCGCACGTACCGGACATGTTGTTTCGCGGAATACAATCACAGTCACTGCAAGGTCTTTGAGCAGCTGGGCCTTCAGGAATTTTTGACTGGAGGCTGGTAAATTGCCTTGGTACACACTCTCTGTTTGTTGGACTAAATTATCCAATTAACCAGGAGATAACCGACGGCAAGGATCATGATGGCAGCGCGGTTTCGTTCATCCGGCAAAACTGTGTGTACACAGCGTACCATGCATCTCTGCATGCACCATACCTTGATATGTGCCGCCATGCTCTGCAGCCCAAAGTAGGAGAGAGGGTTGCAAGTATCAGACTTCGACCTGCTGGCTGGAGTTTCCCCCGTCAGGCACCCATCTCGTTCAAGCCGTCAGCCAATCTCCATAGCTTAACAAATAGTAACGTCTAACTGAGCCAATTAGTTAGATGCGTACACTTGGTGTAGTAGGATCTTTATTTATTTTGATGCATATACTAGTTCTTTTTTGGTAGCCCTTTTGTAATGATGGCTGATGTTTGGTTTGGAAGAGAGAGCTGCGTCGTCACTCTTCTGGCCTGCTTACTGCTTCTGTTGCACCCCCAGCCCTGGTTGCTGCTGCTGCTGTTTTCAATGTACAATCAGTAGTATATTTCATCTGTTGGTTGAATAAATGTGTTGTTAGAATGACAAACACAATGTTTTGGAAGTCGTTGCACGGTTCGATCCATTAGTGCCTCGTACCATACATAGCGCATATTATTTTTTCGTACGGAACACATTTTCCACTTGTTGATAACATGCAGCCCACTGATGAAGGCCAATAGAGAAGCCCATAATTAACTGGAAGGGAGGATCTCACATGAATCCGGCCCAGGTACATGCTCATGGTCTCCTAAACATAAATAAATAAATCTAAATGATCATGCACCAGTTCTTTGGGAAAATAGGTAGCCCAGTATTTCTTTTTGAAGAATACCCAAGCTAGGCGTATTTTTTTTCTCCGAATTACTAGGCTGCAAATCATTCAAGACGAGGGGGGATGCATTCTGGCCTGGCTTAAGAGTATGGTCAATGTCTATTAAAAGTAATATCAAAAGGGTTGAAAATTCCAAAAAAATATAGCAAATGGGATATAAGTTTCTTTTTTGTTTTTGTTCCTCACTGATATCTTATACGTATTTCATTGGATTTAACATGACATAGTACTAATTTATTTTTAAATTTGTTTTAGTATGGCTATTAATTTTTGGATTAAGAATATTTTGTTCCCCAGCAAAAATTTGCGAATTTTCAAAATTTCCCACATATTTAGTTAATTTTTTGACCCTCGTACTGACCAGAAAATGGCCAGCAATTCTAAAAATGGAAAACGGGTTACAATAAATTCCATATGAATTAGAAAATGAGTAAAAATTATAAAAATAATAGCAAATGGGCTGAACATGCCACAAATTTCGAGGCTGACTTGTTTACGCAAGGCTTTGTTAGTGAACACACGATTCTAGCAGCAGTGACTGTTGGATGTCCATCCAACGGCCGACGTGCTTCTTTAATCTCTGATCTTCCTGCTCCAGCCGCCTAAACTAGCGCCGATGGGACTACCTGCTCCCTCCTCTTGTGGCCCGCTGTGATGCCGTGCAGGCTTCCCCGACCCACCCTACTCCCTCCGCTGGCCTGGCCGCACGCAATCAACTGCCTCCTTATTACGCGAAAAAAATGATTCCTCCCACTGACATCTGGGCGTGATACGTCCATTTTGCATCATGCTTTTATATCGATATTTATTGCATTATGGGCTGTTATTTCACATTATGTCACAATACTTATGGCTATTCTCTCTTATTTTATAAGGTTTACATAAGGAGGGAGAATGCCGGCAACTGGAATTCTGGGCTGGAAAAGGACCAAAGATTAGAGACCTATTCTGCACAACTCCAAAAGTCCTGAAACTCCACGGAATACCTTATAATAAATAATGAAAAATCCTCGCCAAAGATGAAGACCAGGGGCCCACACCCTGTCCACGAGGGTGGGGGCTGATGACCCACAAGTATAGGTGATCTATCGTAGTCCTTTCGATAAGTAAGAGTGTCGAACCCAACGAGGAGCAGAAGGAAATGATAAGCGGTTTTCAGCAAGGTATTCTCTGCAAGTACTGAAATAAGTGGTAACAAATAGCTTTGTGATAGGATAATTTTAACGGGCAACAAGTAACAAAAGTAAATAAAGTGCCGCAAGGTGGCCCAATCCTTTTGTAGCAAAGGACAAGCCGGAACAAACTCTTATAATAGGAAAAGTGCTCCCGAGGACACATGGGAATATCGTCAAGCTAGTTTTCATCACGTTCATATGATTCGAGTTCGATACTTTGATAATTTGATATGTGGGTGGACCGGTGCTTGGGTGTTGTTCTTACTTGAACAAGCATCCCACTTATGATTAACCTCTATTGCAAGCATCCGCAACTACAAAAAAAGTATTAAGGTAAACCTAACCATAGCATGAAACATATGGATCCAAATCGGCCCCTTACAAAGCAACGCATAAGCTAGGGTTTAAGCTTCTGTCACTCTAGCAACCCATCATCTACTTATTACTTCCCAATGCCTTCCTCTAGGCCCAAATAATGGTGAAGTGTTATGTAGTCGACGTTCACATAACACCACTAGAGGCTAGACAACATACATCTTATCAATATATCAAACGAATACCAAATTCACATGACTACTCATAGCAAGACTTCTCCCTTGTCCTCAGGAATGAACGTAATTACTCACAAAGCATATTCATGTTCATAATCAGAGGGGTAATAATATGCATATAGGATCTGAACATATGATCTTCCACCAATTAAACCAACTAGCATCAACTACAAGGAGTAATCAACACTACTAGCAACCTACTAGCACCAATCCCAGACTTTGAGACAAGAATTGGATACAAGAGATGAACTAGGGTTTGGAGATGAGATGGTGCTAGTGAAGATGTTGATGGAGATTTCCCTCTCCTGATAAGAGGAGCGTTGGTGATGACGATGGTGATGATTTCCCCCTCCCTGAGGGAAGTATCCCCGGCAGAACAGCTCTGCCCGGAGCTCTAGATTGGATCCGCCAAGGTTCCGCCTCGTGGCGGCGGCTCTTCGTCCCGAAAATTCCTTCCTATTTTTTTCTATCGAAAGACTTCATATAGGAGAAGATGGGCGTCGGAGAGCCACCAGGGGGCCCACGAGGTAGGGGCATGGGCGCCCTAGGGGGGGCCCCCACCCTCGTGAGCAGGGTGTGGGCCCCCTGGCCTTCATCTTGGCGAGGATTTTTCTTTATTTTTTTTAAGACGTTCCGTGGAGTTTCAGGACTTTTGGAGTTGCGTCAGAATAAGTCTCTAATATTTGCTCCTTTTCCAGCCTAGAATTCTAGCTGCAGGCATTCTCCCTCCTTATGTAAACCTTGTAAAATAAGAGGGAATAGCCATAAGTATTGTGATATAAAGTGAAATAACAGTCCATAATGCGATAAATATCGATATAAAAGCATGATGCAAAATGGACGTATCAACTCCCCCAAGCTTAGACCTCGCTTGTCCTCAAGCGAAAAGCCGAGAACAATAAATATGTCCTCATGTTTAGAGGTAGAGGCGTCGATAAAAATAAAATACGGACATGAAGGCATCATGATTATTCTCATAACAGCAACATATATAGATTTTGTCATATGATTACTTATGTTCAAGTGATGATCTATTCACAATGCAAAAGTATAAATCATAAATCTTATTGGGCTCCGACAAACTATAATCTCAGTCATTGAAGCAATTGCAATTTATCATAACATCGAAAAGAGTCTATGTCAGAGCTAAAAAGCAAGTCCACATACTCAACTATCATTTAGTCCTCCATAATTGCTAACACTCACATGATACTTATGGTTACGGAGTTTTAATCGGACACAAAGAAAGATAGGGGCTTATAATTTTGCCCCACAACCTTTTACCTCAAGGGTAATGTCAACAATAATGGTTCATGCTCCCCTACATCCAATTAGATATATATATCATGTTCTTTCCAACATGCTGAGCTTGCCAAAGGATAAAATGAAAAAGAAAAGGTGAAGATCACCATGAATCTTGCATAAGGTAGAAGATAATAATAAAAGATAGGCCCTTCGCAGAGGGAAGCAGAGGCTGCCATGCGCTTTTATGGCTGGATATATAAAATCTCAATGCGAAAGAACGGCACTTTATATTGCCCATTTTGATATGAACCTTTATTATGCAGTCCGTCGCTTTTATTACTTCCACATCACAAGATCGTATAAAGCTTATTTCTCCCACACCAATCAATCATACATATTTAGAGCAATTTTTATTGCTTTTCACCGATGAAAATTTACTTGAAGGATCTTACTCAATCCATAGGTAGATATGGTGGACTGTCATGGCAAAACTGGCTTAGGGATGTTGGAAGCACAAGTAGTATTTCTACTTAGTGCTGAGTATTTGGCTAGCATGAGGGGGAAAGGCAAGCTCAACAAGTTAGAGGATCCATGACAACATACTTTATCTCAGATATAAGAAAGACATAACTCATTACGTTGTCTTCCTTGTCCAACATCAACTCTTTAGCATGTCATATTTTAATGAGTGCTCCCAATCATAAAAGATGTCAATGATAATATATCTATATGTGAAAACCTCTCTTTCCTTATTACTTCCTATTAATTGCAACAATGACCAAAGCTATGTCTGCCAACTCCCAACAACTTTTAATCATCATACTCTTTCTATATGAAGTCATTACTATCAATAAGATCAATATGAACTTTTTGTTTCTTTTTATTCTTTTTCTCTTTTCTTTTATTCACCCAAGATCATGGCAAAATAATCTAGCCCGTGACTCAACACTAATCTTTATTATATATAGCTCACATACTCGATTACATAGAGAGATCATAAAGCAAACTTAAAACTAGATCATGCCATAAACTTTATTCTACTAGATCAAGATACTACTAATAGGATCGAACTAAGAAAAATGGTAAAGATAGGAGTTGTGATTGTGATACGATACCGGGGAACCTCCCCCAAGCTTGGCAGTTGCCAAGGGGAGTGCCCATACCCATGTGATTATATCTCCTTTGTCGGTGAACAAGGTGGTGGTGATGTTGGCTTAGTTGATGGCTTAGGCTTCTCCCTTAATTTGCGCTTGAGGACGGCATTTTGATCCCTCAGATCATCAATCTCCCACTCCAGGGTTAATATCTTTTTACATAGGTCCTGCTTATTTTCCTGCAAGAGACGAAAAGGGATAAACTCAAACTTGGGTTTCTTTGCCCTATCAGGGAGACTTGACTTTTTGAACTCCACGTGCATGTCCCCAAGTTGAGGTAATGGTGCTTCATCTTCATCTGAGCTCGTCTCCTCCTTCCCCTTGGGTTCATAGTCCTCTTCTTCCTCCGTGGTCCATCCATCGTGTTCCACGTCTCCATAGACCTTTGGATTTGCTAAGTAATCATCCACATAGCTTTCTCCTTCCGAATCCCGGGAAGACATGTTGATTTAATCTGCAACGGTTACAGCTCGAAACGAAAACAGAGGATAATTGCGTGATACGGGAGTCAAAACCTTCGGGAGAATATATAGTGAATTTTTACCGACCAAAATATGTAACGTGCAAGAAAACGGAGTCTGGAAGGCACAAGAGGAGCTCACGAGGTAGGGGGCGCGCCCAGGGGGTAGGGCGCGCCCACCACCCTCGTGGGGCCCTCGTGTCCTTCCCGGACTACTACTTATTTTTCTATTTTTCTAAATATTCCAAAACGAAGAAATATTTCCTTAAAAATTGTTTTGGAGTCGGTTTACTTACCGTACCACATACATATTCCTTTTCGGAGTCTGAAACGTTCCGAAAAGTGTCCCTTATGTATTCCTCCGGGGTTACGGTTTCAATAATATTGGTTTCAACATTTATGGGATTACCTGAGATATAATGTTTGATTCTTTGACCGTTTACCACTTTCGGATTCATGCCCTCGAAGTTGTTGATCTTTATGGCACCGAAACGATAGACCTCTTCGATAACATAGGGGCCTTCCCATTTAGAGAGAAGTTTTCCTGCAAAAAATCTTAAACGAGAGTTGTATAGCAATACATAATCACCTACATTAAACTCACGCTTTTGTATCCTTTTGTCATGCCATCTTTTAACTTTTTCTTTAAACAACTTGGCATTTTCATAAGCTTGGGTTCTCCATTCATCAAGTGAGCTAATATCAAATAACCTCTTCTCACCGGCAAGTTTAAAATCATAGTTGAGCTCTTTAATAGCCCAATATGCCTTATGTTCTAGTTTGAGAGGTAAGTGACATGCTTTTCCATAAACCATTTTATACGGAGACATACCCATAGGATTTTTATATGCAGTTCTATAAGCCCATAATGCATCATCAAGTTTCTTAGACCAATTCTTTCTAGACCTATTAACAGTCTTTTGCAAAATTAATTTGAGCTCTCTATTGCTCAACTCTACTTGACCACTAGACTGGGGTGATAAGGAGATGCAATTCTATGATTAACATCATATTTAGCAAGCATTTACGGAAAGCACCGTGAATAAAGTGTGAACCACCATCAGTCATTAAATATCTAGGGACTCCAAACCTCGGAAAAATAACCTCCTTGAGCATTTTAATAGAAGTGTTATGACCAGCACTACTGGTTGGAATAGCTTCTACCCACTTAGTAACATAATCAACAGCAACTAAAATATGTGTGTATCCATTAGAGGCAGGAAAAGGTCCCATATAATCGAAGCCCCAAACATCAAACGGTTCAATAACAAGAGAATAATTCATGGGCATTTCTTGACGTCTACTAATATTACCAATTCTTTGACATTCATCACAAGACAAGACAAACTTACGGGCATCCTTGAAGAGAGTAGGCCAATAAAAACCAGATTGCAATACCTTATGTGCAGTTCTATCTCCAGCGTGGTGTCCTCCCACTACTAGGGAAAACCTTATACACAGAAATTTAGCAACAGCACGGGTTAAAAAAGGGCGCTAGTGCTAGATAGCAGTAGCGGTTCAGAATAAACCGCACTTCAGATACGATCCTAGCAGTAGCGCGTGTGCCCGTAAAAGCGCTACTACTAATATTCCCATTGCTGGAACGATGGGCTACGCATAGCAGTAGCGGCCTTGCAGGAAGCGCGCTGCCGCTAGGGCGTGAGTAGCAGCGCGTTTCCCTGTAATAGCGCTACTGCTAATGGAAATAAAATAAAATGAAAAACAAATAGAAAAGTAAATGAAAATGAAAGAAACAAAAAAAGGAGAAAAAAAATGTAAAGCAAAATAAATGAAAAAGTGAAAAAACAGAGAAAGGCTTAGCTGTAGCATGTGTTAGTAAGAGGCGTTGTAGCTAACGCAGTTGCAACGCGTTTCCAAGACCCCCGCTATAGAAACAGAAAAGGAAATAAAAAAGAGAGAAAGTTACACATGTATAGCAGTAGCGCGTTTTGGAAAAAGCGCTATAGCTACCTTAGCTATAGCGCGTTCTGTGAAACGCGCTACCGCTAGTTTTGACTTAATCAAAAAACCGTTTCCCCCTCGGCCACCACTTGCCCCCCAAATCTCTTGCCCCACCCCGCCGCCGTCTCCTCGATTCACCGTCGCCCCACTTCGCCGCTGTCTCCTGCCGACGTCAACGCCCCCGGAGCCACCAGAGCCGTGCGCCGTCGACGCCACCGGAGCCGCCCCCAACGCCATGGAGCCGCGCGGCCTCATCAACGCCACCGGAGCCGCCGTCGATGCCACCGGATCCTCCCTCGCCACAACTGTCTCCCTCTCCATCACCGGAGACGCCCCTGCCTCCCTCGCCACCACCGGAGCCATCCTCTGTAAGCCCCCACCCCTCCTCTCTCTCTCATGCATAGGTTAGCTAGTTTAATTATGTTAATTATCTAGGTTAGGGCAAAAATTTAGTTAGGGCTTTGATAGAGAAGTAGTTAGGTTCACTAGTTTAATTATTTTAATTACCTAGGTTAGTGAAAAAATTTAGTTAGGGCTTTGACAGAGAACTAGTCAGGTTAACAAGTTTAATTAGGTTAATTATCTAGGTTATTTAGGCAAGTTTTATTTTAAAGATGATCCCTTCCTAGAATTTTATTGTTGATTATATCTTTTCATTGAAGTGGTCAT
Organism: Triticum urartu; assembly: GCF_003073215.2. Taxonomy (NCBI): domain Eukaryota; kingdom Viridiplantae; phylum Streptophyta; class Magnoliopsida; order Poales; family Poaceae; genus Triticum; species Triticum urartu. The sequence goes on along the minus strand of NC_053024.1, from coordinate 104,589,173 downwards.
GTTGTTTATGCCCAAGTGGCTTTGTTGTTTGAATGAAGTTGAGTGGCCTATATATGTTTTGCCGGAATGTTGATTCATTTCCGTTCTGGCAAATTTCAGGTTCTCGATTTGTCCACTTTTTAGCAAAGGTCATGCCGAAATTTTCCGTGAATTTCGGCATGACTTGTGCTACAAACTAGGACATATCGAGTGCCCGGGATTTGCCGCACCAGGAAGGAGTCAACGTTCCTACAAAACATAGGCCTTTTGTATGTCATTATTCATTTTATTAGGTCTAGAATTAATTTACCAGATTTAATCATAGGAAACATGGCTAGCAATGATGAAGGACAGGGTTCTGGTGATTGCGACGACGTCTACTGGGCGGCAGACGAATCTTTTAGCCTTGCCGACGATCGACCGGTGGCATCGGGGACTGAGACCGACACGCAGACCGGTGCTGAGACTGAGACCGGCGCTGAGTCTCAGACCGGCATCGAGACCGGCGCTGAGACTGAGACCGGTGCTGAGACTGAGACGGGCGCTGAGACTCAGACCGGCATCGAGACCGGTGCTGAGACTGAGACCGGCGCTGCCTCGGGGAGCGGGGCCGGTGTAGAACAGAAAGCAAAGAGGCAACGGCTTCCTAACAAACTCAAGACTACTAGACTAGTGGTCACGGAGGTGGACGACAGCAATTTTGAGCCAAAGGCGCCCGAGGAAGCGCGTCGATGCTACGGCAATCAAATAGGCTGCATCGTACGAACAACCGCCACCATGAACGATGAGAAACTACCGAAGGTAGAAAATATGAGGAGCTCCCTCCTAAAGAAATTTCACTAGATATTCTTGTTCCCAGGCCGGAATGAGAAGGATTATGAAGATCCATATGAGGACCCGGCAATGAAGAAGATAAACAAACACGCCATGACCAAGTTTAGCAACGCGTTGGCCGCCTAGAAAAATCGAGTGAAAGCAAAGATCATCGACAAGAAGGAACCCTACTCTGAGATTGTAAAGGATAATCCGACAATCTCGGAAGAGCAGTTTCAAATATTCAAGGAGGCTTGCGAGGCCGAAGCTGCCAAAAAAAGTCTCAGTACATGAAGGGGCTTCAAGAGAGGAACATTGGGAGCCACCACCTCGGAAGCCGTGGTTACGGCGGAAAGAGGTCCAAATGGGCCAAGGAGGACGCGGAAGCCCCGAGTCTTGGCATCCCAGACCCCTTGGCAGATTTCACCGTCCCATAGGAGCGTGACGTCCTCAGGGCCCGGCATCGTTGGGACCCAGTGAACAAGGTTTATGAGACAACACCGGTCATTACAGAGTTCATGAGACTGCTGGTAATTTTAGTTTCTGATCAATTCGACTGCACACGTTAGTCATATTTGTAAACGATCCTTGTGCCTTTTGCAGAGAGAGCAGCACCGGATTGCGGCCGAAAGCGACTCGCCGTCTGAGGCATTGGCGAGGCCCAAGTTGAACACTCCATTCAACTGGGCGTTGAACATATTGAAATGACAACCGGTGGATACTCGACCATCGTATGGATGTGTGCACGGTGTCGGAGACAGCGCCACATGGAAGAAGTACTACCGTGAGACCGCGGAGGAGAGAAAGGAAAGACGGAGGTTAATTGAAGAAAACATCGACAAGAAGGTTGAGATTGCGGTTGAGAAGAAATCATCTCAAACAGTCGCAACAGCGGTAGCTGCCGCAAAACAGGTGGTTGCAGATTTTTCTACTTCCTTGGTGACGGGCGTTATCACTTGGACAAGGCAAAATCCAGAAAAAAAAATGCAGAGGACTTTCCCCTTACCGACTTCTTGGGAAGCAGCTCGACTAGCGGTGCACCAGCACCTGCTCCCACACCGGCTCCCACACCGGACGTGCTCGGTGGTGCTTCATCTTTGGCTGAGCTCGACGCCCTCACGGTATCTGTCACACCGGCCCCCTTCAATATAAATGTATAATCTCCCGTTTTCGTTGCCTTTCGGATGCCTCATGTCGCAGACTTTTCTTTGCAGGCCGACGAAACCCCATGCACCATATTGTACACCATCGGCGACCAGAAGGTGGACGTGGGGAAGGCGGCGATAATGAAGCCGAAGGAACCATTGTTCCACAGTCGGCCGATCCCCCCGAACGTCTTCAAGGTTTCCGTGGCCAGTGTCAAACCGGGCCACGAGAATTTGCCTCCTCCAATACTAGCGGGGGATGACGACGAGACACCGCGGCGGCTTGGTGATTGTTGCAATGGGTGGGTGCTGTTGTGGCCACAGAGTCTGCTTCGTCTGGAGGCGGCTGGGAGCACACCCACGAGCACGCAGCCTCAGCAAGGTATGAACATCAACACCCCACCTACCCAATTAGCGTCGGGTGTCGGGTTGGGTGATAGCGGACGGGGTAACGAGGAGGCTCCATTAGTCGCTTATGACGTCGCCATGGATGAGGATGAGGACGATGATGGCGCTGAACAGTATGTCTATACTGGCGCCTCCTCAGGGTTTGAGTGGCATGAGTCGGTGCCTGAATTGCCGTGTCAACGTATTATGGACGACCTTCCGATAGTAAAGAAGTCTAGGAAGAGAGCGAGGAAAGGCAAAAAAAATCTGATTCTATGATCCAGCTGCCTCAGCAGCCTCGGCTTCAGGACCGTATAGATATCCCCGATGCAGATAAATGGCATATCCTCGGTCAACCAATCCTACCTGCAACAGCGCTACGGGCCAGATTCGGCGATCTAAGGAGACTTCATGACGATGTGTTGCGGGTAGAGAAAGGCCTCATCGCCTCGAAAGATCCAGGATACCCACTCTACGTGGTTAACGTTCCGTGGCAAATGTCATACGTCGACAGCTTCCCCGCAAATAAGTTCTTCCTCCGATTCGATTACATATTCGACATGTTTCGCGTGAAGAAGCTGGATTTTACGTTTGTCCGCCTTTATGCCTTGCACATGAACTACATCATCGGGGTTGAGCAGATATCTAATATCTGTGTCGCTAACCCGTACTACATGCACGAGGGCTTCTTGGGAGTCTGTGCAAAGCACCGTGAATACGCGAGGGATTACATCGTCACTTTCATGCTCGCCAATAAGGACAAGGAGGCGATTCTCGTGCCTTATCATCCCGTGTAAGTCATCCGTGCTGCTATCCTTCCTTCGATTTCAATCATTGATTTGCACGGTGGAGGCTAATTAATTTGAGGTGTACTCATTTTGCGCAACGGCGGGCGCGCCGTCCTCATCATCCTCTACCCCCGATTCTCCCACGCTCTTTACTTGGACTCGTCGAAGAACATTCACAAAAAGGATTACACCCACATCAAGGATGTTCTCGACAGTGCTATGTTTTACTACCAAGTAAGGGGTGGAGAGGTCAGGGACAAGAAGACAAGGGGCGGCAGGGCCGCCTTCGGCCATAAGACCGACTTCTGCTGCATCCAGCAACCGAACGATTCTCTTAATTATGGATTCTATGTCCGACACCACATGCTGGAGTATAGACGGGATCACCAGAACCTTCGCATGTCACCTAGATCCGGCGATGCCCATATTCTGCAATGGGCAAAGGACATAGGAGATATCGAGGATCATCGACTTCGAGCTGAGTTCTATAACATCCAACGCGAACTTGTCCAAATCATCATGAAGGAGGTCGTCGGAAAAACAGGGATGTTCTACGGAGAAGGACAAATGTCGCGGGAAGACGTCCGAACATGGATAGCCTCTCAGCGTCTCGACATGAAGCCTTTCACTAAGCTCAAGGACTATCTCCCTGACTTGGATGGATGGAACGACATGTTGGAGTGATTGTCGATATATGACAATGTGTCCGTTTAGTCCATACTTTCTATATGACAAAACTTTGAGTTATGCACGGTGAAACTTTATTTGTGATGTAATTAAACCATCCACCTCCTCGACTAGCGAAAATCACTCTAGTTAGGGCATTTTGGGGTACGATGAACTTTGTTATTTATGCTTATGATATGTTGTTTCTATTTTTGTCAAGTCTGTCTCTTTTTGTTGCTCAACTATATATGTTGCATATCATCGACTCATGTGACGATGCAGGTGCATAGATCATAGATGGCGAAGAAGTGCTACGCCAGGAGTATATATACGACAAGTGGCCGGAGTGTCAGACCGAGGTGTACCGGTTTCCGGTTTACGAGCGACAGGCAGTAGTTAGTTTAGGTTCACGCTAATGCGAGAGAGGGATACGAACTCATGTACTCAAAGTGATAGCTCTTCTCACGTATATCATTGTTTAGATGGATGGCGATGTATTTGCATGTAATCGAGATTTGTATCGCTATTTTCGAGATGATGACGAGAGACCACTTTGTGCTGGATGATGATTATGATGAGACTATTTGTATGTATATGCTATGATTACATCTGTGGTCTCGCAGGTATTTGTATGTGTATCATGATGGCATTTGTATGTGCTAAAGATTCTTCTATAAAGCCCGTTCAAATACAAAACAAATATGCCGAAAAAACAAAAAACTACTAAAATTAGCAGTAGCGAGTGGAGAAAAGTTAGCAGCAGCGCGCACGGAAGAAGCGTGCTATAGCTATTAGCAGTAGCGAGCTTCCACTAAGCACGCTGTTGCTACACTTGTGTAGCAGTAGCGCTGGTGAGCACGCGCTACTGCTATGTGTTAGCTGTAGCGCCTTATTAGTAGCGCCGGTCTGCGCGCTACTGATACACCTAAAACCCGCGCTGCTGCTAGCCTTTTCCCTAGCAGTGTCCATAAGACTCGGAATGACACTTGCGTAGGATCTGTTCCTGTTGATGCTCAGGTACACAACGTCTAATGACACCATCTACTCCTTCTTTATAAAGATGTGGATCATCCCAAAAGTAATGTCTCAAATCATAGAAGAACTTTTTCTTTTGTTGGTATGTGAAGCTAGGTGGTATAAACTTAGCAACAATATAATTAGCATCATCAGCATACCATGGAGTACTACGAGAAGTACTTATAACATTTAATTGTTCATCAGGAAAGTTATCATTGATAGGTAGTGGGTCATCAAGAATATTTTCTAACCTAGACAAGTTGTCTGCAATGGGGTTCTCAGCTCCCTTTCTATCAACAATATGCAAATCAAATTCTTGTAGCAAGAGAACCCCTCTAATAAGTCTAGGCTTAGCATCTTTCTTTTCCATAAGATATTTAATATCAGCATGATCAGTTTGAATAGTTACTTTAGAATCAACAATATAAGATCTGAACTTATCACAAGCAAATACAACTGCTAAAAGCTCTTTTTCAGCAGTAGCATAGTTTCTTTGAGCATTGTCTAGAGTCTTACTAGCATAATGAATAACATTTAATTTCTTATCAACTCTTTGCCCTAGAACAGCACCTACAGCATAACCACTAGCATCACACATAATTTCAAAGGGTAGGTTCCAATCAGGTGGCTGAACAATAGGTGTAGTGACTAATGCTTTCTTAAGTATTTCAAAGGCTTCTACACAATCATCATCAAAGACAAATGGTATATCTTTTTGCAATAAATTGGTCAGAGGCCGAGAAATTTTTGAGAAGTCCTTAATGAACCTCCTGTAAAATCCAGGGTGACCAAGGAAACTTCTTATACCTTTGATGTCCTTGGGACATGTCATCTTTTTAATAGCATCAACCATGGCTTTATAAACTTCAATACCTCTTTTTGAAACTTTGTGCCCCAAGACAATACCTTCATTAACCATAAAGTGGCACTTCTCCCAATTCAAGACAAGATTAGTTTCTTCACATCTCTGCAAAACTCGATCAAGATTGCTCAAGCAATCATCAAAAGAGGAACCATAGACGGAAAAGTCGTCCATGAAAACCTCACAAATCTTTTCACAAAAGTCAGAGAATATAGCCATCATGCATCTTTGAAAGGTAGTAGGTGCATTACATAAACCAAAAGGCATACGTCTATAAGCAAAAGTACCAGAAGGGCATGTAAAAGTAGTCTTTGATTGATCTCTAGCCGACACAGGTATTTGAGAGAAACCAGAATAACCATCTAGAAAGCAATAGTGTGTATGTTTGCATAATCTTTCTAGTATTTGATTAATAAAAGGTAAGGGGTAATGATCTTTTTTAGTAGCTTTATTTAATTTGCGGAAATCAATTACCATCCCATAACCTGTGATAATTCTTTGTGGAATCAATTCATCTTTATCATTAGGGACAACAGTAATACCTCCCTTCTTAGGGACACAATGGACAGGACTTACCCACTCACTATCAGCAACGGGATAGATTATACCTGCCTCCAGAAGCTTTAGTATTTCTTCTCTTACCACTTCTTTCATTTTAGGATTCAGACGTCGTTGAGGATCACGAACTTGTTTGGCATCTGCTTCCAAATTTATTTTTTGTTAACATAGAGTGGGACTAATGCCCTTAAGATCATCAAGAGTATATCCAATAGCAGCACGGTGCTTCTTCAGAGTTTTCAATAATATTTCTTCTTCATGCTCTGAAAGGTTAGCACTAATAATAATAGGATATATCTTCTTTTCATCAAGATAAGCATATTTAAGATTATCAGGCAACGGTTTCAGCTCAAACACGGGATCACCCTTGGGTGGAGGAGGATCCCCTAAGATTTCAACAGGCAAGTTGTGATGCAGAATAGGTTCCTATTTAAAGAATACTTCATCTATTTCCCTTCTTTCATTCATGAACATATCATTTTCATGGTCTAGCAAATAGTGTTCTAAAGGATCACTAGGAGGTACGACAATAGAAGCAAGACAAATAATTTCATCCTTACTAGATAATTATTCCTCACGATGTTGTTTACTAAATTTAGAGAAATTAAACTCATGAACCATATCATCCAAGCCAACAGTAACAACATTCTTAGTGCAATCTATGGTAGCATTGACAGTATTTAAGAAGGGTCTACCAAATATAATGGGACAAAAGCTATCTTGCGGAGAAGTAAGAACAAGAAAATCAGCAGGATATTTAATTTTCCCACACAAGACTTCAACATCTCTAACAATTCCAATTGGTGAAATAGTATCTCTATTGGCAAGTTTAATTGTGACATCAATATATTCTAACTCAGTAGGTGAAATTTCATTCTTAATTTCTTCGTACAAGTCATAAGGTATAACACTAGCACTAGCACCCATATCACATAAGCCATGATAACAATGATCTCCTATTTTAACAGAAATAACAGGCACACCTACCACAGGTCTATGTTTATCTTTATCACAAGGTTTAGCAATTCTAGCAGTTTCACCTTCGAACTGAATAACATGCCCATCAATATTATCAGACAAGAGATCTTTTACAATAGCAATACTAGGTTCTACTTTAACTTGCTCAGGAGGTGTATAAGTTCTAATATTGCTTTTACGAACAACAGTTGAAGCTTTAGCATGATCCTTTATTCTAACAGGGAAAGGTGGTTTCTCAATATAGGAAGTAGGAACAATAGGATAATTATAAGTGACAGTCTTTTCTTCAACTTTAATAGGTGCAGCTACTTTTACTTCTATGGGAGGATGATATTTAAACCACTTCTCCTTAGGGAGATCAACATAAGTAGCAAAAGATTCATAGAAAGAAGCTACCATCTCAGAGTCAAGTCCATATTTAGTGCTAAACTTACGGTAAATATCGGTATCCATAAAAGATTTAACACAATAAAACTTAGGTGTCATACCTGACTCCTTAACTTCGTCGAGGTCCCAATCTTCAGAGTTGCGTTTAATTCTATCCAATAAATTCCATCTGAATTCAATAGTCTTCATCATAAAAGAGCCAACACAAGAAGTATGGAGCATGGTGCGATTGTTATCAAAAAGCCGAGCATAAAAACCTTGCATAATTATTTCTCACGGGAGCTCATGATTGGGGCATGAATATAACATTGATTTAAGCCTCCCCCAGCTTGAGCGATGCTTTCTCCTTCGCGAGGCCAGAAATTATATATATAATTGCGATCACGATGAACAAGATGCATAGGGTAATACTTTTGATGAAATTCCAGCTTCAATCTTTTATAGTCCCAGAATCTCATGTCATCACATAGCCTATACCATATCAACGCGTATCCCTTCAAAGATAAAGGGAAGACCTTCTTCTTAGCAACATCATCGGGTATACCTGCAAGCTTAAATAATCCACAAACTTCATCCACATATATTAAGTGCTCATCAGGATGCTTTGTTCCATCTCCTGTAAAAGGATTAGCTAGCAGTTTTTCTATCATACCCGAAGAATACTCATAAAGAATTTCATTTTCAATAGGTTCATTAGGTTGAGGAGCAACTCTTTGCTCTACTGGTCGAGGTGAAGATACCCCGAACAAGCCCCTCAAAGAATTACTTTCCATAGTAACAAGTGACAGTAAATTTCAGCACACTATATAAATTTTTCTTTACCAAATTCCACCTACCAAAGGCGCTACACTCCCCGGCAACGGTGCTAGAAAAGAGTCTTGATGACCCACAAGTATAGGGGATCTATCGTAGTCCTTTCGATAAGTAAGAGTGTCGAACCCAACGAGGAGTAGAAGGAAATGATAAGCGGTTTTCAGCAAGGTGTTCTCTACAAGTACTGAAATAAGTGGTAACAAATAGCTTTGTGATAGGATAATTGTAACGAGCAACAAGTAACAAAAGTAAATAAAGTGCAGCAAGGTGGCCCAATCCGTTTGTAGCAAAGGACAAGCCGGAACAAACTCTTATAATAGGAAAAGCGCTCCAGAGGACACATGTGAATATCGTCAAGCTAGTTTTCATCACGTTCATGTGATTCGCGCTCGATACTTTGATAATTTGATATGTCGGTGGACCGGTGCTTGGGTGCTGTTCTTACTTGAACAAGCATCCCACTTATGACTAACCTCTATTGCAAGCATCCGCAACTACAACAAAAGTATTAAGGTAAACCTAACCATAGCATGAAACATATGGATGCAAATCAGCCCCTTACGAAGCAACGCGTAAACTAGGGTTTAAGCTTCTGTCACTCTAGCAACCCATCATCTACTTATTACTTCCCAATGCCTTCCTCTAGGCCCAAATAATGGTGAAGTGTTATGTAGTCGACGTTCACATAACACCACTAGAGGCTAGACAACATACATCTTATCAATATATCAAACGAATACCAAATTCACATGACTACTCATAGCAAGACTTCTCCCTTGTCCTCAGGAACGAACGTAATTACTCACAAAGCATATTCATGTTCATAATCAGAGGGGTAATAATATGCATATAGGATCTGAACATATGATCTTCCACCAATTAAACCAACTAGCATCAACTACAAGGAGTAATCAACACTACTAGCAACCTACTAGCACCAATCCCAGACTTTGAGACAAGAATTGGATACAAGAGATGAACTAGGGTTTGGAGATGAGATGGTGCTAGTGAAGATGTTGATGGAGATTTCCCTCTCCTGATAAGAGGAGCGTTGGTGATGACGATGGTGATGATTTCCCCCTCCCTGAGGGAAGTATCCCCGGCAGAACAGCTCTGCCGGAGCTCTAGATTGGATCCGCCAAGGTTCCGCCTCGTGGCGGCGGAGTCTTGTCCCGAAAAGTTCCTTCCTATTTTTTTCTCATCGAAAGACTTCATATAGGAGAAGATGGGCGTCGGAGAGCCACCAGGGGGCCCACGAGGTAGGGGGCGCGCCCTAGGGGGGGCGCCCCCCACCCTCGTGAGCAGGGTGTGGACCCCCTGGCCTTCATCTTTGGCGAGGATTTTTCTTTATTTTTTTTAAGACGTTCCGTGGAGTTTCAGGACTTTTGGAGTTGCGTAGAATAAGTCTCTAATATTTGCTCCTTTTCCAGCCTAGAATTCTAGCTGCAGGCATTCTCCCTCCTTATGTAAACCTTGTAAAATAAGAGGGAATAGCCATAAGTATTGTGATATAAAGTGAAATAACAGTCCATAATGCGATAAATATCGATATAAAAGCATGATGCAAAATGGACGTATCAAGGCGGCACTACCCTAAAGCTGCTTTAGCGCCCCTACCTCGTGGGCCCCCTGGTGGCTCTCCGATGACCATCTTCTGCTATATGAAGTCTTTCGTCAAGAGAAAAACTGGAAGCAACCTTTCGGGACGAAACTCCGCCGCCACGAGGCGGAATCTTGGCGGAACCAATCTAGGGCTCCGGCAGAGCTATTCTATCGGGGAAACTTCCCTCCCAGAGGGGGAAATCATCGCCATCGTCATCACCAACGCTCCTCTCATCGGGAGAGGGCAATCTCCATCAAAATCTTCATCAGCACCATCTCATTTCAAAACCCTAGTTCATCTCTTGTATCCAAATCTTGTCTCCAAGTCCGGGATTGGTGCTAGTAGGTTGCTAGTAGTGTTAATTACTCCTTGTAGTTGATGCTAGTTGGTTTAATTGGTGGAAGATCATATGTTCAGATCCTTTATGCATATTATTACCCCTCTGATTATGAATATGAATATGCTTTGTGAGTAGTTACGTTTGTTCCTGAGGACAAGGGAGAAGTCTTGCTATTAGTAGTCATCTGAATTTGGTGTTCGTTCGATATTTTGATGAGATGTATGTTGTCTAGCCTCTAGTGGTGTTATGTGAACGTCGACTACATAACACTTCACCATTATTTGGGCCTAGAGGAAGGCATTGGAAATTAATAAGTAGATGATGGGATGCTAGAGTGATAGAAGCTTAAACCCTAGTTTATGCCTTTGCTTTGTAAGGGGCTGATTTGGATCCATATGTTTCATGCTATGGTTAGGTTTACCTTAATACTTTTGTTGTAGTTGCGGATGCTTGCAATAGAGGTTAATCATAAGTGGGATGCTTGTTCAAGTAAGAATAGCACCCAAGCACCGGTCCACCTACATGTCAAATTATCAAAGTATCGAACATGAATCATATGAATGTGATGAAAACTAGCTTGACGATATTCCCATGTGTCCTCGGGAGCGCTTTTCCTACATCATATAAGAGTTTGTCCAGGCTTGTCCTTTGCTACAAAAAGGATTGGGCCACCTTGCTGCACCTTATTTACTTTTGTTACTTGTTGCTCGTTACAAATTATCTTATCACAAAACTATCTGTTACCACTTATTTTAGTACTTGCAGAGAATACCTTGCTGGAAACCGCTTATCATTTCCTTCTGCTCCTCGTTGGGTTCGACACTCTTACTTATCGAAAAGATGATAGATCCCCTATACTTGTGGGTCATCAAGACTCTTTTCTGGCGCCGTTGCCGGGGAGTGAAGCGCCTTTGGTAGGTGGAATTTGGTAAGGAAAAATTTATATAGTGTGCTGAAATTTACTGTCACTTGTTACTATGGAAAGTAATCCTCTGAGGGGCTTGTTCGGGGTATCTTCACCCCGACAGTAGAGCAAAGAGTTGCTCCTCAACCTACTGAACCTATGAAAATGAAATTCCTATGAGTATCCTTCGGGTATGATAGAAAAACTGCTAGCTAATCCTTTTACAGGAGATGGAACAAAGCATCCTGATGACACCTAATATATGTGGATGAAGTTTGTGGATTATTTAAGCTTGCAGGTATACCCGATGATGTTGCTAAGAAGAAGGTCTTCCCTTTATCTTTGAAGGGAGATGCATTGACATGGTATAGGCTATGTGATGATACGAGATCATGGAACATAGAAGATTGAAATTGGAATTTCATCAAAAGTTTTATCCTATGCATCTTGTTCATCGTGATCGCAATTATATATATAATTTTTGGCCTCGCGAAGGAGAAAGCATCGCTCAAGCTTGGGGGAGGCTTAAATCAATGTTATATTCATGCCCCAATCATGAGCTCCAAGAGAAAATTTCAAAAATTTATGCTCGGCTTTCTGAAAATAATCGCACCATGCTCGATACTTCTTGTGCTGGCTCTTTTATGATGAAGACTATTGGATTTAGATGGGATTTATTGGATAGAATTAAACGCAACTCTGAAGATTGGGATCTCGACAAAGGTAAGGAGTCAGGTATGACACCTAAGTTTGATTGTGTTAAATCTTTTATGGATACCGATATTTTCCGTAAGTTTAGCACTAAATATGGACTTGATTCTGAGATAGTAGCTTCTTTCTGTGAATCTTTTGCTACTTATGTTGATCTCCCTAAGGAGAAGTGGTTTAAATATCATCCTCCCATAGAAGTAAAAGTAGCTGCACCAATTAAAGTTGAAGAAAAGACTGTCACTTATAATGATCCTATTGTTCCTACTTGTTATGTTGAGAAACCACCTTTCCCTGTTAGGATAAAGGATCATGCTAAAGCTTCAACTGTGGTTCAAAAGCAATATTAAAACATATACACCTCCTGAGCAAGTTAAAGTTGAACCTAATATTGCTATTGTTAAAGATCTCTGTTAAAAAATCCTATGGGTATGTCTCCGTATAAAATGGTTTATGGAAAAGCATGTCACTTACCTCTCAAACTAGAACATAAGGCATATTGGGCTATTAAAGAGCTCAACTATGATTTTAAACTTGCCGGTGAGAAGAGGTTATTTGATATTAGCTCACTTGATGAATGGAGAACCCAAGCTTATGAAAATGCCAAGTTGTTTAAAGAAAAAGTTAAAAGATGGCATGACAAAAGGATACAAAAGCGTGAGTTTAATGTAGGTGATTATGTATTGCTATACAACTCTCGTTTAAGATTTTTTGCAGGAAAACTTCTCTCTAAATGGGAAGGACCCTATGTTATCGAGGAGGTCTATCGTTCTGGTGCCATAAAAATCAACAACTTCGAAGGCACAAATCCGAAGGTGGTAAACGGTCAAAGAATCAAACATTATATCTCAGGTAATCCCATAAATGTTGAAACCAATATTATTGAAACCATAACCCCAGAGGAATACATATGGTACACTTTCCAGAACGTTTCAGACTCCGGAAAGGAATAGGTATGTGGTACGGTAACTAAACCGATTCCAAAACAGTTTTCAAGGCAATATTTCTCCGTTTTGGAATATTTAGAAAAATAGAAAATTAAGTAGCAGTCCGGGAAGGACACGAGGGTGGAGGGCACGCCCTACCCCCCTAGGTGCGCCCCCTACCTCGTGAGCACCTTGTGTGCCTTCCGGACTCCGTTTTCTTGCACGATACATGTTTTTGTCGGTAAAAATTCACTATATATTCTCCTGAAGATTTTGACTCCCGTATCACGCATATTCTCTGTTCTTGTTTCGAGCTGTTTTTCTGACAGATCTTGATTATCATGACGTCCCCAAGTGCTTCCAAGGACAAGTTCTTCGAGAAGTTCATCAACCCTTACCTCACAGAGGTGCTGCGACACCCTCAAACCATTGAGATGCGTGATGGGTTGCTGCACATCCGCGATGCTGAGGGACCAAAGGGAACCGGAAGCATGGAGACGAGGCTCGAAGCAATGGAGCAACAAGTTTTCAAGTGCCAGGGGATGGTGGAGCGTGGAATCAACGCTAGCCACACGATGCTCGCGGAGTTCACTAACAACTATAAGCCGGATGCCAAGAACACCGAGGCGGCCATCTTTAAGCTATATGAGAAGATCGAGCACCTCCAAGCCCAAATCTATGACATGCAAAACCAAGACTGTGAGTATGAATATAGATTCAAAAGAATGAGTTGGCTGCAGATTCGAGGATTCCGGAGACTCGATCATCCTTCTATGATGGTGAACCTATGCCTTGGAAGATGGATGACAAGCCCGCATCATCAACAACACCTCCACCTTCTTCACCAACCAAGGAGATATAATCACATGGGTATGGGCACTCCCCTTGGAAACTACCAAGCTTGGGGGAGGTGCCCCGGTATCGTATCACAATCACAACTCCTATCTTTACCGTTTTCCTTAGTTCGATCCTATTAGTAGTATTTTGATCTAGTAGAATAAGGTTTATGGCATGATCTAGTTTTAAGTTTTGCTTTATGATCTCTCTATGTAATCGAGTCTGTGAGCTATATAATAAAGATTAGTGTTGAGTCAAGGGCTTGATTTTCTTGCTATGATCCTGGGTGAATAAAAGAAAAGAGAAAAAGAATAAGAAGAAAAAAAGTTCATATTGATCTTATTTATAGTAATGACTTCACATAGAAAGAGTGTGACGATTAAAAGTTGTTGGGAGTTGGCAGACATAGCTTTGGTCATTGTTGCAATTAATAGGAAGTAATAAGGAAAGAGAGGTTTCACATATAAATATACTATTATTGACATCTTTCATGATTGGGAGCACTCATCAAAATATGACATGCTAAAGAGTTGATGTTGGACAAGGAAGACAACGTAATGGGTTATGTTTTCTTATATCTGAGATAAAGTATGTTGTCATGGATCATCCAACATGTTGAGCTTGCCTTTCCCCTCATGCTAGCCAAATTCTCAGCACCAAGTAGAGATACTACTTGTGCTTCCGAATACCCTTAAACCAGTTTTGCCATGAGAGTCCACCATATCTACCTATGGATTGAATAAGATCCTTCAAGTAAGTTGTCATCGATGCAAAGCAATAAAAATTTCTCTAAATATGTATGATTAGTGTGGGAGAAATAAGCTTTATATGATCTTGTGATGTGGAAGTAATAAAAGAGACAGACTGCATAATAAAGGTTCATATCACAAGGGGCAATATAAAGTGACGTTCTTTCGCATTAAGATTTTGTGCATCCAACCATAAAAGCGCATGGCAACCTCTGCTTCCCTCTGTGAAGGGCCTATCTTTTATTATTATCTTCTACCTTATGCAAGTGTCATGGTGATCTTCACCTCTCCCTTTTTCATTTTATCCTTTGGCAAGCCCAGCATGTTGGAAAGAACCTGATATATATATATATATATATATATATATATATATATATCTAATTGGATGTAGGGGGCATGAGTTATTATTGTTGACATTACCCTCGAGGTAAAAGGTTGTGGGGCGAAAATATAAGCCCCTATCTTTCTCTGTGTCCAATTAAAACTCGGTAACCACAAGTATTGCGCGAGTGTTAGCAATTATGAAGGACTAGATGATAGTTGAGTATGTGGACTTGCTTTTTAGCTCTGACATAGACTCTTTCTGATGTTATGATAAATTGCAATTGCTTCAATGACTAAGGTTATAGTTTGTTGGTTCTCAATAAGGTTTCTGATTCATACTTTTGCATTGTGATTAGATCATCACTTGAACATAAGTAATCATATGACAATATCTATATATGTTGCTGTTTTGAGAATAATCATGATGCCTTCATGTCCGTATTTTATTTTTATCGACGCCTCTACCTCTAAACATGGGGACATATTCATTGTTATCGGCTTTCGCTTGAGCACAAGCGAGGTCTAAGCTTGGGGGAGTTGATACGTCCATTTTGCATCATGCTTTTATATCGATATTTATTGCATTATGGGCTGTTATTTCACATTATGTCACAATACTTATGGCTATTCTCTGTTATTTTATAAGGTTTACATAAGGAGGGAGAATACCGGCACCTGGAATTCTGGGCTGGAAAAGGAGCAAATATTAGAGACCTATTTTGCACAACTCCAAAAGTCCTGAAACTCCACGGAATACCTTATAATAAATAATGAAAAATCCTCGCCAAAGATGAAGACCAGCGGGCCCACACCTTGTCCACGAGGGTGGGGGGCGCCCCCCTAGGGCGCGCCCCCTACCTCGTGGGCCCCTGGTGGCTCTCCGATGACCATCTTTCGTCGAGAAAAAAACTGGAAGCAACCTTTCAGGACGAAACTCCGCCGCCACGAGGCGGAACCTTGGCGGAACCAATCTAGGGCTCCGGTAGAGTTGTTCTGCCGGGGAAACTTCCCTCCCGGAGGGGGAAATCATCGCCATTGTCATCACCAACGCTCCTCTCATCGGGAGAGGGCAATCTCCATCAACATCTTCATCAGCACCATCTCATCTCAAAACCCTAGTTCATCTCTTGTATCCAATTCTTGTCTCCGAGTCCGGGATTGGTGCTAGTAGGTTGCTAGTAGTGTTAATTACTCCTTGTAGTTGATGCTCATTGGTTTAATTGGTGGAAGATCATATGTTCAGATCCTTTATGCATATTATTACCCCTCTGATTATGAATATGAATATGCTTTGTGAGTAGTTACGTTTGTTCCTGGGGAGAAGGGAGAGGTCTTGCTATTAGTAGTCATGTGAATTTGGTGTTCGTTCGATATTTTGATGAGATGTATGTTGTCTAGCCTCTAGTGGTGTTATGTGAACGTCGACTACATAACACTTCACCATTATTTGGGCCTAGAGGAAGGCATTGGGAAGTAATAAGTAGATGATGGGTTGCTAGAGTAACAGAAGCTTAAACGCTACTTTATGTGTTGCTTTGTAAGGGGTTGATTTGGATCCATATGTTTCATGCTATGGTTAGGTTTACCTTAAAACTTTTGTTGTAGTTGCGGATGCTTGCAATAGAGGTTAATCATAAGTGGGATGCTTGTTCAAGTAAGAATAGCACCCAAGCACTGGTCCACCCACATACCAAATTATTGAAGTACCGAACGTGAATCATATGAGCGTGATGAAAACTAGATTGACGATATTCCCATGTGTCCTCGGGAGCGCTTTAGATCATATAAGAGTTTGTCCAGGCTTGTCCTTTGCTACAAAAAGGATTGGGCCACTTTTCTGCACCTTATTTACTTTTGTTACTTGTTGCTCGTTACAAATTACCTTATCACAAAACTACCTGTTACCACTTATTTCAGTACTTGCAGAGAATACCTTGCTGGAAACCGCTTATCATTTCCTTCTGCTCCTCGTTGGGTTCGACACTCTTACTTATCGAAAGGACTACGATAGATCCCCTATACTTGTGGGTCATCAGGGCGCACCGGTTGGGAGGCTGGCCTGTGGGCCTACTAAGTTGATGCGTACGCAGGGCTTGTCAACTTAGTCAACAAAGGATTCTAGCAGCAGTAATCGTTGAATTTGAATCGAACGGTCCTGCTACTTCTTCAATCGCTGCTCTTCTTGCACCAGCCACCCAAACTAGCGCCGGGGAGACCGCCTGCTCCTGCCTCCAGTGGCCGGCTGTGCTGCCGTTGAGGCCTCATCACCCCTTACTACTCCCACCGCCAGCCAAGCCCTGTGGCGACCGCAGCCTCACACCGCAGCCGAACTAGTGAACCCTCGTACTCCTCTCCGCGTGGGCATCCACTGCCGCGTCTTCCCCGGCTCCGCGTCGTCCCCTTCCTAGGCCTCGCCGTCGTCCACTGCCTTGGTGCTCTCGGTGCGACGTGGTCAACGTGGTCAACGACATTCCATCGAAAGAATACTGTACGTGGAGAGGCTGACAGTTGGGTCCACGGGCACAGCCCAGTTTTTTTGTGATATGCCAAGTAAGTCGCTTTGTCAGGCATGTTGGGCTGCAAATCTTTCAAGACGAGGAGAGCTTTCATTCGGCTGGCCGAGAAAATGGCCCATCCGTAATGAGAAATGGGCTGTACATTTTTTAAACACATCAAACCGGCAATTAGTTTCAAATATTTATTTTTCATTTCAGGATTTTAAATTACATTAATTTTTATGCGTGGAGAATTTGTTGGATTTTATATTGATATACATTTATTTTTAAAATCAGTTTGAATGTGAGTCGAAATTTCGGGATTAAAAACAGTTCGGACCGCACCGAAATATGCAAAATTTCGTATAATTTTTTAACCATGGCCACAATATGGGCTGTAATGCTAACAAAAAGAATATGGGCTCCAAAAAACCTTAATAATTAGCAAATGGTCTGTAAATTATTAGAAATAATGGCAGATGGGTTGTATGCTGTTTTCCACAGATTTGAGGCTTTCCTAAAAAAAGGTTGACGCACAAGCGGTGACTCTTGGATGGCCATCCAACGGCTGTCGTGCTTCTTCAATCTTTGCTCTTCCTGCTCTAGCCGCTCAAACAAGGGCCGGCGGGACAGCCTGCTCCCTCCTCCCCGCGGCCGGCTCTGCTGCCGCGCAGGCCTCACCGCCCCACCGTACTCCCATCGCTGGCCTAGCCATCCCTCTACTCACCCACACCTGCTGTTATTCCCCGGCGACGGCAGACGAACCAGTAAACCCTCGTACAGTCGTACTCCCCTCCGCGTGGGAAACAACTGCCGAGTCTTCGCTGCCTCCGTGTCGTTCCCTTCCTAGGCCTCGCCGTCGTCCACCGCCCTGGTGCTCTCGGTGCGTCCTGGTCAACGACCGACATGCATTTGAAGTGGACTGTACGTGGAGAGGCCGACAGCTGGGTCCACGGCCGCACGCAAGGAATTGCCTCCTTATTACGCGCAAAATAATGATTCCTCCACCTGACATCAGGGACCCACCATAAGGGCCTCTGTATTTCACGAAAAAAATGTTACCGTCGCTGACAGCTCAGACCCACCAGCTATATCTTCGCACGCAAGGAAGTGCCTCCTTATTACGCACAAAAAAATGAATACTCCCCCTGTTAGCTGGGACCGAGTATAGTGGCAAGATGACTTGTGGGCCTACTAAGTTGACGGAGATGGAGGGCTTTGTCAACTTAGTCAATATGCACGATTCTAGCTCCATTGACCGTACGATGTCCATCCAACGGCCGTAGTGCTTCTTCAACCTCTGGTCTTTTTGCTCCAGCCGCCCAAACCAGCACCGGTCGTGCCTCGTGCTCCTGCCTCCCATGCCCGGTTGCGATGCGGCGGAGGCCTCGCCGCCCCCTACTACTCCCCCTGCTGGCCAGGCCATCCCTCTACTCACCCACACCCCTTGTTATTCTGTGGCAACAGCAGCCTCACACCCCCTGTTATTCTGCTCATCTACGCGTGGGCATCCACTGCCGCATCTTCCCTAGCTCCGCGTCGTCCCCTTCCTAGGCCTCGCCGTCGTCCACCGCCCTGGTGCTCTCGGCGCGGCGTGGTCAACGTGGTCAAGGAACGGCTTCCATCGGATGTGGACTGTACATGGAGAGGCTGATAGTTGGGTCCATGGCCGCAGCAAGGAAGTGCCTCCTTATTACATGCAAAATAATTATTCCTCCACCTGACAACGGGGACCCACCGGACAGGCCACCATATTCCACAGAAAAAACGTTTCCTCCTTGACTGCTGGGACCCACCAGCTACATCTTCTGACGCAAGGAAGTGCCTAACAGTTGGGACCCACCTGGTCGAAGCGTACGTAGCGTTGTCATTCTGGTTGCGAACGTGTACGTACATATATACTGGTGGATGTAGAGGCGCGCACGTGTCGTAGTAGAGGCGCGCACGTAGCATGTACACGTACGTACAGCGGCCAGGGTGCAAGAAAGAAAATACGGCCACGTATGTGTACATACGGGCGGGGTCTCGAACGCCTACTCGCGCATACGTACGGCCAGGGCTCGTGTACATGGCTGGGTCGGAACGGAGAAACAGCGTCGTCGTCGTGTTCATGGGGAGGCAACGGAATGTGTCGTGTTCATGGGGAGGCAACGGAATGCGTCGTGTTCATGGGGAGGCAACGAAATGCGTCGTGTTCATCGGGAGGCAACGGAACACGTGCGAGCCAACCGGCTGGGTCGGAACGGAATGCGTGGTCATGTTCATCTGGAGGGCTTGGACAGAATAGGCGGTGGAAACGAGGCCTGGCGTACCGCAAAACGGAGGAAACGGACCTCCTACGGTCGAAACGGGGTCCTGTTGATCGGGAGGGGTGTGGCGTACCGCAAAACGGACGAAACGGACCTCCTACGGTCGGAACGGGGGTCCTGTTGATCGGGAAGGGGTGTGGCGTACCGCAAAACGGATGAAACGGACCCCCTACCGTTGAAACGGGGGTCCTGTTCATCGGGAAGGGTGTGGCGTACCGCAAAACGGGACTCCACGGAATACTGTTCATCTCCACCGTCGACCTCCTCCAGCCTCCACGGGCTCCTGTTCATCCAGCCTCCACCGCGCGCTACTCCACCGGCTACTGTTCAACCACCCCTCCACCGTCTACTGTTCATCCGGCCCTCCACACCACGGGGTCCTATTCAACCACCCCTCCACGGGCACCCCTCCACCGTCTACTGTTCATCCAGCCCTCCACACCACGGGGTCCTATTCATCCAGAGGCAACGCCACCACTCACTGTTCATCCAACCCCCCCCCGCAACGCTCACTGTTCATCCAATCGATCGGCTTCAGTTAGCAGCAGTAGCGAAGGAATCGCTCGGTTCAGTTAACAGCCATCTATCGATCGCTCGGGTTCAGTAACGCATAGCCTGCAGTGCTGTCGCTCGGGTTCAGTTAGAGCCAACGCCTCGCACACACGCACATATGTGTACGAGAGAAACGCGCATCGCTCGGCCCCCGACCTCCCACCGTAACCGGGAACTCCCCGAAATTTTCCTCCCCCTCGCTTCTACCATGGTTTTTTCCGTCATGGACGGCCCAAAGAATGTCATGCAGCTGAGTCTCTGGCCCGCCCAGGACGAAAAGCCCATTTTCTGTCATGATTTTTTGTCATAGAAGTAGGAGCCCACCACATCTATGATGATACCAGGTTTTGTCACAATTATCGTCATAGAAGTGTCATATGTATGACAGAAAAAATTCGTTTGGCCCAAAATGTCACGGATGTGTCTTTTTTTGTAGTGCCTTGATGCAACCTTCGATCCAATCGTAGCTGAAGAGGTCATGACATTGTTGTCTATTCACGAAGACGAGATGGAACTTGAAAATGGAGATCAAGAACCTTCTTCGGAAAGTGAAGGGGAAATTCTTTCACACTATGGCAGTTCACAAGAAGAGGATGTCGAGAATCAATGCACTATCACAAGGGAACTAGAAATGCTCACTGAAAGGCTAAGTGATCTCAGAAGACAGAATCTGTGTCTCATAAATGATGATGAATTTGACTTTCCTGAATCTTCAAGAAAGTTACCTCCAAAAGAAATGAAGTGCTTCGAGTGCAAACAATTCAGTTACCTCTTAGCAGACTGTCCTCGCTGGGATGGAAAACCTAGCAATAGATGCAAGTATCTTCACTGCAATGGATTCACTCGAATGGATTTCCATACTAAGCTCTCGAATAAAAAATGTATCTTTTTCATCTTCTTTGACGAGACCAGTCATGGACGTGCAAGCCAAAGGAACCATTGATTCTAATATGAAGAAAATATTGCAGCTGAACAGAGTATGTGCTAAAATGATTATGACATCTAAAGATGAGACATTTGAGTCAGAATCAAAAGATGAAGAGCTCCACAAATGGTTAGGAAGAAGCAATGCTTTCATTGCTTATGCATCATCTGAGAAATCACTTGAATCGGGCACTGATGACAATGCTTCAAGTGATGATGAACCAATCGCATTCTAACTCATGGCAAAGATCTCTAAGGATCAGGTATCAGCAAAGCACCGTAAATCTTTGACTGAATATTCTCCCAAATACATTGCCTATGCTAAACTGGTCAAGATTGCAAAATCTCAACAAGGCGAGCTTGAAAAACTTGAGAACAATCTTAGGAAAACCGAAGGATTATTGGTCGAAGAGATGGATAAGAATCAAAAGTTGATCACAGAGCATGATTTTTTTCTTCAACTATTGATTATCTTTCCAACCGATTTGATTCCCTTATAGTTGACTACAAGAATTTATCAGATGAACTCCTTAATAGGAATCAAGTACTCGAGTCACTGAAAGAGTCTCATAACATGCTTGCAAAAGAAAATGCTTCTCTCTTCACCGAGAAATCTAAACGAACTCATGATGATTTTGTGCCTCTTTGCTCACAATGCCTAGAACGTAGCAATGTCAATTCAAATGCTGAAATATCTAATAGTATCATAGAGAATGTTGCAACAACTACGAATGGCATTTCTAACCTATCTTCCGAGGAATTTGTTGCTATCTCTAATGAAAATTGCAGGTTAAAGAACTTGCTTGAGACAGGAATGCTAAAGAGCCTAAAAGGGCATCAAACTCTCTGTGATGTGCTCAAGAACTCCATACTGCACAAAAAAACCGAAAGGAAGGATTGGGTTTCGAAAGAAAAATCAACATTGATGGACTCTACTGGACACCCAAGAAATATCCTCGAACTAGTTGGGTTCTTGCTAAATGTAAAACTCTCGAACCTGCAAATTCTATCGAGATATGATACTCCCATTTTTGTTGTTTCTGACGAGTGTGATGACTCAAACTAAAAATTCTTCGAACAAAAAAATGGTAAGGTTTTCGGTCGGTATGTTGGGACTAACTGCAGGTCTGGTTCACCCATGAGGCAAATCTGGGTGAAGAGGTGCATCACTGAAAATTTATCAGTCACTAGTAACCTAAATATGCAGAGTAACTCTCTTCGAGGAAATGATCATCATTCGCACATTGGCGCTGGAACTTCCTTGAATGGATATCAGTCAAACCTTCGACAGAAGGAGTAGATGCGTACTGCCTCGAATCATTATGCTCATGTCTCTGAAAACAACTTCAATGCATATTCATATGATTACTCTTGAAACACACAGGCGAACTACAGATCTCATCGAAGGAATGCCCCTGCTCAGATGAAACAAATGAGTTCCTCGCTGCCCACGCAAGTGTGGGTTGCAAAAAAAGAACTAACCCTTCTTGCAGGAACACTCTCAGGGATTCTTCTCGTTTATTCTTAGCCCTGAGATCTATCTTGTTGGTGCTAGTTCCTTGTGTTTATTTGCTCTCATTCATGTGTTTTTCTTTGTTTTACTATGGTTGTTTTCGCCTGATGAAAAATTCAATCATAGCTCTGTATCTTTGTGTTTCCTTTCTTCTGGCCGAGTGTTTTGTTTCGGACCCTTTTATCCCTCTATTACTTCTCATCCAACTCTTTGGTGTCTGTCATAAGCGTGCAATTTGACCTGAAGAAAATTTCTATCCGACGTCCTTGGTCGCAGAAGAAATCGACTTCAAACTTTTAATCACTTTTGGCGTTTGACCTTCTTCGAACGTTTCAGTCTCCCACTCTCTTCCTGATTTTTTAGAGGAAACAGTTGCCACATACCCATGTTCCCCCTGATCGTGATCATGTCCTTCGAATGCGGAACGTCCCGCAACTGTGGTCCATAGATTTCGAAGGGTTGGCTCAGCTCGATGGATATAAATACTCCTCACTGCATCTTCTTCCTCCTAGTTCCTCAAACCCTCATCCACCTCCACCTGAGCCCTCACTCGAAGCAACTCTGGCGAAGAACCTCATCGTGCTACTCTGGTGAAACTTCGTCGAAGTTGATCACGCTGGTGCGGTAATCTTCCCTCCCGCACTGCCATAGTTGATCCAATCTACGAAGTTAGGGCGCTTGGATCTGAAACTGCTCTTACTCTTACCTTTGTTCTTAGGGCAGTTCTTACCGATGCATTTTCTACGTAATTTATTTCACTGTGCTAGATCTTTAGGAATCACTAGGTTATGACCGGTACGGTTTGTAGATCTTCCTTGTACTTGTTCTCCTCGATCTAGGGTTCACATGTGCTTATCTGAAAGATTAGATTGTATTTGATCAGCCTTGAACATTCTATGGCTTGTTTAAAATCCATCGAGGATATCTTATTCTCTAAGTCTACCATGAATTGCTATGTTTCTTCCAAAACATTCATTTTTGTTCAAAATAACTTATGTGCATGCTTATGACCCAACGCCGTTTTCCCTCGTATCTATACTTTTCACAGGTTGGTCATGGCACAGAGTTCGGAAGAATACTGAGATTCTGAAGGAGAATTGCCTCAACTTCCACCAAGGTCTGACCGAATGAGATTAACTAGAGGAGGAAAATCTTCAAAGTCTCCCAAATCACCAAACAATAAACATGAGTCTGAATCTGAAGAAGATGATGAGGATATTCCCTCTGCTCACAGCCAGCCCGAAGATGAATTGGTCACAGACACCCTAACCATCTTATTCGATGGTAATTCTAAAAAGTGTGGTCGTGGCAGAGAAAAGAATACCACCGCTAAAATGTCTGAACCAGATAGTTACAGAACTCCACCAGAGGGTGAATCAACAACTGAATGCAATGGGCTGCAAAGGATTCATCGCCACTGGGCAAGAAAATGGTACAACTATGAAAATGTCCGCAAGAAGTACCAGATCATGTTCGCCTTCACACCACCATGGAATGACATCATTGCTGAGAACTGCATTGGCGCTGATGATGAAAAAGTCAGACCACCACAGCCGTAAAATTCTCATCCTGATTCCCTCAAAACTATCTCTGATTTTCCTAGGAAAGTGGCTAAGAGAGCAAAGGCCAAAGCTAAGCGTGATGCTAGGGAAGCGAAGAAAAATCAAGTTGAAGCGAAAAATATCGCTCTGACTCAGCAATATGTCTAGAAGAAAAAGGATCGTGCTTCTACCTCCAAAGGAAGCATGTCTAGGAAATATGTTTCCCCTCGTGCTCCTTGAAAGAAAACTATCGCCAGGAGGTCAAAGAAGGCCGTTTGTGACTTGTATGATGAGGCATCCAGTGAAGATGCTCCTGATGAAATTCCTATCTATGATTAACCTGCCATCCAAGAGCCCCTCGCTAGTGAAAGTTTTGCCCTCTCCAAGGATATCACCGAGGACTACACCCATTTCCTTCACTGGCAAACCTTTGGGTTCTACAGCTCCAAGATCTATGTCTAACCTTGCAACGAAGAGAAAGCTATAGTCTGAAGGAAAAGCTGATGTATCTGCTGAGAAGGCCAGACCCAGTGTTCTTGCTTCCGCACAGGAACAAAAGTATGATTTCAACTTCATGATCGATGTGATTGAAAGTGCTGCATATGATGCAAAACCTAATGATATGAGTAGTCTGGGATTACCTGATGATGTTACCAAAATGGTAACAAAGCATTTCGTTGATCTGAGAAAAATCTCCAAGAAGCTGAATCAAGCCATCAAATACAAGCAAACTGTCGAGCAAATGAGGAGAGAGGCCAACACTGAATCAAAAGGGAAAAGTCTGAACAAAGAGATTGTTGAAATCACCAACGCTCTCAGTCTCATGCGAAATGAGAAAATTGATTGGCATTCACGGTTGCACATGGATGTATCCCAGTTGTGTGACACAATAAATGAGGAGATTGGCCACAAGGCAGATCTCGCTCGAAGAAGAATCAAAGAAGAAAAGTGTCAGAAGGCTAAAGCGGGAGCCAGCAAACTAAAAGGAATCAAAGACCACCGCCTTCAGACTATTTCTGATTCCAGTACTCCCTTACATCAGATTCCACCATCTCTACCTCACGAGGATGAACCAATGCAGCAAGCTGTACATGAGGAGGTCATCATTCCTACTCCAGCAGCCCAAGAACAACATGATGTTGTTGATGTCTTCATGGAAAAGGATGATGAAGAAAATGCTTCGCCTAAGCAACAAGCCCCAGGTGATGATGTTGATGAGGAAATTGAAGTTGAGAAGGCAAATCCATCGCCTCTGAGAAAATTTCAAGCTGAGCCCTCCTAATCAAATAAGGAGATTGACAATAATGAGGGGGAGCTAATTGCTTCCTGATGACCCACAACTATAGGGATCTATCGTAGTCCTCTCGATAAGTAAGAGTGTCGAACCCAATGAGGAGCAGAAGGAAATGAGAAGCAGTTTTCAGTAAGGTATTCTCTGCAAGCACTGAAATTATCGGTAACAAATAGTTTTGTGATAAGGCAATTCGTAATGGGTAACACGTAACAAAAGTAAACGAGGTGCAACATGGTGTCCCAATCCTTTTGTAGCAAAGGACAAGCCTGGACGAATTCTTATATAAAGGAAAGCACTCCCGAGGACACATGGGAATTATCGTCAAGATAGTTTTCATCATGCTCATATGATTTGCGTTTGTTACTTTGATAATTTGATATGTGGGTGGACCGGTGCTTGGGTACTTCCCTTCCTTGGACAAGCATCCCACTTATGATTAACCCCCCTCGCAAGCATCCGCAACTATGAAAGAAGAATTAAGGTAAACCTAACCATAGCATGAAACATATGGATCCAAATCAGCCCCTTACGAAGCAACACATAAATTAGGGTTTAAGCTTCTGTCACTCTAGCAACCCATCATCTACTTATTAATTCCCAATGCCTTCCCCTAGGCCCAAACAATGGTGAATTGTCATGTAGTCGACGTTCACATAACACCACTAGAGGAAAGACAACATACATCTCATCAAAATATAGAACGAATACCAAATTCACATGACTACTTATAACAAGACTTCTCCCATGTCCTCGGGATCAAACGTAACTACTCACAAATCATATTCATGTTCATAATCAGAGGGGTATTAATGTGCATAAAGGATCTAAACATATAATCTTCCACCGAATAAACCAACTAGCATCAACTACAAGGAGTAATCAACACTACTAGCAACCCACAAGTCCCAATCTGAGGTTTTGAGACAAAGATCGGATACAAGAGATGAACTAGAGTTTGAGAGGAGATGGTGCTGGTGAAGATGTTGATGGAGATTAACCCCCTCCCGATGAGAGGATCAATGATGATGACGATGGTGAAGATTTCCCCCTCCCAGAGGGATGTTTCCCCGGTAGAACAGCTCCGCCGGAGCCCTAGATTGGTCCCGCCAAGGTTCCGCCTCAAGATGGCGGCGCTTCATCCCAAAAGCATCCTTATTATTTTTTTTTCTAGGGCAAAAGACACCTTATACTAGAAGATGGGCATCGGGGGGCTTCCATGTGGCCCACGAGGCAGGGGCACGCCCAGGGGGGTAGGGCGCGCCCTCCACCCTCGTGGACAGTGGGTGCCCCCTCTGGTGCTTTCTTCGCCCAATATTTTTAATATATTCCAAAATTGACTTCCATGGAGTTTCAGGACTTTTGGAGTTGTGCAGAATAGGTCTCTAATATTTGCTCCTTTTCCATCCTAGAATTCCAGCTGCCAACATTCTCCCTCTTCATGTAAACCTTGTAAAATAAGAGAGAAATGGCATAAGTATTGTGGCATAATGTGTAATAACAGCCCATAATGCAATAAATATTGATATAAAAGCATGATGCAAAATGGACGTATCAAGTCCCCCAAGCTTAGACCTCGCTTGTCCTCAAGCGGAAGCCGATGTCAAAAAATATGTCCACATGTTTAGAGATATATAGAGGTGTCGATAAAATAAAATACGTACATGAGGGCATCATGATCATTCTTAGAATAGCAACATATATATATATATATTGTCATATGATTTCTTATGTTGTAGTAACAATCTATTCACAATGTAAAGTATGAATCAGAAACTTCAATGAAAAACTAGCAAACTATAATCTCAGTCATTGAAGCAATTGCAATTTATCATAACATCGGAAAGAGTCAATATAAGAGCTTTTTAGCAAGTCCACATACTCAACTATCATTTAGTCTTTCACAATTGCTAACACTCACGCAATACTTATGGGTATGAAGTTTTAATCGGACACAGAGAAAGATAGGGGCTTATAGTTTTGCCCCCCAACCTTTTACCTCAAGGGTAACGTCAACAATAATGCTTTATGAAAACCCACATCCAATTGGATATATATATATATATATCAGGATCTTTCCAACACATAGTGCTTGCCAAAGGATAAAAAGTGTAAAAAGGAAAGGTGAAGATCACCATGACTCTTGTATAAGGTATAAGACAAAAATAAAAGATAGGCCCTTTGCAGAGGGAAGCAAAGGTTGTCATGTGCTTTTATGGTTGGATGCACAAAATCTTAATGCAAAAGAACGCCACTTTATATTGCCACTTGTGATAGGGACCTTTATTATGCAGTCTGTAGCTTTTATTTCTTCCATATCACAAGCTCGTATAAAGCTTGTTTTCTTCGCACTAATAGATCATACATATTTAGAGAGCATTTTTTATTGCTTGCAACAATGTCAACTTACTTGAAGGATCTTACTCAATGCATAGGTAGATATGGTGGACTCTCATGGAAAAACTGGGTTTAAGGATATTTGGAAGCACAAGTAGTATCTCTACTTGGTGCATAGAATTTGGCTAGCATGAGGGGGAAAGGCAAGCCCAACATGTTGGATGATCCATGACAATATAATTTATTTTGGATATAAGAAAACATAACCCATTACGTTGTCTTCCTTATCCAACATCAAATTTTTAGCATGTCATATTTTAATGAGTGCCCACAATCATAAAAGATGTCCAAGAGAGTATATGTATATGTGAAAACCTCTCTTTCTTTATTACTTCCTATTAATTGTAACGATGACCAAAACTATGTTTGTCAACTCTCAACAACTTTTATTCATCATACTCTTTATATGTGAAGTCATTACTCTCCATAAGATCAATATGATATATTTATTTCTTTTTATTCTTTCTTTTTCTTTTATTCCCTCAATATCATAGCAAGATAACCAAGCCCTCGACTCAAGACTAATCTTTATTATATATAGCTCGCATACTCGATTACATAGATAAGGATCAACACAAAAACTCAAAGCTAGATCATACTAAACTTTATTCTACTAGATCAAGATATAACCAAAAGGATCGAACTAAGAAAAACGCTAAAGATAGAAGTGTGATTGTGATACGATACCGGGGCACCTCCCCCAAGCTTGGCAATTGCCAAGGGGAGTGCCCATACCCATGTGTTTATGTCTCTTTCTTCGGAGGTGGTGATGATGGAGTTGTTGATGATGTAGGCTTGTCGTCCATCTTCCAAGGCATAGGCTCACCATCATAGAAAGATGATCGAGTCTCCAGGATCCTCAAATCTGTAGCCAAACTCATCCTCTTGAATCTATATTCATACTCACAGTTTTGGTTTTGCAGGTCATAGATCTGGGCTTGGAGGTGCTCGATTTTCTCGTGAAGCTTGAAGATGATCTCCCCAATGTTCTTGGCATCCAGCTTGTGGTTGTTGGTGAACTCCGCGATCATCATGTGGTTGGCATTGAGTCCGCATTCCACCATCCCCTGGCACTTGAAAATTTGTTGCTCCATTTCTTCGAGTCTTGTCTCCACGCTTCCGGTCCTCCTTAGTCCCTCAACATCGCGGATGTGCAGCACCCCCTCACGCATCTCAATGGTTTGAGGGTGTTGCAGCACCTCCACGAGGTAGGGGTTGATGACCTTCTCGAATAATTTGTCCTTGGGGCGCTTGAAGACGTCATGGTGATCTAGATCTGTCAAAAAAAACAGCTCAAAACAAAAGCAGAGGATTTTGTCGTGGTACCATGGTCAAACCCTTAGGGAGATTATATAATGAATTTTTAACAACCAAAAGAAGTATTGTGCAAGAAAATGGAGTCCGGAAGGAACACGAGGTGCCCACGAGGCAGGGGGCGCGCCCAGGGGGTAGGGCGCGCCCTCCACCCTCGTGGATGCCTCGTGTCCTTTCCGGACTACTTCTTATTTTCCTATTTTCTTAAGTATGCCAAAATGGAGAAAAATTGCTGTTAGAACTGTTTTGGAGTCGTTTTACTTACCGTACCACATACATATTCCTTTTCGGAGTCTGAAACGTTCTAGAAAGTGTCCCTTGTGTACTCCTTCGGGGATACAGTGTAAATAACATTGGTTTCAACATTTATGGGATTACCTGAGATATAATGTTTGATTCTTTGACCGTTCACCACCTTCGGATTTGTGCCTTTGAAGTTGTTGATTTTTATGGCACCGAAACGATAGACCTCCTTGATAACATAAGGACCTTCCCATTTAGAGAGGAGTTTTCCTGCAAAAAATCTTAAACGAGAGTTGTATAACAAAACATAATCACCTACATTAAACTCACGCTTTTGTATCCTTTTGTCATGCCATCTTTAAACTTTTTCTTTAAACTGTTTGGCATTCTCATAGCCCTAGGTTCTCCACTCATCAAGTGAGCTAATGTCAAATAGTCTCTTCTCACCGGCAAGTTTGAAATCATAATTGAGCTCCTTGATGGCCCAATATGCCTTATGTTCTAGTTCGAGAGGTAAGTGACATGCTTTTCCATAATCCATTTTATACGGAGACATACCCATAGGATTTTTATATGCAGTTCTATAGGCCCATGATGCATCATCAAGTTTCTTGGACCAATTCTTTCTACATCTATTAAGAGTCTTTTGCAAAATTAATTTAATCTCTTTATTACTCAGTTCTACTTGACCACTAGACTGTGGGTGGTATGGAGATGCAATTCTATGATTAGCATCATACTTAGCTAGAATTTTACAAAAAGCACCATGAATAAAATGTGAACCACCATTAGTCATTAAGTATCTAGGGACTCCAAACCTCAGAAAAATAACTTCTTGAAGCATCTTAATAGAGGTGTTATGATCAGCACTACTAGTTGGAATAGCTTCTACCCACTTAGTAACGTAACCAACAACAACTAAAATATGTGTATACCCATTAGAGGAAGGAAACGGTTCCATATAATCAAAGCCCCAAACATCAAATGGTTCAATAAGAAGTGAATGGTTCATAGGAATTTCTTGATGTCTACTACTATTACCAATTCTTTGGCATTCATCACAAGACAAGACAAACTTACAGGCATCTTTGAAAAGAGTAGGCCAATAAAAACCGGATTGTAATACCTTATGTGCAGTTCTATCTCTAGCGTGGTGTCCTCCATAAGCCTCCGAGTGACACTTGCGTAGGATCTGCTCCTGTTCATGCTCAGGTACACAACGTCTAATAACACCATCTACTCCTTCTTTATAAAGGTGTGGGTCATCCCAGAAGTAATGTCTCAAATCATAGGAAAACTTTTTCTTTTGCTGGTATGTGAAACTAGATGGTATAAATTTAGCAACAATGTAATTAGCATAATCAGCATACCATGGAGCAGTATGAGAAGCATTTATGACAGCTAATTGTTCATCAGGAAAACTATCATCAATAGGGAGTGGGTCATCAAGAACATTTTCTAACCTAGACAAGTTGTTTGCAACGGGGTTCTTAGCTCCCTTCCTATCAATAATATGCAAATCAAATTCTTGTAGCACGAGAACCCATCTAATAAGTCTAGGTTTAGCATCTTTCTTTTATATAAGGTATTTAATAGCAGCATGATCAGTGTGAACAGTTACTTTAGAATCAACAATATAAGGTCCGAACCTATCATAAGCAAATACAACTGCTAAAAATTCTTTTGCAGTAGTAGCATAATTTGTCTGGTCACTGTCTAGAGTTTTACTAGCATATTGGATAACATTTAATTTCTTATCAACTCTTTGTCCTAGAACAGCACCTACAACATAATCACTAGCATCACACATAATTTCAAAGGGTAAATTCCAATCAGGTGGCTGAACAATAGGTGCAGAAATCTAGGCTTTCTTAAGTATTTCAAATGCTTCTACACAATCATCATCAAAGACAAAAGGAACATCTTTTTTGTAAGATATTAGTCAGAGGCCTAGAAATTTTTGATAAGTCTTTAATGAACCTCCTATAAAAACCGGCATGACCAAGGAAACTTCTTATACCTTTAATGTCCTTAGGACACAACATCTTTTCAATAGCATCAACTTTAGCTTTATCAACTTCAATACCTCTTTCAGAAATTTTATGCCCCAAGACAATACCTTCATTAACCATAAAGTGGCACTTCTCCCAATTCAAGACAAGATTAGTTTCTTCACATCTCTGCAAAACTTGATCAAGGTTGCTTAAGCAATCATCAAAAGAAGTTCCATACACGGAGAAATCATCTATGAAAACCTCAACAATATTTTCACAAAAGTCAAAAAAATATAGCAGTCATACATCTTTGAAAGGTAGCACGTGCATTACATAAACCAAAAGGCATATGTCTATAAGCAAAGCTACCGAAAGGGCAAGTAAAAGTGGTCTTTTCCTGTTCCTCTTTCGACACAGGTATTTGAGAGAAACCAGAATAACCGTCTAGAAAGCAAAAAATGTGTATGTTTGGATAATCTTTCTAGCATTTGATCAATAAAAGGTAAAGGGTAATGATCCTTTATAATAGCTTTATTTAATTTGCGGAAATAAATTACCATTCTATAACCTGTAACAATTCATTGTGGGATCAATTTGTCTTTGTCATTAGGAACAATAGAAATACCTCCCTTCTTAGGGACACAATGGACAGGACTTACCCACTGACTATCAGCAACATGATAAATTATACCTGCCTCCAGAAGCTTTAGTATTTCATTTTTTACCACTTCTTTCATCTTAGGATTTAACCGTCGTTGGTGATCAACAACCGGTTTAGCGTCTTTCTCCAATTTTATTTTGTGCTGGCATAGAGTGGGACTAATGCCCTTAAGATCATCAAGAGTATATCCAATAGCAGCATGGTGCTTCTTGAGTTTTCAATAATTTCTCTTCTTCCTGCTCTGAAATGTTATCATTAATAATAATAGGATATATCTTCTTTTCATCAAGATAAGCATATTTAAGAGTATCAGGTAATGGTTTAATCTCAAACGTGGGATCACCCTTGGGTGGAGGAGGATCCCCTAGAATTTCAACAGGCAAGTTATGTTTCAAAATAGGTCCCTGTTTAAAGAATACTTCATCTATTTCCCTTCTTTCATTCATAAACATATCATTTTCATGGTCTAGCAAATACTGTTCTAAAGAATCATTAGGAGGTACGACAATAGAAGCAAGACCAACAATTTCATCTTTACTAGGCAATTCTTTATCATGGGGTTGTCTACAAAATTTAGCAAAATTAAAATCATGAGACATATCCCCTAAACCAACAGTAACAATATCCTTTTCGCAATCTATCTTAACATTAACAGTATTCAAGAAGGGTCTAGCAAATATAATGGGACAGAAGTCATCTTGTGGGGAAGCAAGAACAAGAAAATCAGTAGGATATTTAATTTTCCCACACAAGACTTCAACATCTCTAACAATCCCAACTGATGAAATAGTATCTCTATTGGCAAGCTTAATAGTAACATCAATATCTTCTATCTCAGTAGGTGCAATATCATGCATAATTTCTTTATATAAAGTATAAGATATTGCACTGAAACTGGCACCCATATCACATAAGCCATGATAACAGTGATATCCTATTTTAATAGAAACAACAGGCATGCCAACAACAGGTCTATGTTTATTTTTAGTATCGAGTCTAGCAATTCTAGCAGCTTCATCACAAAAGTAAATAACATGCCCATCAATATTATCGACCAAGAGATCCTTAACCATAGCAATACTAGGTTCAAATTTAATTTGCTCACAGGGTGTAGGTGTTCTAGCATTACTCTTACGAACCACAATTGAAGCTTTAGCATGATCCTTTATTCTAACAGTGAAAGGTGGTTTCTCAATATAAGCGGTAGGAACAATAGGATCAACATTATAAGTGATAGTATTTTCTTCAACTTTAATAGGTTCAACAACTTTTACTTCAATGAGAGGATGATATTTAAACCACTTCTCCGTAGGGAGATCAACATGAGTAGCAAATGATTCACAGAAAGAAGCTACTATCTCAGAGTCAAGTCCATATTTACTGCTAAATTCACGAAAAGCATCAGCATCCATAAAAGACTTAACACAATCAAACTTAGGTGTTATACCTGACTCCTTACCTTCGTCAAGTTCCCAATCTTCAGAGTGGCATTTAATTCTTTCCAATAAATCCCATCTGAATTCAATAGTCTTCATCATAAAAGAACCACTACAAGAAGTATCGAGCATGGGGCGATTATTGAGAGAAAGCCGAGCATAATTTTTTTGAATAATAATTTATCTTGAGAGCTCATGATTGGGGCATGAATATAACATTGGCTTAAGCCTCCCCCAAGCTTGAGCGATACTTTCTCCTTCGCGAGGCCTAAAATTATATATAATTACGGTCACGATGAACCAGATGCATAGGATAAAACTTCTGATGAAATTCCAATTTCAATTGGTTGTAGTTCCATGATCCAATATCATCACATAGCCTAAACCATGTCAATGCCTTTCCCTGCAAAGATAAAGGTAAGACCTTCTTCTTGATAACATCCTCGGGCATACCTGCAAGCTTAAATAATCCACAAACTTCATCTACATAGATTAGGTGCATATCGGGATGTAATGTTCCATCTCCTGTAAAAGGATTAGCTAGCAGTTTCTCTATCATACCCCAAGGAATTTCAAAGTAAACATTTTCAGTAGGTTCAGTAGGTTGAGGAGCAACTCTTTGCTCTACTGGTCGGGGTGAAGATACCCCGAACAAGCCCCTCAAAGGATTATTTTCCATAGTAACAAGTGACAGTAAATTTCAGCACACTATACAAATTTTACCTTACCGAATTCCACCTACCAAAGGCGCTTCACTCCCCGGCAACGGCGCCAGAAAAGAGTCTTGATGACCCAAAAGTATAGGGGATATATCATAGTCCTATCGATAAGTAAGAGTGTCGAACCCAACGAGGAGCACAAGGAAATGACAAGCAGTTTTCAGTAAGGTATTCTCTGCAAACACTGAAATTATCGGTAACAGATAGTTTTGTGATAAGGTAATTCGTAACGGGTAACAAGTAACAAAAGTAAACAAGGTGCAGCAAGGTGTCCCAATCCTTTTTGTAGCAAAGGACAAGCCTGGACAAACTCTTATATTAAGGAAAGCGCTCCCGAGGACACATGGGAATTATCGTCAAGCTAGTTTTCATCATGCTCATATGACTCGCGTTCATTACTTTGATAATTTGATATGTGGGTGGACCGGTGCTTGGGTACTTCCCTTCCTTGGACAAGCATCCCACTTATGATTAACCCCCCTCGCAAGCATCTGCAACTACGAAATAAGAATTAAGGTAAACCTAACCATAGCATGAAACATATGGATCCAAATCAGCCCCTTACGAAGCAACACATAAACTAGGGTTTAAGCTTCTGTCACTCTAGCAACCCATCATCTACTTATTACTTCACAATGCCTTCCCCTAGGCCCAAACAATGGTGAAGTGTCATGTAGTCGACGTTCACATAACACCACTAGAGGAAAGACAACATACATCTCATCAAAATATCGAATGAATACCAAATTCACATGACTACTTATGACAAGACTTCTCCCATGTCCTTAGGAACAAAAATAGCTACTCACAAATCATATTCATGTTCATAAATAGAGGGGTATTAATGTGCATAAAGGATCTGAATATATAATCTTCCACCGAATAAACCAACTAGTGATGTCTACTACACAACCTTCTTCTTGTAGACGTTGTTGGGCCTCCAAGTGCAGAGGTTTGTAGGGCAGTAGCAAATTTCCCTCAAGTGGATGACCTAAGGTTTATCAATCCGTAGGAGGCATATGATGAAGATGGTCTCTCTCAAGCAACCCTGCAACCAAATAACAAAGAGTCTCTTGTGTCCCCAACAGACCCAATACAATGGTAAATTGTATAGGTGCACTAGTTCGGCGAAGAGATGGTGATACAAGTGGAATATGGATAGTAGATAATGGTTTTTGTAATATGAAAATATAAAAATAGCAAGGTAACTAATGATAAAAGTGAGCACAAACGGTATTGCAATGCGTTGTAACAAGGCCTAGGGTTCATACTTTCACTAGTGCAAGTTCCCTCAACAATAATAACATAATTGGATCATATAAATATCCCTCAACATGCAACAAAGAGTCACTCCAAAGTCACTAATAGCGGAGAAGAAATGAAGAGATTATGGTAGGGTACGAAACCACCTCAAAGTTATCCTTTCTGATCGATCTATTCAAGAGTCCGTAGTAAATTAACATGAAGCTATTCTTTCCGTTCAATCTATCATAGAGTTCGTACTAGAATAACACCTTAAGACACAAATCAACCAAAACCCTAATGTCACCTAGATACTCCAATGTCACCTCAAGTATCCGTGGGTATGATTATACGATATGCATCACACAATCTCAGATTCATCTATTCAAACCAACACAAAGTACTTCAAAGAGTGCCCCAATGATTCTACCGGAGAGTCAAGACAAAAACGTGTGCCAACCCCTATGCATAGGTTCATGGGCGGAACCCACAAGTTGATCACCAAAACATACATCAAGTGGATCAATAGAATACCCCATTGTCACCACGGGTATCCCACGCAAGACATACATCAAGTGTTCTCAAATCCTTAAAGACTCAATCCGATAAGATAACTTCAAAGGGAAAACTCAATCCATTACAAGAGAGTAGAGGGGGAGAAACATCATAAGATCCAACTATAATAGCAAAGCTCACGATACATCAAGATCGTACCACCTCAAGAACACGAGAGAGAGAGAGAGAGAGAGATCAAACACATAGCTACTACTACATACCCTCAGCCCCGAGGGAGAACTACTCCCTCCTCGTCACGGAGAGCGCCGAGATGATGAAGATGGCCACCGGAGAGGGATCCCCCTCCGGCAGGGTGCCGGAATGGGTCTAGATTGGTTTTCTGGTGATAAGAGACCTTGGAAGCTTCTGGAATACATGAGAGGAAGACTATGGGGCCCACTAGACACCAGGGTGCGCCAAGGGCCTCTCTCATGATCTGATGGGTCGTGGGGCCCATAGGCACCCCCTTGACCTACCTCCGCCTCTATAAATACTCTAAAATCCCAAAAAACCTAAGGGAGTCGACAAAATACTTTTTTCGCCGCCGTAAGTTCCAGAACCATGAGATCCAATCTAGAGGCCTTTTCCGGCACTCTATCGGAGGGGGCAACGAGCACAAAGGGGTTCTTCATCATCCTTGCTGCCCCTTCGATGATGCATGAGTAGTTTACCATAGACCTACGGGTCCGTAGTTAGTAGCTAGATGGCTTCTGCCATAACCTGGGCCAGGCCCATGTATGTGTCACTGGGCTTTCGTGGCTCAGCCCATGTGGTGTGTAAGTGGTTAGGTTTATAGGCGTGTGGGTGATGTGTGTGAGGGCATCGAACATTACTGTAAACATTATCCCTTCGATAAGCTTCCCTCTATGCTTTCTATCTTCTTCTTCCCCATGTCTTTCTCTGATCTCGAGTCTCCAGATCCCAGCGTGACGCAGGGAAGTGCTGCAGGGTTGTAGCATTTGGTACTCAGAGCAGTGTATTGACCCGCTTCGTCTGATCCAAAAAAATTCATCCAGATCGTGAGATCAATCCTTTGATTGGCTTGTAATTCCTGGCAAAAGGTGCGGATCCCCTCGGGTGATCTCCTGCAAAACACCTAGGTGTACATGCACTGGGTTGAGTTGATCAAAGTTTTTTCCATCGGCGGCTCGTACAGCTAAGCCCAACCTCTCGGCGCGCATGGCGGCCCAAGAGCTCACCCTGGTTGAACTGCAGCAGCTCGTCCAAGCAACGATCCTGTAGAGCCAAGCCATCTCTGACGTGGGCGCGAAGATA
Organism: Triticum urartu; assembly: GCF_003073215.2. Taxonomy (NCBI): domain Eukaryota; kingdom Viridiplantae; phylum Streptophyta; class Magnoliopsida; order Poales; family Poaceae; genus Triticum; species Triticum urartu. The sequence continues at coordinate 104,551,928 of NC_053024.1, read as the reverse complement.
GTCGAGCACCCAGATGGCCTACAAGACTCTCTGTACAAGTACGCATCATCCTCGGCCAAGGCCTTCGATGCGCTAGCCACGACGACCATGAGTTCGCTGGCCCGCATGGAGTTGACACTGGGTCGGGTGCTGGTGGTGCACAACTCTCTCGACGCGATTTTGGTGGAGATGAGGAAGTCACTGGAGGGGTCGTACACCGCGTCGACACTCTCGAGCAGACACCAGACACGACGTCGCCCCAGGACCCACTCACCTCACGGACAGATCCACCATGAACAGATCGACAGGGCACCACTCCACAGCAGTCAGGACAAGACATCAGGGGTCTGCACGTGACATACTAGCACCAGAATCACGGTGAGCAGTCTAAATCCCAAGTCCCTTACCGTGAAGAACTGTCGAACGATAATGAGGACTACAACCGATCACCGAATTCTCAGTTTCTGTCCACTCCTGGAAAATTTTCTGGCCGCATTCCCTACTCTGATTTTCCTAGGTTTGAGGGAGATAACCTGAAGTACTTTCAGATGTACAATGTCCAGCCAGAGCTGTGGGTCGATTTTGCTACAATGCATTTTGCAGGCAATGCAGCCTTATGGTTGTAGACTTATGAAGCACTACACACTATTGACAGTTCGGCTCCTTTGTGTGTGGCAGTCTATGCTAAATTCAACAGGAATAAGTACTCTCACACAATTGATGTGTTTTTATCGCTCAAGCAAACTGAGTCTGTAGATGAATATGCCCACGCGTTTGAAGAACACATGCACAAAATGTTGGTGTACAACCACTCCTATGATGAAACATTTTTCATCAACAAGTTCATTGAGGGCTTGAAACTTGCTATTCGTGCTCCAACCAAACTACAACAACCAAATTCGGTGGACCTTGCATATTCCTTGGCTCAAACACAGGAAGCATTGTTAGCTAAAGATATCTCCAAATACAACAAATATGGGAAAACAGAGTGAATGCCAAAAACTATGGGCATCAAGGTATTATGGGGACAACTCCAATACAAGATAAACCTCATGTGATGCAGCATAGAGCTCTAGATTGAGTGGATAACCTCAGAGCGCAGCGTCGGGCGCGTGGAGAATGTTTTAAGTGTGGAGAGAAGTATGGGCCCGGGCACAAATGCCCAACCATAGTACAACTTCATGTGTTGGAAGAACTAATTGAAGCTTTGTAGATGTCTGAAGTTTCGGAAAGTGAGTCTGAAACTAAACCACCAGTAGAACAACCCACTATAGCCAAAGGAACAGCTGAGGAGGCATTTATGGAACTATCAGTTCATGCAGCTCAGGGTACTTCCTCCAAGGATAGTATCAGATTACATGGCATGGTTGGTAAGAGACAGCTGTTGATCTTAGTTGATTCAGGCAGTTCAACTAACTTTATCAATGCAGATCTGGTGAAACATCTACAATTCCCAGTCAAAGATATTCCAGCTGCCAAAATGATTGTGGCTGACAGAGGAATGTTACACTGCAACAAACAAGTCCCTAACTTGTAGCATCTGTCAAGGCAATAATTTCAACACTTCTCTGAAAGTACTACCATTGGGCACTTATGACATCATTTTGGGCATGTAGTGGTTGGAAACAATGAGTCCTATGTTGGTGGACTGGAGAAATAAGGTCATGACATTCAAGTATCAGGGAGTGAGGATCACTCTGAGAGGAATAAGGGACAAAATCACATCATGCACAGGCATAAATGGCAAGCATTTGCAAGGATTACTCAACACTAGTGTAGTAGATCAGGTTATTCAACTAAACCACATTATGGAAGCCCCTGCTACTGCCCAATTCATCCCTCCTGCTATACAAGAAATCTTGGACAAGCACCAACAGGTGTTCAAAGAGCCTGACAAGCTCCCTCCTCACAGATCATTTGATCATCAAATTCCTCTCCTACCTAGAGCTAAGCCAATAAATGTGAAGCCACAAAGATACAACCCTATGCAGAAGAATGAAATTGAGAACCAAGTAACTAGAATGCTACAACAAGGGGTCATCCAGCAGAGCACTAGCCCATTTGCTTCACCAGTGCTTCTAGTCAGAAAGAAGGTTGGAACTTGGCGTTTTTGTGTGGACTACAGAATGCTGAATTGAGTCACTATGCCCCATAAATATCCTATGCCAGTTGTAGATGAGTTACTTGATGAATTGGCTGGTGCCACTTGCTTCACTAAGCTAGACCTTCGAGCAGGCTATCATCAAATAAGACTAGTGGAGGGAGAGGAACATAAGACAACTTTTAAGACTCATCATGGTTTGTATGAATTTAAAGTCATGCCCTTTAGTTTAAGCAGTGCCCCTGCAACATTCCAAGTTGCTATCAATGCACTGTTTGCCACCTGCTGAGACATTGTGTGATTATCTTCATGGATGACATCTTGATCTACAACTCAGATTTGCAAATACATCTAGATCACCTCAGTCAAGTCTTCACTATACTCCAAGAGAACCAGCTTTTGTGAAAATTAGCAAATGCTATTTTGCTCAAACAGAGCTGGAATATTTGGGGCATATTATCAGTGGTAAAGGAGTTCAAACCAACCCCATCAAGATTAGGGCTATGCAAGAATGGCCCAGACCAACTTGTGCTAGAGATATAAGAGGATTCTTGGGCCTCACAGGGTACTATAGGAAATTCATCAAAAATTATGGCATTATTAGCAGGAGTTTGTCTGATCTCCTGAAGAAGGATACAGTGTTTTCCTGGACACCAACCAATGAAGCTGCTTTTTAACATCTCAAGAAAGCATTAGCTGAAGCACCAGTTTTGGCACTACCAGATTTCAAGAAATAGTTTACAATTGAAACTGATGCTAGTAATCAGGGCATTGGGGTTGTACTAGTACAAGAAGGCTATCCACTTGCTTATCTTAGTAAAGCTCTAGGTCCTAAGTCACAGGCTCTGTCCACATATGAAAAAGAGCGCTTGGCAGTACTGTTGGCTATGGAGAAATGGAAACCCTACTTGTAGCATGCACCTTTCACCATTTCCACAAATCATCAAAACTTAACACATCTCTAGGAGCAAAAACTCAATGGTACCATGCAACAGAAAGCTTTTCTGAAATTATTGGGCCTACAATACAACATTGTATACATAAAAGGTATGGATAAGGTTGTTGCTGATGCCCTTTCCAGATATCCTGCCCCAACGGAGTTGTATGCCCTTTCGTTCTGCACACCCAAGTGGTTAGTAGTTGTGATAGAAGGATACGAACAGTATGATGCAGATAAAGAGTTACTACAAGAATTGGCCCTTACTAGGAAACATACCATGCAAATTCAAAAAAAATCCTACGCTCACACAAGATCTATCTAGGAGATGCATAGCAATGAGAAGGGGAGAGTGGGTCCACGTACCCTCGTAGACTGAAAGCGGAAGCATTTGACAATGCGGTTGATGTAGTTGAACTTCTTCTAGTTCCGATCGATCAAACACCGAACGTACGAGACCTCTGAGTTCTGCATACGTTCAGCTCGATGATGTCCCTCAAACTCTTGATCCAGCAAAGTGTCGAGGGAGGGTTTCATCAGCACGATGGCGTGGTGACAGTGATGGTGAAGTGATCCATGCAAGGCTTCGCCTAAGCACTACGACAATATGACCGGAGGCGTAAACTGTGGAGGGGGCGCCGCACACGGCTAGGAATCAATGTTGAGCATACCAGCGGTGCCCCCCCCACATATATATAGGTGGGAGAGGGAGAGGGGTTGCAAGGGGTGCCCCAAGTAGGAGTAATCATACTTGGGCGCCGCCCACAAGTCGGCCTCCCCCCTTCCATAAGTGTCGGAGGGGGAAGGAAAGAGAGGGGTGACAGGAAGGAAAGGGGGAGGCTGAATCCTCCCCTTTCCTTCTCCCTTCCCTTCCTTTCCTTCTCCTCCTGTTCGGGCTATAAGAGGGCGCACCAGCCCCTTATGGGCTGGTATGTCCCTCTCTTGGCCCATTAGGCCCATATAGTTTGCCGAGGGTCGCCCAGAACCCCTTCTGGTGACCCGATACATACCTAGTACCCCCGGAACACTTCTGGTGTCCAAATACTATCGTCCTATATATGAATCTTTACCTCTCGACCATTTCGAGACTCCTCGTCATGTCTGTGATCTCATCCGGGAGTCCGAACAAACTTCGGTCATGAAATCACATAACTCATAATTAGGGATGGCAATTTTATCCATGGATCTGGATACCCATGGATACCCGACCCGGTTGGGCAAGGGTATGGAGCACATTTCTGCCCATGGGTCCATGGATATGGATACCCATGAACAGCCGGGTTAGGCATGGTTATAGTTTGTGGTCCATGGATATCGAATGGATACCCGTATCACATGTGGGGCCATATGCCAGTGATAGTAGAAAGAGTGAATCAATGGGAAATGGCAGGAAACATGCAACTTGTGCGATGAGCTATATGCTGCAGAATCAACCTCTGGTATGTCACACTTAAGGACTCATCGTATTACTTGTTGCCTACTTATGCATGTAGTTTATGTTGTCATTTGTGAGTGAATGATGATGAGTTAATTTGATCTTTGGGAAGGCTTCATGCTGACTTTTCTATGCCCATGGAGCTCCATGGGTTTGTGGGTATCCAGCAGGTTTGGGCATGGGCACAAGTTGTGCCCATGGCTAATTTGGTGGATGTGCAAAGGGTAGGAAGATGGGTCATGGGTTGGATTTGGACCAACTCCACCCGCCCCAAACCCGACCCATTGCCATCCCTACTCATAATACAAATTTTCATCGAACGTTAAGCGTGCGGACCCTACGGGTTCGAGAACTATGTAGACATGACCGAGACACCTCTCCGGTTAATAACCAATAGCGGAACCTGGATGCTCATATTGGTTCCTACATATTCTACGAAGATATTTATCGGTCAAACCGCATAACAACATACGTTATTCCCTTTGTCATCGGTATGTTACTTGCCCGAGATTCGATCGTCGGTATCTTCATACCTAGTTCAATCTTGTTACCGGCAAGTCTCTTTAATCGTTCCGTAATGCATCATCCCGTAATTAACTCATTAGTCACGTTGCTTGCAAGGCTCATAGTGATGTGCATTATCGAGAGGGCCCAGAGATACCTCTCCGATACACGGAGTGACAAATCCTAATCTTGATCTATGCCAACTCAAGAAACATCATCGGAGACACCTTTAGAGCATCTATATAATCACCCAGTTACGTTGTGACGTTTGATAGCACACAAGGTGTTCCTCCAGTATTCGGGAGTTGCATAATCTCATAGTTAGAGGAACATGTATAAGTCATGAAGAAAGCAATAGCAATAAAACTAAACGATCATTATGCTAAGCTAACAGATGGGTCTTGTCCATCACACCATTCTCTAATGATGTGATCCCGTTCATCAAATGATAACACATGTCTATGGTTAGGAAACTTAACCATCTTTGATTAACGAGCTAGTCAAGTAGAGGCATACTAGGGACACTTTGTTTTGCCTATATATCCACACTTGTATCAAGTTTTCGGTTAATACAATTCTAGCATGAATAATAAACATTTATCATGATATAAGGAAATATAAATAACAACTTTATTATTGCCTCTAGGGCATATTTCCTTCAGTACAAGCTTTAAACTGTGGTGATTCTGACAGCGGGAAGCTAGGTGTGTTGTTTCGTCAAGCCGTAGCATATGCATTGCATAGTTTGATCATCCTAAATTCATTTGTTGTCGACATACATGTACTTTAGTTGCGCATGATCTAGCGCAGGTTGGTTAGAATGCAGCTTTCCCCCCCCCTTGTTTGGATAGAGTATCTTCTTGACTTTATTTCAAGTCTGGTTGCTAACGATGTTGACGATAGCAAATGGAATGCCCTGTCAAACAAAATTGTAGAAGCCAACTGCTCCATACTATTTCTTCAAGAAACAAAGAAACAACACTCTGACATACATCAAGAATTTTTGTCCCAGAAACATAAATAAATTTGGTTTCCTCCCATCTAATGGAGCTTCTAGTGGGCTTCTAATTGTGTAGAATGACCATCTCTTCACAGGCTAAACTATCCACAAAAATTAATTCTCCCTCGCTGTCTAGTTTACATCTAAACATTCTGGAAAACAATGGTTCCTCACTAATGTTTATGGCCCATGCCAAAGTGCTGCTAGAACACAATTCATCAATTAGTTCCAGGATATACAAGTGCCAAATGATATTAATTGGATGATTCTGGGGGATTTCAATTATGTCATGTACCCACAAAATAGAAACTATTGGGAAACGTAGCATGCAATTTCAAAAAAAATCCTACGCTCACGCAAGATCTATCTAGGAGATGCATAGCAACGAGAGGGGGAGAGTGTGTCCACGTACCCTCGTAGACCGAAAGCGGAAGCGTTTGACAACGCGGTTGATGTAGTCAAACTTCTTCTCGATCCGACCGATCAAGCACCGAATGAACGACATCTATTAGTTCTGCACATGTTCAGCTCGATGACGTCCCTCGAACTCTTGATCCAGCAAAGTTTCTAGGAAGAGTTCCATCAGCACGACGGCGTGGTGACGGTGATGGTGAAGTGGTCCACGCAGGGCCTCGCCTAAGCACTACGTCAATATGACAGGAGGCGTAAACTGTGGAGGGGGGCGCCGCACACGGCTAACAATCATTGGTGTGTGTTCTAGGTGCCCCCTCCCCACGTATATATAGGTGGGAGGGGGAGGGGAGCTGCCTTGGGTGCCCTAAGTAGGAGGAATACTACTTGGGGGCCCTATTCCAATTCGCCCCCCCCCCTTTCCTTTTACCGGAGGGGGGGAGGGAAGAGAGGGAGGAGGAAGGGAAGGGGGGACGAACCCCTTCCTCCTTCTCCTATTCGGCCTCCTTCATTAGGGGGGAGCCACCCCTTGTGGGATGGTGTGCTCCCCTCTTATGGCCCATAATGCCCATTATTCCCCTGGGGGTTCCGGTACCCGCCCCCCGGTACTCCGATATGTACCTGGTACACCCTGAAACACTTCCGGTGTTCGAATATCATCGTCCTATATATGAATCTTTACCTCTCGACCATTTCGAGACTCCTTGTTATTTCTGTGATCTCATCCGGGACTCCGAACAACATTCGGTCACTGTCGTGGGTTTGTCACGGCAGATGTCCTTGTGAAAGGACTTAGTCGTGGAGCCATCGCTACGGGTTAGCTTTAAGGGGTTAAACCGGACAAAGGGACACGGGGAATTTTATACTAGTTCGGCCCCTTCGAGGAAGGTAAAAGCCTACATCTAGTTGTGATTGGTATTGCTAGGGTTTCAAAGGCCAGGGAGCGAATCCGCTTTGTCTGGCTCTCGAGTTGTTGTCTATTGTCCTGAACCGCTGCCGGGTCGTCCCCTTATATACATGGGCGGCGCCCATCGGTTTACATAGACCCGAGACTGGCTCATAAACGTGTCCGGTTCGGTCTCCACTCTTTCTATCTTACAATACAAGTTTCATACAAATGCCGGTTCACGGCTACGGGCCTTAAACCGGTTCTGGGCCCTGGACCTTTCCTCTTCTGTCTACATGGGCTTCAAGCATAATCAACTACGGATGAAGTTAACCCGACCTTTCCTGGCCGGTTTACGCCCAGTAGTAATATCCCCAACATTAGGCCCCAGATTGATTTGAACAGGTTCATGTCAATCCTTAGTAAAAACTTCGTCTTCAACATCTTCTCATAATTTAGTAAACCACCGTGACATCATCTTCTCGGATCGTGGTAAACCATCGTGACATCATCTGTTTAAAAACTGTGTATGACACATCTTCATTAATAGGTCTCCGACAATCGAGGCGACAACTCTACCTCACTTCCAAATTTCTGGCCCCTCGATTTTCGCGCCTGACACTTATCCCTTGCCTTTATAAATAGGACCGAGGGGTCATTTTCACCTTTTCCCCCTCGTGCCTCTTCGCGTCGTCTTCCTTGCGCTGCTCAGCCTCTGGAGCTCCGCCGCCACCGTCGACCGTCGCCTCTGCTCCGACCCTGGCCGCTGCATCACCCTGAACGCACCAGAGTACTGCGGCGCCTTTCCGCTTCCTCACCAGCTCCGGTAAGTTCTCTGCTTTTTTCGCCATAGATCTGTTCTAGGGTATCGACATTCTTCGCAGTTCTTCTGAAGTTCATCAGTGCTTCAGTGTTGTTCTTCCCTGTTCTGCCTTTAGTCTATAGATGGACACTTCGTGCTTGACGTATCCCTTGCCGTAGCTAACCTTCCATTGTCATCACAAACCCTTATGCGCAAAGAACTGATCTAGTCCTTCATAAATTGCTTCGGTTCTGCTCCCCTTCTAGATCCAATTATTTTTGCTTTTCTGTCTTATCTTAGATCCGAAAATTTTATGTCACTGGTGTCGTCTTCCTTGCGCTGCTCAGCCTCTGGAGCTCCGCCGCCACCGTCGACCGTCGCCTCTGCTCCGACCCTGGCCGCTGCATCACCCTGAACGCACCAGAATACTGCGGCGCCTTTCCGCTTCCTCACCAGCTCCGGTAAGTTCTCTGCTTTTTTCACCATAGATCTGTTCTAGGGTATCGACATTCTTCGCAGTTCTTCTGAAGTTCATCAGTGCTTCAGTGTTGTTCTTCCCTGTTCTGCCTTTAGTCTATAGATGGACACTTCGTGCTTGACGTATCCCTTGCCGTAGCTAACCTTCCATTGTCATCACAAACCCTTATGCGCAAAGAACTGATCTAGTCCTTCATAAATTGCTTCGGTTCTGCTCCCCTTCTAGATCCAATTATTTTTGCTTTTCTGTCTTATCTTAGATCCGAAAATTTTATATGTCACTGTGAGATCTGTTTCTATGTCCCTGTGAGATCTGTTTCTCCTTGCACCAACATAGGCGGTTTTAACCTTGTATAAGCAGTCTACGCCATTAGCCCTCTGATAAACCGGAGGAGCATTTTACCTTCATAATTATGCTTCGCTTTAACAGTGTCTGAGTAATCCTGTGCTAGTATTACCTTTTTCCCTTATTGCATTAATCTCCTGTTTACACTGAGGGAGTCCTGGATTAGGGGGTGTTCGGGTAGCCGGACTATACCTTCAGCCGGACTCCTGGACTATGAAGATACAAGATTGAAGACTTCGTCCCGTGTCCGGATGGGACTTTCCTTGGCGTGGAAGGCAAGCTTGGCGATGCGGATATTCAAGATCTCCTACCATTGTAACCGACTCTGTGTAACCCTAACCCTATCCGGTGTCTATATAAACCGGAGGGTTGTAGTCCATAGGCAATCAACTCCATATACAACAATCATACCATAGGCTAGCTTCTAGGGTTTAGCCCCCTTGATCTCGTGGTAGATCTACTCTTGTACTACCCATATCATCAATATTAATCAAGCAGGACGTAGGGTTTTACCTCCATCAAGAGGGCCCGAACCTGGGTAAAACATCGTGTTCCCTGCCTCCTGTTACCATCCGGCCTAGACGCACAGTTCGGGACCCCCTACCCGAGATCCGCCGGTTTTGACACCGACATTGGTGCTTTCATTGAGAGTTCCTCTGTGCCTTCGCAATCAGGAAGGATGCCTCCTCCCGTCTTTAAAGACGGCACCATTGCTAAGGGAGCCTTGGCTGTCGGCCAAACTCTCTGGCTAGGTGGTTTCCTCATGACCGCCTGCTCGGCTGTTGCGCCGACGGTGACCTCTCGGGTCATCAAAAGCAACCTACACATCGGCTCAGAGCTCGTCGAGCAGCTAGATCCAATGGAGCTCTCTTCCGTAAACGAGCTCTTGGATCGCATCGCCGCCCTGGGGGTCGCTACGGATTACGACCAGGTTGGGCTTAAACCCGATCTAAGAGAAATTAACTCTCCCCAAGTCACCCACCACGTTACCGTGGTAGAGGCCCAGAGCGGCGACCCTTCATCTATTTTAAGGACTAGCTACGTCCGAATTCCCGACTCCTCCAAGCCGGATACCCGCGGAGAGGAGGATGTAAATCAAGACCTGAGCTTAGGATCAGGCAACGGGCTAGATTCGTTGGACAACATCCAAGAATCCGAACTTCAGAGTTCAGAAACTCTTCGGCCTCCAAATCTTGGATTGGATGAGGTTTCAGATTCAACGACACCCGCCCACCCGAACATAAGCGATCTCTCCCAAATCAGGCAGAGGCCCGAGGAAACAGTACATCATTACTGGGCCAGATTCCTCCTGGTTATGAACAGGATAAAGGATTGCCGCGAGGGAGACGCAATCTCAATTTTCTGCAGTAGTTGCACGGACTAGGGAATCCTTAACGCCGTAAGTTGTCGTGATATTACACGCTTCGCTGACTTGGCGTCCATAGTACAAAAATACTATGTGATGGAAAGTGCCTGGAAAACCGAAATATAATTTTGGGATAATCCGTCCTTGAATAGTAATCCCGTCCGAACTAAGAGGGTGCATCATCATAGGACACCCGGGATAAACACCAAAAAGCCAAAACCCTCTACAGGGAATGGAACCGTACTGGAAAGGTGGCTTGATGGACCCTGTAGAATCCACAGTACAGAGGACGCCACACCAACTCACAGCCTTAGAGCATGTTGGATACTCCGGCAGGTGGCCAAAATTGGCGAGGACCTCTTAATTCTGGAGGCCGTAGAAAGCTAGCCCGAGGACACCAGTACCGTTCTCACACTCTTCGAGACTTTCGCATCAAACAGTATGCGAAAAAGAACACTCCGCAGCCTCGTCGAAGTCTATCAAGTTGCAACAATAAATCCATGGAGCGACACTGCTATTACCTTCAACGCAAGTGATGAACCTAGATTCCGAACAGCCCGAGCACCAGCCGCATTGGTCCTCCATAACAGTAGCCTCAGAAGTACCACTCAACGATATTATCAACAACCGCGACGCAACGGGCCGGATTGCAAAATGGGCCATCGAGATTCTCCCGTTCGATATAACCTATAAGCCACGGTGAGCTATTAAATCGCTAGTTTCGGCCGACTTCGTCGCAGAATGGACGGAGGCCGAGCTCCCTAAAGAGTACGGCACATATTCAAACTGGATTATGCATTTCGACGGCTCCAAAATGTTGGCCGGACTGGGGGCTGGCGTCGTCTTGACGTCCCCCACAGGAGACACAGTCCAATATGTGCTCCAAATCATGTACATGGATTCCAACAATGCAGCCGAATATGAGGCCCTCCTACATGGTCTCCGGATAGCAGTATCCATGGGTATCCAGCGCCTAGAGGTACGCGGGGATTCAAACCTCGTGATATCCCAAATAAATGGAGACTTCGACGCCAAGGACCTAAAAATGGCAGCTTACCGCAACGCCGTCCTAAAAATGTTAGCTCGGTTCGAAGGGTTGGAGTTTCACCATATAGCCCGAGAAAACAATCAAGCAGCGGACGTCCTGGCACGCATCGGAGCAAAACGCGATGCAGTCCCCCCCAACATCTTTTTGGAAAGATTGTTCAAGCCATCCGTAGCATGGGAGGGGGAACCCGCAAATAATAGCCCGGACCCAGCCGCACCACTCGACGCCGAACAATCTGACACAATTGGAGGCTCTGCCAATGAAATTACACCTTCAGCCCACATAATAATGGCGGTCATCGCCCCATGGACAGGACCATTCCTAGCCTACCTTACTAGGCAGGAACTCCCGGAGGACCAAAACGAGGCCCGCTGCATAGTGCGGCGATCTAAAGCCTATAGAGTCCATGAGGGAGAGCTTTATAAGAAAAGCACTACCGGAGTCCTTCAAAGGTGCATCTCCGAAGAGGAAGGGCGGAACCTTCTGGCTGAAATTCATGCCGGACTCGGTGGCCACCACGCCGCTGCTCGGTCCCTTGTTAGCAAGGCTTTCCGTACAGGCTTTTATTGGCCGACGGCCCAGGCAGACGCTCAGGACCTAGTCCAACGATGCGCTAGTTGCCAACTTTTTGCCAACCAAAGCCATATGCCACCCACCGCACTCCAAACTATACCCATCACCTGGCCTTTTGCGGTCTGGGGGCTTGACATGGTCGGACCCCTTAAAGGTGGGACCGATAGGAAAAAATACTTACTGGTCATGGTGGATAAATTCACCAAATGGATAGAAGCCAAGCCTGTTAAAACGGCCGAATCCGGACCTGTGATAGAGTTCATATCCGGGGTTGTACACCGTTATGGCGTCCCCCACAGCATCATAACCGATAATGGTACAAACTTTACCACCGATGAGGTAAAACTCTGGTGCAAAAACATGGGCATCAAGCTTGATTATGCTTCCGTCTATCACCCACAAACCAACGGCCAGGTCGAACGTGCAAATGGTCTTATCATGAGCGGCATTAAACCCAGACTGGTGCGGTCCCTCAAGGAATCTAACACGCACTGGGTAGAGGAGCTCGACTCCGTGCTATGGGGGCTGCGGACCACGCCAAATCGCACCACCGGATACACACCATTTTTTATGGTGTACGGCACAGAGGCAGTTCTGCCCTGTGACATAATTCATGACTCACCTAGAGTGCGCATGTACGAAGAAAGAGAAGCCGAGCTCGATCGGCAGGACAACTTGGACGCCCTGGAGGAGGAGCGTGACGTGGCAAAAGCCCGTTCCGCATTTTATCAACAGCAGGCCCGAAGATATCAAAGCAGAGAAGTACGGGCCAAAAATTACAATGTTGGCAAACTAGCTCTACGCCTGCCGGATAAGAAAAAGGACAAACTCAAGCCCAAGTGGGAAGGTCCATTCATAATCGACCAAGTCCTGACTGGCGGGGCATACCGCCTGCGAGATGCGTCGGATAACCGACTCGAGCCGAACCCGTGGAACGCCACCCGTCTCCGAAGATTCTATGCCTAGCGCCGGACTCTGTGTTCGTCTCCTTCCTCTGTCCATTTTTTGCATTTTTCTGTCTTACATTTCTCTCCTTCCCCTCTTTTCTTTTATAGCCCTTAAAGGCTCATCTAGTGACCCGCCACTTGCGCTCATTAAACCTGGGGGCTTCTTTAACAGAAGCTTATTTATACGGGCTTCACGCCCAACACATGCGTCAAACTTCCGCATGTACCTTTTTCTTCACCAATATATGCATCGATATGACTTAAGTTTTGGCCAAGCTGGGTTGCCTGGCTCCTGTGCTTACCCCTACGTTCCTGATTGTTCGGCTAGGCGATAAAGGGAGCACCTCTGTGATTGTTACTGCCGGGTCAGCCGGATGTGTACCTCAGACTGGGTGAAGCCGAAAGCTAGCGTTCTTAAGGGAATATTCGGTCGGTGAGATAAAAGATGATCTTTTTACTCATTTTATGCGCCCCCAGATGCTTTTTCTGCGTCTTTTTACGCAGTTTGGACATGCACTTTAGGACATGCCTCCCAGCGAAAGGAACCCCTAACGGAACTATTCTCTCTAGAAGATGTTTCTTACTAACCATGTAATATAACATAACTAGTTGGGCACTTGTCTGATAAAGCACTAATGACCCCTATGCCTGGTCTCCACGCATACCACGGTTCTTATATAACTGCTATGGTATTCGGACACACTCCGGACCGTCAGGTTCCGAGGTTGAAGCGAAAAGGTCGGCAACGACAAACGATCTACAATCCGGCTAGAAGGCATTACACATGTCAATTCAAAATTACATAGTCATTCTGACTGATTGTATTCCTCTTCTATACCATCTAACAGGCTGTCTAATTTACAGTCCTGCTGGGAATACTTCGCGGCCAACTCTATTTGGCCGTATACTAGGCTCACAGGGATCTCCTTCCCGTCAGGCCCCACTGGTCCGACCTCGGCCATGTGGTTTGGGTCAGACTTCATAAAACGGGTCTTCACCATGGCCCAGGCTTCCCTAGCGCCTTGTCGGCAGGCTGATATCTTCCAGAACTGGAAGCGCCGCCGAGCTCCCTTCAGCTTCTCCGCAAGCTCTCCAAGGCCCTCGGGCATGGAGTGGGCAGGCCATAAGGCTTGGGCAACACCTTGCATCGCCTGCCGAATTCGCTCGTGCAGTTGCATGAGTTCGGGAAAAAGGTCACCCGTAGAACCGGGCATTTCCTCTGTAGGACGACCTGTGAGCATACCTACAGACATTACTCTGTTAGTCGACTTCCTCGCCGAACTCTTTTTTTCAAAGTTCGTTCAAGCACTTACTGAATATGCCGCGTCGAAGCCGCTAATTCTCCCTCGTGGAGTCCGACAGCTGGCCACGAACATCTTTAAGTTTGACGTCTAGCCTAGTGTTGGCATCCTGAAGATCATTCCTCTCTCGCCTCACCTTTGTCAACATACTCTCACCAGCCTTTAGCCGGCGTAAGAGTTGTTGCTTTTCCGGATCGAGTCTGGCGCCATCTGCAACATGATTTGTCAGATTTGCACCCACGCCGCACAATACTAATCTTTTGAAGCGTATCTTACCTGAGGGGGTCTCTTTGGGCTCCCCTGCTGCGGCTAGTGCGGCCTCTAGTTGGGCCTTGCACTTTTCCAGCTCCTGGGACAGTACGGTATTCTTCTCTGTAAGAACCTGCTTATTAAATGATCCTTAAATCAGTTGCTCTAACTGTTTCAAGTCTCGAGGGCTACTGATATATCTATATTTGACCAAAATTTTCTTACCCGTATGTCTTTTACATACTGCTCCGTGGCTCTGGCTAAACCATTTTGAGCGGCACGGAGGTACGCATCTCCCGAATTAAAGGCATCTAAAGCCTCTTGGGAGAAACAAGCGTCGCGTAGAACTGTCCGGCGACGCCTGTGGTTCATGGCACTCTCCACTTCAGAATTTGTGGCAGACAGCCTGTCCGCATCCTTTGTCGGAGGAGTGTCCGGTGCGCGCCTTGTGCTCGCCTCCGCTTCCTGGCCAGACGTTGGAGCCTGGCTGGTGGGGGCGCGATTGGCAACCTCTCCGGATGTAGTCCGGCGAGGTCTCTTCGTTCTGAAGATAGCACAAACGTTAATATGCCCTGACAGAATAACACCAGGGAAACAGAGGGTGCGCTATACCTTTGCGCCGGCATCTCAGTCCGGACTGCATTCCTTTTTGCCCCACGGGGTCCTGCGGCCCCTCGTTGGCTAGCCGCCGCAGGTTCGGCCTCCTGCCTCGGAAATCTCCCCTGCAAAACACGGTTGTCGTCAGAAACACCGGAATACGTGAGAGTGGAATCTCTCTCAAGGGAATGAGACTCCGGTTTCTGTCACCTGGGAGGCCGGGATTAACCCTGGGTAATCAGTCATGATGGCTACCAAGGTATTGTCCTTGCTTAGCTGATGGAACACCCGGTCGATAAGCTCCACCGATATAATCATGTTTCTTACTCCCTTGTCTCTTGCATATAATCATGTGTAATTTATAAACCGGCCTTTCATTTTCATCTTGTTTTGTTTCGCAATGGCCAAACAATTCACTGCCTGCAACTGGGCTCGCTCTCGGGTTACTGAGACTCAGTTGAATGAGATGGTTAGCATCGGCGCCCTGCCTAAGAAAACTGAAATCAAATCGCGAGTTCCAGGAACAGAAAATCCTCCAACCCCAAGGCAGGGCGAGGTGGTGGTCTTTGTTGACCATATAGGCCGTGGCTTCAAACCGCTAGGATCAAAGTTTTATCGAGATGTGCTTGCCAGCTTCCAACTTCATCCGCAAGATATTGGTCCCAACTCGGTTTCCAATTTATGCAACTTCCAGGTCTTTTGTGAAGTATATTTACAAGAAGCACTAACTGCAGAACTGTTCCGGGATTTCTTTCACTTAAACCGGCACACAGAGTTTGTAAATGGCCCGAACACAGAACTTGGTGGTGTCTCGATTCAAAAGCGGAAAGAAGTTGAATTTCCTCATGCCAAACATCATAGCCACCCAAAGGAATGGAATCAAACTTGGTTTTATTGCAGAGACACTTCCCTTGAAGACGAAAATCCCCTCCCCGGCTTTCGTGACCACAGACTATCCAATACTCACCCCATGCCTCAACGCCTGAGCTCTTCAGAAAGGGCGAAATACGCTCCTCAACTCGCCAAACTCTGGGCCTTTATGGCAAACGGTTTAACAGGCGTGGACTTTGTGCACTGTTGGATATCCTGGAGTATCTTGCCGCTAAGCCGGCGTCCCGTTTTAATGTGTGAATATACCGGTGAGGTTGACGACCCTCAACGCCATTGCAACATCTAATTATCTGAGGAAGAAGTCAATGAAGGTGTAAAGAAGATTCTGAATGAGTCGGAACTGATCTGTAGTCAAACCGGTCAGAGTCCCTTCTATGCCAAGAACAAACCGCCTGCTGTAAGCATTATACTTCCTCTTCATCTCTAATATCTTTAACTTATGCAACCTGTAACCCTTCTTCTTTATATGTAGGGTGATGACCCCTTTTGGAAAAGGAAAACCGTAGAGAAAGCGGCAAAACCGACTGGAGATAAAGCGGTCAAGCCATCCCGCCCAAAGACCAAAGCCATAAAACGGACGTCCAAACGGAAAATGGCTGACTGGATTAATATGGAGCTTGATGATGATACTGATGATCCAGAAGTTGAGGTAGAACTTGACTCACTTGGCTCTCTTTTCATGCATCTCATTAACAATGATCTTCCTCAGGAGGACGTAGAAGCTATTCAAGCTGATGACGTAGAGGTAATTACCCTTTCCTCCGGTTCAGACTCTATGCCAACACAAAAAACTCGCCAAGCAGTCCGGAAAGAAAGCTTTTCTCATCCTCTTGCTCACTTGGATCCAACATTTATTTTGAAGACTCAACAGCATGAAGCTCGCCGGACAACCCGGCACAGTGGCCAACAGATCACTTCAGCCGGTTTACCTGACACTCCGGTTCGGAACCGCCGGTCTGAGGTCTCTCCTACTTCTGACCATTCTTACCCTAAGGCAGGTTATTTCAGACAGCCTCTTAATCCGTCTGATTCAAATTATCAGGTGACACCTCCTTCATCTTCTGGTGAATCGACAGCAACTCAACTCCCCCCTTTGAAAACTGTGGCCAGGTGAGTTGTAAAAACCTTTCTTTTCAATGCGCCATAAATCCTTTGAATAGGATGTTAATCCTTTTTTATTCTGTTTGCAGGGCCAAAGCCAGACCCAGCAAGAAAGCTTGGGTCATCAATCCGCCAGAAGACCCTGTCGCCGAAGAAGAAGAACCAAGAGGTGAACCGGAACGGACTGGTGAACCGGAAGGCCCCAATCCTGAAGCTACTTTTGATGATCCACCCCTTGAAGGCCAACATACCGATGAACCAACAGATGCTGAGCCTTCCGCACCCGATACTGAATCGGCAGAGCCAATCCGGGCTAGTCCGGTGAAAGACACTGAAATTCCAGCATCATCCACCAAAAATCCTGAAGGCCAAGGTGACGATGTTATTATTACTGGAATAGGCCACAGCTCTCCTGGCCATCCCGTCATTTTAGCTCAGCATAGTGCCAAAGAAGAGCAAGCTGCCCGGGATAAAGGTAAATGGAGCAGCGACTTATCAAACTATGCTCATCTTAACGCTGATGAGCTTCATTCTGGCTTCTTGAACCGTCTGCACTCAAACCGGGATTAGGAAGCCGGTTTGGTGAACTTGATGAAAGAGCGATACGAGGTAAATTCCTCTCCCTTTGTATATTGATTTATAGCTGAAACACTATCCCAAGTAGCCCCCAAGGGCCGTTATATGATTGTTAATCACAAACCGGGTCTTTGTAACACTTTAAGCATCTCATCATTGATCCTTGCAATGGCAGGTCGCTAATAATAGATAAGACTCATCTTGAAAAAATTAGATAACTTTCTGCAGCATAGCCCCCAAAGGCCGGTTTAACTTGGCAAGTTAATCCGGTTTTTAATCCACACATCCATTTTAGAATAGATGCACATTAGCCCCCAAGTGTCAAGTATAATGCTTGCATTGTTTTGGAGACTTGTATAAAGTGTAGTACTTGAGAGCAAATAGGCATTAGCCCCCAAGTATGAAGTGCATAACTTTGTTATATGCTTTGTACTTTAGCACAGATATATGTTGTTTGTTTAACATACCTTCAATGTTGCAGGCTGAACTGAGAAACAAAGATGCCCGAAATTCTGACTTGCAAGAAAATGTGAAGTCACAACAAGCCGAGGCTGCAAAAGCCAAAGAGGAGCTGACCTAGGCCCTGGCTGGAATGAAAAGGCTGAAAGAATCCTTCAACCAAGAACGTGCTGAATGGGAAACTGAGAAATCCGGTTTAACCAAAAGAGTTGTAGACACCGAGGCAGCCCTGAAGCCAGTGGTTGAAGAACTAGCCGGTTTGAAACGCCAAATCAATGTTATAACCTCTGCTGTCTTTGGTAAGTGTCTGCTTATGTATGTTGCGCCAGTCGATGAATCTTATAACTAACCAAAATGTTGATAAAATCATTGGCAGGCACTCAGGTCGCTCATCTTGGTACAGATATGCGGATGAAGCTCAAAGCGGCATATACATTGGTTGAACAGCTATACTCTGGGTCTCAACGGGTTATTAGCACGGCAGCTTATAACAAACCGGCTCCAACTTTGATTAAGGAAACCCTTGAGAAGCTGGGCATGTTACCATCCCGTATTGCCGAGTTGAAGAGAGCAGCTGCCAGAGCAGGAGCTTTAACCGCCCTTATTCAAGCCAAAGCCTGGATTCCAGACCTTGAAGCGGAGGATATCATCAAAGGATACCCAGGCGTTAAAGAAGATGGTTCAAACTTCGACAATGATGATCTTCGGCGGCTGACCAAACAGATGCGGCCAACGGCCAACAAGTTGGTTGATGATACCGATTTGTCCCATTTTCAACCGTTTTATGATGCAGAAGGGAAAAGACAGCTGGTCGACATCCATGAAGTCGAAGAACTTGTGCCTCCAATTCGTAAGTACACTTATGCCCCTGATATTAACCCTTCCAATATTATCCATGAGGAAGCAGTGTTCCAAGCGTTAACTGGAATCAATTGGTCAATGGCTGATTTCCAGCGTCTGGGGAGGGATGAAGAAGTGCCTACACCAGCTGACCCTCAACCGTCAAACCATCGCGATGAAGAGTCCTGATCTGGTCGCCGGTTTATATGGCTACTGTGAAAAACAATTATACTGTTTGAGCCGCTTTGAAGCTTCATGTAATAGGATAGCTGAAACTCCGTTTATCTGCCATGCCATCGAGCATGTTTCGTAATACTTTGTGACAATCTGTGCCACCCTTTGGGATATATTTATGCATAACCCATGATGAATTGTGTTCCTGGGTACAACAACTTAAAAGTATCTGGCGGTTTACCGCTAGACGTGTCATGATGTCCAAGAAGTATATAGTACCTAGATGAATAATCAAGTGTTTGTACAAAAAGTAATGTACAGAACATACCTCATTGGTTGACCAAACGTGTATACGGCAAAGGTGTTAATACCAATCCGGAACGTTGATAACTCCATCTTCATAATGCCGGTCTATATATTAAACCGGACAGGGATAACCACCAGATTTTCTTTATAACACTGGCGATTTAGTCAAACCAGACCGGGTCAATGAACACCGGTTTATAATTGATCATGTGCCCCACAACTTGAAGTTGAAAAGCAAGCCGGGTCAAGAACGCCGGTTTATCAAAAAATACTTATGATTTTCAACAAACAAAATTCAAACAGGAAAATATGCAAGGCTTTTTACGGGCTGCCAGGCTCCAAATCGAGGCTTTTCATGGGCTGCCAGGCCTCTGAGTTAAACCATTTAACAAAGCCTTTTAAGATGGGCCTCCAATTAACCAATCATCATTTTAACTGTGACAAGTTCAGGGTCTGTAAAAGATTGACTTGTCAAACGTTCGATGGGTCATACCAGGATTACCTGGACAGGAGTGGCTTACTTGATGAAGGCAGGTTAACCCGGGTTTTTAGGTGAATACACCAGGCTTCCAAGTCGTGGCTTGATAGCCAATTAAGAGGGTCCTTTCAAACTCTTTGTTGCTTTGCAAAAAGAGCCCCCATGTAACTTTGTGAGCGATGCTCAGTGTGTGCCCATGTTTGAGTCTGTACTGTGTACAACACTCTCTTTGGCTCCACAAAATTTTCCCTTTGTGGCTTAAATGCCTATAAAGAGGTGTAGCTATGGTGTGAGGACAACCAAGCCCCCTAGTGATATCCCTTCGTGGTTTAAAAACGGATCAAGAGGTGTAGCTGTAGTTCAAATATGACCAAGCCCCCTAGTGATTTTTTTATATCTATGCAGCTGCTAAAGCCGGATTAAAAGACTCTGCTTTGTCAGTTAACTTGTAAAAGCACACACAGGATATAAAAAGAACAGATACCCCGCTTATAACGGAGGCTTCGGTTTATTATATGATATATACACTATCATAAATATGTATAGATGAAGAGCCTATGGATTCAAGTATAGTAAGGCCGAAGGAGAGCTATGTTCCATGGCCGCTTGGTCTCCTCCTCCGATTGACGTGAGTCTTCATGCTCTCGAACATCAATGAGGTAGTAAGATCCGTTGTGCAGATTTTTGCTGACCACAAAGGGTCCTTCCCAAGGTGGGGATAACTTGTGCATATCAAACTGATCCTGGATGAGCCGGAGCACCAAATCACCTTCTTGAAAGGTTCTGGTTTTAACCCGGCGGTTGTGATAATGTCGGAGATCTTGTTGATAAATTGTCGATCGTGCTGCTGCAAGATCACGCTCTTCATCCAACAGGTCCAGTGAATCCTAACGTGCTTTCTCATTATCAGCTTCAACATAAGCTGCCACACGGGGCGAATCGTGACGGATGTCACTAGGAAGAACCGCCTCCGCTCCATAAACCATGAAGAAAGGTGTGTAACCCGTAGACCTATTGGGTGTGGTGTTGATGCTCCATAACACAGAAGGTAGCTCCTCAACCCAGCAACCCGGTGTCCGCTTTAAGGGAACCATAAGCCGTGGTTTGATACCCCGTAGAATTTCTTTATTTGCCCTTTCTGCTTGACCATTAGATTGGGGGTGAGCCGCCGACGCTAGATCAAGCCGGATGTGCTCATGTTGATAGAATTCTTCCATCTCCCCTTTTGACAGATTAGTACCATTATCTGTTATAATGCTGTGTGGAAAAGCAAACCGGAATATCACCTTCTTGATGAATTGAACCGCCGTGGCTACATCACACTGGCTGACTGGCTCTGCCTCCACCCATTCAGTGAATTTATCAACTGCTACTGACAGGTGGGTCTTTTTGTCCTTAGAACGCTTGAAGGGTCCAACCATATCAAGCCCCCAAGTTGCAAACGGCCACGTAATTGGAATCATCCGCAACTCTTGAGCCAGAACATGCGCACGGCGGGCAAATTTTTGACATCCATCACATCTCTTGACTAAATCCTCCACATCAGCATGTGCCGTCAACCAGTAAAAACCATGGCGAAAAGCTTTGGCAACCAACGACTTTGAACCGGCGTGGTGACCGCAATCCTCTTCATGGATTTCTCGCAAAATCTCACAACCTTCTTGAGGAGAAACACGGCGCTGAATTGCTCCTGAAACACTGTAACGATGTAACTCCCCGTTGAGTATGGTCATGGACTTGGAACGCCGGATTATCTGTCGAGCCAATGTTTCATCGTCTGGTAACTCGCCCCGGTTCATGTAAGCTAGATATGGGATCGTCCAATCCGGTATGGCATGCAGAGCTGCCACCAACTAAGCCTCCGGATCAGGAATAGCCAAATCTTCTTCGGTTGGTACTTTCACTGACGGATTGTGCAACACATCAAGAAAGACATTGGGCGGGACCGGTTTACGTTGGGAACCAAGATGAATTAAAGGGTCTGCCGCTTCATTCTTCCGCCGGTCTATATGGTACACCTGATAACCTTTAAAGTGACCAGCCACTGCGTCCACCTCTCGCCGATATGCAGCCATGAGTGGTTCCTTAGAATCCCAAGTGCCAGACACCTGCTGAGCCACTAGATCTGAATCGCCGAAGCACTTAACCCAGCTTAAATTCATCTCCTTAGCCATCCGAAGACCGTGGAGCAAAGCCTCATATTCAGCTGCATTGTTAGTGCAAGGGAACATTAAACGGAGGACATAACAAAACTTGTCACCTCGTGGGGAAGTTAGTATGACTCCAGCCCCCGAGCCCTCCAACTGTCTGGATCCATCAAAATGAATAGTCCAATATGTATTATCTGGTTTCTCTTCAGGTGCCTGTAACTCCGTCCAATCATTGATGAAATCCACGAGTGCCTGGGATTTGATCGCTGTGCGGGGTATATATTTGAGCCCATGAGGACCAAGCTCAATAGCCCACTTGGCAATCTGGCCAGTTGCTTCTCTATTTTGAATGATGTCGCCCAGAGGAGCTGAACTGACCACTGTGATAGGATGGCCCTGAAAATAATGTTTAAGCTTCCTGCTCGCCATAAACACCCCATACACCAGCTTCTGCCAATGCGGATACCTCTGCTTTGACTCAATGAGCACCTCGCTAATATAATAAACCGGCCATTGAACCGGATATTCCTTGCCAAGCTCCTTGCGCTCTACCACAATGGCTACGCTAACAGCCCAGGCATTAGCAGCCACATATAATAATAACGGCTCTTTATCGATCAGTGCTGCAAGCACGGGCGGTTCAGCTAGCTGCCTCTTCAGATCCTCGAATGCCTTATTAGCTGTCTCGCTCCAGACAAAGTTATCTGTTTTCTTGAGCATCTGATATAAAGGGATGGCCTTCTCTCCAAGGTGACTGATAAACCGGCTTAAGGCTGTAATCCGGCCGGCCAGACGTTGAATATCGTTAATACACGCTGGTTTAGCCAAGGATGTAATTGATGTAATCTTTTCCGGATTAGCCTCAATGCCTCTGTTTGATACCAAAAAGCCTAAGAGCTTGCCTGCCGGGACACCGAAGACACAC
Source organism: Triticum urartu (assembly GCF_003073215.2). Classification (NCBI taxonomy): domain Eukaryota; kingdom Viridiplantae; phylum Streptophyta; class Magnoliopsida; order Poales; family Poaceae; genus Triticum; species Triticum urartu. The sequence goes on along the minus strand of NC_053024.1, from coordinate 104,529,069 downwards.
TTCTCCGGATTGAGCATCATCTTGTAAACCCGGAGATTGTCAAAGGTTTCTCATAGATCATCTATCAATGTCTCCTCCTTTCTGGACTTGATCACAATATCATCCACATATGCATGAACATTGCGCCCAATTTGTTTATGAAGGCAATTCTGAACACATCGCTGGTAAGTTGCCTGGGCACTCTTGAGTCCAAAAGGCATGGAAACATAGCGGAAGGCTCCAAAGGGAGTTATGAAAGCTGTCTTCTCCTGGTCCTTAACCGCCATTTTGATCTAATGATAACCAGAGTAGGCATCCAGAAAACACAAACGGTCACAACCCGCCGTAGCATCAATTATCTGATCAATGCTAGGGAGAGCAAAGGGGTCTGCAGGGAAAGCCTTGTTTAAATCTGTGTAGTCCACACACATGCGCCAGGTGCCATTTTTCTTAAGAACCAGCACCGGATTAGCTAACCACTCTGGATGAAAAACTTCGACAATAAACCCTGGGGCCAACAGACAGGCTACCTCTTCACCTATAGCATTACGTCTCTCTTCATTGAAACGGCGGAGGAACTGTGGGACCGGTTTAAACTTAGGATCAATGTTGAGTGTGTGCTCAGCGAGTTCCCTCGGTACACCTGGCATGTCAGAAGGTTTCCATGCAAAGATGTCCCGATTCTCACGGATGAACTCGATGAGCGTGCTTTCCTATTTGGGATCCAGGTTAGCGCTGATGCTGAACTGTTTGGATGAATCGCCAGGAACAAAGTCAACCATCTTAGTGTCTGTAGCCGATCTGAACTTCAACGCTGGATCATGTTCTGTAGTTGGCTTTTTCAAAGAGGTCATGTCTGCCGGATCAACTTGCTCCTTATAGAATTTCAAACTCCTCCGTGGCACAAACCGACTCAGCATAAGCCGCATCACCTTCTTCACACTCCAAAGCAATCTTTCTACTTCCATGTACTGTGATAGTCCCTTTATGACCTGGCATTTTAAGCTGTAGATAAACATAACATGGCCTTGCCATAAACTTAGCATAAGCCGGCCTTGCCATAAACATAACACGGACTTTTGATCTTTACCACCTCAAATGTTAATGTTTCTGACCTTGAATCATAGTCATCTCCAAAAGCTACCTCTAAAGCTATCTTGCCAATAGGATATGCGGACTTACCAGGTACCACCCCATGAAAGACCGTATTTGACGGTTTAAGGTCCTT